>NC_054476.1:20705129-21009868 GCF_017639515.1 Carcharodon carcharias
TTTATTAGTGCTTGTTTTGTTTAGGTCTTTTATATACAATAAAGCTTGTGTTTTGTTAAAAAAGTGAAATCTTGTGGCGTAGTTCTATTGGTTAAAATGAGGTGTTTGGATTTTTATTTAAATGTTTACAGTCTCTAACCAGCTCGTAAGAGTTACACAGATTGACATGATTCCAGATTTGATCCTTCATTTTAGTTAATCTCTGCTACGGTGGGATGGAATTGCTATAATTGAAGAATCAGCTTGTCTCAGTGGTAGCATTTTTGCTCGAGTTAGAATGTTGTTGCTTCAAGTCCACCAGTGAAGACATGGAGATGGAGCAGTGGAGTGGGATTAATTAGGTAGTTCCACCAAAGACCCAGGGCAGATAAGGGGTCAAATTGACACCTTCTGTGCTATATCATTCTCTGATTCTAAGACGTGTATATCATTTCATTGAGGCATCATAGGCCATTCAGCCCAGTGTAGTTCTGGGGGAATACTGTATTGTTTATATGTTTAAAGTGGTGGATCTCTGTGCCTTTGGAGCTATGTGGTTGTGATGCTTAGTTGTAAATGCAAACCCAAAAATTATAGCTGCTTACAAATCAATCAGAAAGCAGTTATTAACACTTATAACTTTCAGCCACTTAGTCCATTTCTGGCTTTCTTTTTTTAAAATAGATTATTTGGTTTGTGTTACAAAGCATGGTATTTAGTGTGTGATGGATGCAAAAGGTTTATATACCTGCAATATATTAAAAGTCTTATGTATTTGATCAATTTCCTGTAAATGTCACAGCCATCAAACTTCAGGGTATTATCTGAATCATTGAACAATGCCATAAGAAATCTCCAGATATTAAATATGGTACGTGACAGAACAAGCCAGTGACATGCCCTTATTGTGATTGACCTTTCATCTCATATATTATTATAATTAATCAGAAACTGCATTTTCACTAGTTCTCCCTTATGCGTGTAACCAGACTGATTACACAGTACATTTACACAGAAACTACTCAGTAATCTTCTGACCAAAAGGTCTGAGTTCAGACTCTTGCAAGTCTATTTAAAATATAGTACATGCCATTATACTCCAAAATGGATTATTTATTATCACTGATAAGGGTCCGAATTAATGCACCATTTCATACATGCATTTTCAACAGGGATGCCAACTCTGGCTGGACGTATTCCGGGACACCCCGCCGGGAGTGATGTCATGGAAAGCCAGCAACGTAGTGCAAACCAGTCTGGGAACTCGTGAAAATACAGACATGTGCCTAGGGGATCCCTGTCCTAAATAATAGGCTAGATGTCAACAGATACCGAGAAATAAACAAATCTGATGGACTCAAGGACTCCACTGGATTTCCAACATTTCAGGAACCACAGTTTCAAAAGCAACTTAAACTTGAGCAACAGTAGGAAAATACAAGCTCACCCACACTCAATTTATTTAATTAAAAACTCTTTCTTGTTACTGTGAGCAAGTAACAATACTGTATTTATTTATACTCACACCTATTTAACTAGATTAAAACCTACCAAGAGGTTTTTAAAAAAAAGCTTCATTCACAGGGTCCAGGGGTCCAAAATGTAGCCTGAAAACTCTGGAAAAGCAACAATATTTGAGGGGTAAACAAACATTCTGCCATTTTAGCCAAGGGAGCACCAACCCAAATCTCTTTTCATTAAAATAAAACTTACTGCTTTGCAATTCCAGCATTGGTTTTAGACTTGAAGTAAAAATTGGGTTATTAGTCAGTTGGGAAGCTTAAACTCATCAATTGTCACTTGTGTACAGCTGCTTCGAATCTCCACACACCATTTACAGTGCCTGAACTATCTCCCTGCCTGAAAAAGCGAGCACGAGAAGTGTCCATTATTCTGCAGATAAGCCCCCACCCATGGTTTTGGGCTGTTCTGGGTAAAGTAGGATCCTTTACTCCAGCTGCTCATGGATCATTTAAAGGTCCCGGGCCGGAGCTGCTGTAAGTCAGAGCCACAGGTTTATAATGTTAAACTTTCCACTCGGAAGCAAATTGCCCAAGTCCAATCTGTGGCGAGCTGGAGTGTCTGAATGTTCCATTGGACTGCGACTGTTGACACCTCAAGCACCAAGGGCACATTCACAGGCCCCACACAGGCAGAATCAGCTATCTGCATTAAAGATGGCGCAATCCAAACAAACACAGAACAGAGAAAAAAAAAACTCTGCTTTGGCAAAGTGCGGTCTGTGCATCTGCTCCATTGGCCACTGATGTAGCGGGTTAAAATCTCCCAGAATGTTTTCTTTGGCCACCGGGAAATTAATGCAGATTCGAGTGGACTCCCGGTCATTCCTGGAGGGTTGGCAACCTTAATTTTCAATCAAAACAGACACATAATTAGTCTCTGAAATGTCTTACCAGTGAGGTTTTACTGTAGTTAAAGCAATAAACATATGGCTTTCGGTTGACTTATTTTGATCCAGAGGTGTGTACTCATTTTTACATAATATTCATTTGTCTATTACTTAATTTTGACACTCGGTTAATGAACTGATCCATCACAAAGGACTTTGATATAACTTGTTTTATTCTTTCATGGGATGCAGGTGTCGCTGGCAAGGCCAGCATTTGTTGCCCATCCCTAATTGCCCTTGAACTGAATGGCTTTCTAGGCCATTTCAGAGGGCAGTTAAGAGTCGACCAGATTACTGTGCATCTGCAGTTACATGTGGGCCAGGCCAGGTAAGGATAGCAGATTTTCTTCCCTGAAGGAAACTAGTGAATCAGATCAGTTTTTACAACAATTGACAAGTTTCATGGTCACCATTATTGAGACGATGTTTTCAATTCCAGATTTTTATTACTAATTGAATTGAAATTCCACTGCCATCGTGGGATTATGAACATGTCTACTGACATTACCACTACCACCGTCTCACCACTAAATACTGAAAAGGAGTTAGCACAAAGGATGATAGTTGTGATCATTGGAGACCAATCAACTTAGCCTCAGAACATTATTGTAGGAGTTCTCCAGGGTAGTGACCTAGGTCTGGCCATCTTCAGCTGCTTCATCAATGACTTTCCCTTCATCATAAAGTTAGAAGTGACAATGTTTCCTGATGACTGGAGCTGAACACTGTAATCAAAATTCCTCAGATAAGGTAACAGAACCCCAATACTACAAGAGCTTAACCATCTCCTTCTTGACATCCAGTAGCATTACCATCATCAACATCCTGGGAGTCACAACTGATTAGAATCTAAACTGGACCAGCTATATAAATATTTGTCTACACGAGCAGGTCAGAGGCTGGGTATTCTGCAGTGAGTTATTCACCTAATTCCTCAAAAGCCTGCCTACCAATCTGCAAGGCACAGGAGTGTGATGGAATACTCTACACTTGTCTGGATGAGTGCAGCTCCAATAAAACTCAAGCAGCTCAATAATATCTAGAACAAAGCAGCCCAATTGATTGGCTGCCATCCATCTTAAACATTCATTTCCACCACCATTGATTTAGTGGCAGTAGCATGTACTACATGCAAGATGTATGGCAGCAACTTGCCATGGCTCCTTCAACAGCACTTTCCAAATCCACAATCACGCCCTTCTAAAAAGACAAGGGCAGCAGGCTCATGGGAATATCATCTCCAAGCCCTCCTCCAATTCACACATCATCCTGATTTGGAAGTATATCATTGTTCCTTCACAGCTGATGGGTCAATGTCCTGGATTCCCTAACAGTACTGTGGGAGCACATTTACCACAAGAACTGCAACAGTTCAAGAAGATAGTTCACCACCACCATCTCAAGGGCAATAAATGCTGGCAATGTTAGTTACAACCATGTATCACAGTATCGTTACATTCGACCCATCGAGTCTGCACTGGCCTTCTGAAAGAGCATTCTGCCCGGACCCACTCCATGCCTTATCTCCATAATCTTGCACACACTCTTTTCAGGTAGCAATCCAATTCCCTTTTGAATACCTCAATCGAACCTGCCTCCACCACCCTTTCAGGAAGTTTATTCCAGACTCCAACCACCCACTGGGTGAAAAAGTTTTTGTCATATCGCATTTACTCCTTTTGCCAATTATTTTGAATCTGTGCCCTCTAGTTCTTGATGCTTTCTTGAGTGGGAACAGTTTTTCACTATTTACCCTGTCCATACTCCTTCAAGGTCTTGAATACCTCTATCAAGTCTCCTCTCAGTCTTTTCTCCAAGGAAAACAGTCCCAACCTCTCCAATCTATCCTCATGGCTACAATTCTTCATCCCGGGAATTATTCTTGTGAATCTCCTCTGTAGTCTCTTCACATCCTTCCTCAATGAGTAAATACACTTTTTAAAAAAGTGATTCCAATATTGGCACAAACACAATTACTGTTGTGTACCTCAGAGTTCATGGACTTGGGAAATAAAGCCTTTGGTAAAATAAAATAATGTAATCACAAATAATTACCCACAACACCTAAGTAAATGTGCCACATGACCTACAGGTGCTTTCAGTTTATAATTTTGAAAACGATTCACAAGGTGGATATGCTGCTGCCACCTTGTGTTTAATCTCAGCCCAGTGTGTTAAATTGTGTTACAGTGTGTGTAACTGCTTGTGCCGTACTGCTCTGCAAATATGTTGAGAATTACATACAACAGCTCTAGCAAACGTGCAAACCATTTCTCTTGTAATATTTTTCAAATTTAACAATGTCCATACCAGAACCATGAGTTGCTCACTAGTTTCCTTATTATGACACTATGTACATGGAAGCTATAAAATCAAGCTATCAGTTGCCTATGAAATATTTTTGCATGTCACTGCCTTTGATGGGATGTGCATGGCAGAAATAAAATTGGAAGGACAAGTATCTTTGTTTGTTGTCTTAAGTGTAAGTTAAGTACCTGTATATCATCTATCTTGCAACTTTCCCAAACTATTTCATCTCCGCCTAACCATGGTCTCTTCCTTCTTCGTCTTTGCAATTTCTGCCTCCACTGAGTTATTTGGTCCACAAACCCCACAATGGTCAGTCATCAACAGTCTGTGTAAATGCCGCCAAGTCACTATCTCTCCACAACCTCCAACACAACTTAATCCTCCTCCAAAGTTTCTCCTACCTCTATCACACTGCTCTCTCTCCTTGGTTTCATTCTTACCTAAGAACACTGTCAGCAACTATCTTTCTGCTTGCCTTGTTTCTCACCACACCCGCAGGTTCATCTTTTGAATACTCCCCTCTTTTTAGAAAATTGCTAAACACAAACACAGGCAAAGGTGAAAATTATTTTAGTTTCCTGGCTGAAACAAACTAAACGTGCACCTCCTACTGAGCTCAAAAATAATGACGCATTGTGTTGACAATGTGATTAGAGGCTTTTAGAGTGCTCAGATCAGGAACAGAACAAACAAGCAGCTGAGTCATATCAGCAGAAGTTCAAAAAGGTTTTGAACAGCAACATAGAATTATCTGATGAAAGCAGACCAAAGCATTGCAGATTAATAGAGAGTCCAAAACTACATAATTGGTTTTGTGACATGCAATTTTCCTCCAATTTCCCCACAAGTGTCCCACCTCAATCAGCTGAGCCATCAAGTCCAGGACTTGGATATACTCTTTGGTCAACCAGCCAAAAGGCAAAATTGTGTGTTGCATGAATGGCCCATATCATTTAGACGATTGTGCTTAGAGTAGTGAAACACTGTAAAGGTAGCTCAGTTGTAGATGGCAATCAACACAGATTTGAACTCTCAGTTGACACCCACTATCACAACAGCATTTATTAGCATTTATTTTTGTTTTAAAACATTACCACCACTACACAGCTACAGTTTGTAAAAATCAAAAAACAAATTAACCATTAAGATTACATTTATTGCATTTTAAAATTTTTATACACAAATTATGAAACATTCTAAAATTGCCTACATCAATCTAGTTCTAGATTATTTTATTCATTATAAATTGACAGAAAATCATTCTTAAAGCTTTACTTTACAGTGCTTTAAATGCTTGAAAGTTCATGGTCAGTTTTATAACATCTCATAAGTGCAATGCTGTCACAGCCATGTAGATGATTTCAAGTAAATATAAAATAATTTGAGTACAGAATCTGCATCTTTGAAGTGCAGTCATTCGCACAGCAGTTGGTCCAGACACTATTAAGTCTTTGCAGATAGCAATTACATTTAAATTAAGAAATATGAGTCATGCCTGATTACACCAATTAGACTCAGCTTTTGCATAGCCAACAGATATTTACCTATAATTTAAAGTGAGGTGCTCAGTTTTAGGATGGATTCTATTCCAGACATTTGCTTTAATATGTTTTCAATTATGCAAAATAAGTCTGACATCTTGCAAAATCTCTAACCCCATCCAGCCCTACAACCCTCTGGCCTCTTGTGCATCCCCAATTGTTATTGCTCCATCACTGGTAGCTGTGCTTTCAGCTGACTGGGCTCAAAGATCTGGAATTCGTACCCTAAATCTCTCAGCCTTTCTCACCTGATTAAAACCTACCCTAAAATCTCATGTGGCTCAGTGTCAAATTTTGCCTGATAACGCTCTCGTGAAGTGCCTTGGGAAGTTGTGTGTGCAATATATATATTTACTATATAAATGGAAGTTGTTGTTGATTTCTTACTTTGCCTGTGGTTCCAGATCTCTTACTTTACCTGTAGTTCCAGATCTGTATGACTTTTTTCAAATAAAAAGTTGCTCTAATGCATAGTTTACTAGCAAAAAGAAAAAAATCCCAAATGGTTCATAAGATCGTAATGACCAAATGTATTAATTTCAAATAACATGCTATATTTTGTATCTCTCCTGTAAAGGTTATTTCCTTTGTTTATTAAAATAAATCAACTTTACAACTAGTAACCCAAATACTTAGGTTATCAGAGTCAATCTGACACTTAACTCATTCTATGCTTGAACATATGACAGAAGGAGCAGAGTAGGTTCTCAAGCAAATTTAAGGGTGCTAGTTGTCATGAAGTAGAATAACAGGTTACAGAAGTATGGGCAATTACAGTTAAAAACATGCCTTTGTTAAACAAGTTAAATGATGACAGGGACCAACAGATATAAATCAACTCAAATGGACTCATTTAGAGTATTTAACCAACACTCCAGGATTTCCCTGGAGAATCTAGAAATTGAAGACTTATCAGCTGGACACTGCTGTGAGCAAATCGGGAGAAAAATAACAGGGACATTAAAAGGAGCGGTTTTTCAATGTCTTCGAACACATTAGCTTGGTCTAAAATATAAAATCCAAAATGGGGTAAAAGGTGGCTTGACTGGACAGGATGAAGGTTGACTACAGGTTGTGAGATGAAACCTCAAGAAATATGTCCAACCTGAGCTGGTAACCCAAATCACAGATAAAGCTGAACAAGCTTTGGAATTAAAGCAGCCGTTTTGTCCCTAGCGAGAAACTACAAACATTGTAAAATGAACAGTTTAAAAAAAGTATATAATTTTATAATAATTTAAAGTATCAATTTTATTTTAAACAATGGTCAAATTGAAACATTCATGAAATAACAATGTCTTTACCATCAAACATATCCCATTCAGCTCAGCAATGAGGTCAAGTACATGACTTAAATATTTAAAAATATCACAATTCAAGGTACTGAAATCACGTAACACCTGAGATGCTCCAGAAAATCTACAATAGGAAATACAGTTCTCTGTTTTTATTGTCCACCACAAAACAAAAACTTTATACATATCAATTCAATATTAAAATTGCAATTTTCACATTTCTCATACAAACTGAAATTCGTTTGCTCTTGGCTGCTCAAAACCCATGCTGTACTGTCGAGTCCAGTCAATTTGATTCGGCTTAAACAGACCAAAGCAGCGGCACTGGAAGAAGTCCACCAGATTCTGGCAGCAGCCATGACTGCAATCAATGAGCAACATTTAAGCATCCAGCACAGTTTTATTTCTTGCATGAACTATGATATCATTCAAATGTTCATGTCCTCCCCAACTCCCATGGCACCACTGATCAAACTGAGGTGGTACTGGAGCTACCAGGCAACTAGCTTGTTCATGAAATGCTTTTATGTTTCATGATAACATTTTCAGCAGACACAGTGCTGCACTGACAGTGATTACTTTGCCATATACAAAAAAATCTATACCCTGATACACAATACTGCTATTGCCATCTGCTTTTTTAGCCTTTGTCTTTATTGTACGATTAAAAAAAATAGCTGACCAGGTATATAAAAATGACGAATCATTCAATCTATGCTCAGGATCCCAAGAATTCTGTCGCTTCAAGGGCAATTTTGGCAGATTGCATGGCAGCTCTATCAATTTTCTGAGCCACATTACTAAATGGTCTTAGCTAAACAGAACAGCATCTTTCTTTTAAGATTATAGAGCATAAGCTTAAGCATTTGAACTATAAATTTGGAACTGAGGAGATGAGTTAGAGGCAGTAAAGCACAAACTACAACACACAAAAACAGGAGGGAGTCCCAGACAACCAGAGACTCATCCTGCAGGAGCATTCAGGAGAGAGTGGACAGCTATTCACCAGAAGTCATCCAGTCAGCATTAGCTGGCCAGAAATGGTAGAGGGCCAAGTTGGCAGACATAGGAGAACTGTTATAATGAACTCATCAGTTTGGCTCAATTAGTGCCACTCATACTTCCAACCAAAAGCAGGTTAAAGCTCCATTCTAGGACTTCAGCACATTATTGAGGGGATACTTCACTGAGGGTACGTGCAATTGCTAGAGGTATTATTTTTTGCATGAGAAGATAAACAGAAAACCAATTTGCCTTTTCCAAAGGCTCAGTTGGATGTTATATACCGTGACACTGTTCAGATAACAGCAGGGTATCATGTCGGTGTCCTCTAAAACTCTTTGGGATATACGTGAGAATTGGCAAGGTGATTTATAAATGCAAATGCTTTTTTTAGTTAACAGACTACAGCCTTAAAACTTCCTAATTAACTCAGGCAGCAGTTGCCGTTCCCTACCCCTGATGGGAGCACAGGGCATCCTGACTTAAGCTGCTGCAATGTACTGCAAGGCTGGAAAGGCCTGGAGTGGATTTATTCCAGCTACAGTTCTTACAACATCTGCTGCAAAATACTTACTTAAACGGGTTTTGCTGAAGTCCAAGAGAACGACCAGTACGTGCATGTTTGATCAAACTGATCCTTTCACTGGTTGTCAGACCCAAGTAGAAAATCTAGATGAGAAGAATACATTTTTTTAAACTTTCTCAAACAATTTTGCATTTAGCCCAGGCTTTTTAAAAGCATGTTTAATCAGAATGATAATTGATCCATTTAAATAAATAATTGGAACACAATAGGCTTGCAGAACAGCACCTGATAATTGGAATTTTCAATTGAATTACATGCCTTTTGTGTGCACAGCCATGCAATGATGGTGCACCATGCAACCAATGAGTGGGAGCTGCTTAGTTTCCAGACCTTGAGAGACAAGTGGAGGAAGAAACTGATGCACAGATTAAAGCGCAAACGGAGGATGGCGCGGGCAAGTTCCAAGTGAGACCCCCAATTAAAAAACAGCGAGACCATGGTGACTGTTGGCTGCGTTTAAATTTTGGCTTTATCAGTAATCAATGAACGATTTTCAAGCTTTCATATTTCAGGGAATACCTGTTTGTTTTATCAGTTACGGAACTTTGTTTTGGAATCTGTCTTATGCAGTTTTTGATGTTATAAAATAAAATCGAATGGTGTTACATGGGATCAAATCCCAAACACTCTACACAGGGGAGCCGCCAAGCAAAGAACAAACACTTTGCCGGCACCTGAAAGACCGGGATCAAGAGAGCATTGGCAGATTCCAGTAGTCCTGGTCCCTTGGTCCATGCACAGCACAGAGCTGGCACACAGGTCACAGTGGAACTAAAGAGAGAGAGAAGAATTGTTTTTTTGACACCACTTCAGTGAATTAGTTCTACAATAGTAATGTGGACTTTGCACATTGCACAAGGGGCAGATGCTCTCAAATTTCACGTGCAGCTTTATATATTTTCTGTTTATCAGCACACAAGTTGATGGAACGTTCTCAGTAATTGAATGCTAAGACATACAGGTCACATTCAATGGGAGGGAGGGTTTTTTTATTAATTCACAGGAAATGGATGTTGCTGGCTAGGCCAGCATTTATTGCTGATAAGGACAGCAGATTTCCTTCCCTAAGGGGCATTAGTGAACCGGATGGGCTTTTACGTCTTTTGACAATGGTTTAATGATCATGGAGTTCATATTCCACCATCTGCCATGGTGGGATTCGAACCCGAGTTCCCAGAGCATTAACCTGGGTCTCTGGGTTACTAAACCAGTGACAATACAACTATGCCACCGCCTCCCAACTTTCTCCTTAAAAGACTAGAAAACAGTTTCAACAAACTAGGTATTGAAGGTCAATTTAATTAGGGTGAAAATATTCTTTGTATTTCAGGTTTCCTTTTCAATACATTTATTCTTTGTATTTCAGGTTTCCTTTTCAATACATTAACAGATGAATTCTCTACCCGAGTTGTGGATGTGCCATTGTTGACTATATTTAAGGTGGAAATAGACAATGTTTCAGTCTCTCAGGGAACCAAGGGGGATGGGGAGCAAGCAGGAAAGTAGAGTTGAAACCCAAGAACAATCACGATTGTTTTTAACCGGCAGACCAGGCTTGACAGGCCTTATGGTCTACTCATGCTTCTGTGTTGTGTTCTTGTGAACACAACCAAATTAGCATTAGAAATTCAGGAAACAAAATATATGTTCGGAATACCGACTATATAAATACAGAAATTTGGACACCTTGGACTAGTCAAGATTTAGATTTTAATTCATACAATTGGCTACAATTTCTGTTTTGATGGCTTCAAATTTCCAAATAAAGGATACCTCCATAAAAGGGGTTTAAAATATCCGTGGATAATATCTTATACTTAGAGAGCACCTTTAACATAACGACAGGTCCCAAGGTGCTTCACAGGAGCATTATAAAACAAAGTATGACACTTGAGATATTAGGCCAGATGACCAAAACTTTTGTCCTAAAGGAAGAAAATGAGGTAGAGAATTAGAGGAGCGCAGATATCTCGGAAGGCTGCTGTGCCAAAGGAGATTACAAAGATCGGGAGGGCTGAGGCCATGGAGGGATTTGAAAACAAAGATAAGAATTTTAAAATCAAGTTGTTGCCAATGCAGGTTGCAAACAGAGTGGCTTGACCTAAGACTGTTGTCACAGAGAGGAACAGGGTCGGTAAGCCATGGTTTCAGTCTTCCCAATACTGAACTGGAGGAAATTTCTGCTCGAGTACTGGATGTTGAATAACCAGACTGATAATTTAGCAACATTAATTTATCAATGGTTATGAAAATGTCATATGCAAGTTCATACTTGTGTTTTTAGCTCCAGGAACAATGCACTGTGTTCATGAATAAAACATATAAACATATGAATTAGGAGCAGAAATAGACCATTCAGCCCCTTGAGCCTGCTCTGCCATTCAACAAGATCATGATTGATCTGGTCGTGGTCTCAACTGCACATTCTGTCTACCCCAGATAACCTTTGACTCCCTTGTTAGTCAAGAATCTATCCATCTCTGCCTTAAAAATATTTAATGACCTTGCCTCCACCACTTTCTAGGGAAGAGTGCTCCAAAGATCCACAACTCTAAGAAAAAAAATTCTTCCCTTCTCCATCCTAAATGGGAGATCTCTTTGTTTTAACAAGATCACCTCTAATTCCTCAATGGATACAGGCCCAGCCAGTCCAACCTTTCTTAATAAGAAAATCCCTGCCCCCTCCAGGTGGGTGTGGCTGATATTCTACTATTGATTTTCCAAGTTGATAAACAGAAAGCAAAGATCAACAATAGGGTTAGAAAAAGCACCTGAAGGCCAATAACTTGCGATCCAGACAAATAAATTGATATTTTTGTTTTCACCCCAACGAACAATGTATTTGGCTAATGACTGAAGCATAGAGATGAATAGGGAAAATGAAAACCAACAGTAACGGACTCTGAAGTGCACTGACCTTAAAGAACATAACTGCCTCCCAATAAACAAATAATTGTTGGATATTTATCTTCACAAGAAATCCTGTACCAGTATGTGAAAGGCATTGAACAGTGCAATTTAAATAAATGTGATAGTCACAGTGTGTCCTCAGTAATAAACATAACCTGAAGGTATAGGCAACTGCCAAATTTTTCCCAGTAAGACTTAATATTTTGCCAAACACTTTGGGCCATTTAGACTTGACCATCCTTGAATATTTAATGATGCTAAAATACCCTACAACCTGCAGGCATCAATTAGTCACCAATCATGTGAACAAATTATTTACCAAACCTGATTTCATATCCTAATGAAGCACAAAAGGTTAAATCACTGCTATTTAAAAATATTAATCATATCACATACTTACTTGGGAAGTGGAGGATAGCAATTCATTCAATTTAGTGCAACAGTTCTTAAAATGAAAAAAGGTTGCAATGGAATACTTTCATAAATATATGAAATGTATATTAACGCATATCAAGAATTTTCATCTAATGTATTTGGGGAAGGGTTAGCTCTGGCAACATTTCCCTTTTTTTTTAAACAAGCATTTCAGTATTAATCATTGTGCTTTCTGCAACATGATTGCACCTGCTTGCTGCACAAATTTAATTTCACATCCAGTTCTGATACAGTGCTACTATCTTACCTGATAGAGCTGGTTTAGTAAGAGGAATGTCACCCATGAAGAATGGAACACCACAAGTAGAAAAATCCAAACTATCCATGGAGAACATGAAATTATTTGGGTCAGGAATATCCATAGTCCATCCTTCTCATAACTAGTTACACAATGCAAGGACCAGTCTACAGGAGTAAAACAATATATGATTATTTCCTGGAATGCTTACAAGACAAGTATTCTGTATACTTAAGCCTTTTCACAATAATCAAATTTTAATTACTTGCTGGCGAGATTTAATCTACATTGTATTGGGTCTATTTCAGAATTTAACTGTAAATCCTTTCTTAAGGATTTTTTATTTTCTACGAGGGCTAGTAATTAAGATCTCATTAAGCTCAGATACTGCATGAACATTCAGTGTTCTCAATTGCTCCAGGCAAAATCTAGATAAAGCTACTGCATAAAACTTCAAACCATATATTGTAGCACATTATTATGACAACCACGCTGATATGAAACAGGTGTTTGTTATTCACTGTCAGGAGAGTTGTCTTTAAGCCAATGTTGTACATTACTGAGGCTGACTCAGGTGAGCATGCTACCACTAAACCAAAGGTTTTGCTGAGGGGCCATTTCGCCTCGCTGAAGAAGCTAGAACTTGGGGGTCAGCGATTCAGGATTATGATAAAGAGGAATTTATTCATTCAAAGCGTTATGAATCTTTGTAATTCTCTATCCTAGTGGGCTGTGGGCATTCAGTTGTTGAGTACGTTCAAGAACGAGGTCGATGGGTTCTTGGACAACCAATGGATCAGATGAAAGCTCTGCAGTCCTGCCACATCCAATCAAGAATGGTGCTGGACAATAAAGCTACTAAGTGGAGGAAGTGGCTCCAAAATCAACCCTATCCTCAATGAAGGGAGAGCCCAGCACATTAGTACAAAAGACATGGCAAATTATTTGCAACCATCTTCAGCCAGAAGTGCCAAGTAGATGTTCCATCTCAGCCTCCTCTTGAAATCCCAGCATCATCGATGCCAATCTTCAGCCAAATTGACTCACTCCACATGATACCAAGAAATGGCTGAGACACTGGATACAGCAAAGGCTATGGATTCTGACAATATACTGGCTGTAGTACTGAAGGCTTCTGCTCCAGGACTGTCTGTGCTCTTAGCCAAGCTGCTCCAGCACAGCTACCATAGAGGCATTCACCTGGCAACGAAAAGCAAGACAAATGCAATCCAGCCAATGACCGCCCCATCAGTCTACTCTCAATCATCAGCAAAGTAATGGAAGGTGTAATTGACAGTGCTATCAAGCAGCATTTACTCAGCAAAAACCTGCTCACCAACGTTTAGTTTGGGTTCTACCAGTGCCACTTACCTCCAGACCTCATTACAGTCTTGGTCCAAACATGGACAAAAGAGCTGAATTTCAGAGACGAGGTGAGGAGTGACTTCCCTTAACATCAAGAGAGCATTTGACAGAGTGTGGCATCAAGAAGCCCTAGCAAAACTGAAGTCATTGGGGAGCAGGGGGAAACCCTCCGCTGACTGGAGTCATATCTAGCACAATGGAAGATGGTTGTGGTTGTTGGAGGTCAATAATTTGAGTCCCAGGACATCGCTGCAGGAGTTCCTCAGGGTAGCCTAGGCCCAAGCATCTTCAGCTGCTTTCACCAATGACCTCCCATCCGTCATCAAGTCAGGAATGGTGATTTTCACTGATGGCTGCACAGCGTCCAGTGCCATTTGCAACTCCTCATACAGAAGCAGTCAGTCCATGCCCGCATGTAGCAAGACCTGGACAACATTCAGGCTGATATGTAGCAAATAATATTTGTGCCACACAAGTGCCAGGTTATTACCATCTCCATCAAAAAATAATCTAACCATCTCCCCTTGAAATTCTAAGGCATTACCATCACCGAGTTCCCCCACCAACAATATCCTGGGGGTTACCATTGATCAGAAATTTGATTGATCATCCATGTAAATACTGTGGTTACAACAGCAAGTCAGAGGTTGGAAATTCTGCGGTGGGTTACCCACCGCCAGGCTCCATTATCTACAAGGCACAAGTGACGAGTGTGGTGGAACACTCTACAATGCCCATCATAAGGATTCACTCCCTCCACCACCAGCGTACATGGCAGCAGTGTGCACCATCTATAAGATGCACTGCAGATACCCGAAAGTCTCCTTCGATAACACCTTCCAAACTGGTGACCTCTACCAACTAGAATAAGGGCAGCAGAAGCATAGGAATAACACCAGCAAGTTCTTCTCCAAGTCACACCACATACTGATTTAGAACTATGTCAACATCCTTTCCCTGTTTCTGGGTCAAAATCTTGGAAATCCCTCCCTAACTGCACTGTGGGTGTACCTACACCACATGGAATGTACTGGTTCAAGGCAGCAGCTTACCATCACCTTCTCAAGGGCAATTAGGGATAGGCAACAAATGCTGGCCCAGCCAGTGACACTCAATCCCAAGACAGAATAAAAAAAAGCAAAATCAAGAGCTATGAGGATAGTTTGGAAAATGTAGTTGATGTAGAACTTCAGCCATGATCATACTGAATGGCAGAACAGGTTTGAAGAGTGGTATAGTCCATTCCTGCTCCTATTTATGTTACACTCATACTCTCAGATACATTGTCGTGATCTAAATCCACTGATTAGATCAACTGCATTTAATTATTTCCAAATATTGGATTTTAAATAAATCAACTGATAAATGAATAAAATTTGAAGTCAAATTAAATCAAATTGCCAACTGTCTATTTACAAGAAATCATTAAACAACTGCTGTGAAACTGTACAATGATTTCACAATATTAAGTAGGCGCCTTTTTCTTGAAGTGGTGAGAAAAAATAAATGAGAAAATATTAACTATAAACATATTAAAGAAAGGTTAAGAAAGCTCTGGTGGAAAAGTCTTAGAAATACGTAACCTCTTTGATTTTATAAACCATCTTATTTATGCATCGAGGAACCAACATCAAACTAAACCCCTTACCTACTAGGATTAGAGAGCTGATGGCAGTGAGATAGGACATGAGAAGGTTGGTGGAGGAATGGAAGTGTGCTCTTTGGAAGTGGGGCTGAGGCATAACACAGATAGAATAGGGTCACCTGACTGTGATAAATGTTGAGTGTCACTGCAATGGTTTCATTTGCTAATATGAGGAGAACAAAACTAATCTGGCACAACTTAAAACGGGAAACTAATATTGAGTAACTTGAGAAAAGTGGCGGGAAAGTGGAGCTGAAGCCCAAGGTCAACCATGGCCATATTGAATGGTGGAGCAGGCTAAATGGGCCATATGGTCTACTCCTGTTCCTATTTCTTGTGTTCTTCTGTATATGACAATTGGCATATAGTCACATTGCATGAAAATCTAATTCAATGTTTTAATTTAGCAGACATCCTGTTAAATGGCAAAAAGGACCGTTGAAAAAAGTCACTTACGCATAATAGTTCCATAAACCATCCAGACAGCTACTGTAAACAGGAAAAACAGGAAGCTAACAAAATACCGTTGATTCCATGCACCTGTTTAAAAAAGATATATGATGAAAGAAGTAAAGATGTGTGATTTTGATATTAATTCTGAGAAGATTACTATCCCCTTGAGACCTTGGGTAGATATTTCTTAGAGATAATTACAGCACTATTCTCTTTCCTTTCTACAACCGTTAACATTGTACACAGAAATTTACTTACAAGTATCAAAAGATACAAAACATCTGCTCCAGAATGGCAAAACCTCAATGGTGAAAGTATTGGTGCTGGAGTTGAAGGAAACTGCTTCATTTTTATAAGCAGATAGCAAAACTTCCACTTTAATTCAGTACTTTAAGGAAAATAAAACCTCTCTATTTGAGAAAAAGGGCATTGGGTCTCAACTGCAAGGATTGCAAGCTCAAGAATACTTTTCAGTAATATTCAAACCCGGTCAATCTTACTGGAAGAATTTTGCTAGATCTTAGCTAGGTAGCTGGATAGAACAGTACTTGGCCATGCAAGATGAGTCAACGGGTACAGTCCTACTCTGTGAGGAGCATAACTATCATTTCATGGCCATCTCGAATCCTGAGCCAAGCAAGACAAGAAAGTGCATCTGATAGTCATTACGTCATGAAACTTAAAAGATGGAAGACTCATTTCTGGTTAAAACATAACCTGTTTTAATCATAAATCCTGTAAAAAAAAATGCATAAGTTTAAGTTATGCATTTTGATGATTTATGTAAATTTTAGAAATAAATTAAATCACACTAAACCCAAGTGACAGAACTACACCTCCAAGATTCTGACAATGTTAGAAATGCAATTCCCTTTAAGGGCAAGCCACGACAAGCTTCAGAGTGATGTGATGCTCACTGAATTCTGTACTTAAGAGCTGGGCTTTTCCCCGGTAGTTAAGTTTGCTTCTGGACAGGAAGAGAATCCAGAAGGGAAGAATGGAAACTGGTATTTGTACTGAACTATAGTTTAACAATAAAACAGTTGTGATTCACAGAATGTCTTCTGCTGCCTGATTCGGTATATGGATATCCACCTATTCAACAGGCACCGCTCAATGTGTTGTGTAGGAAACAGCAAGAAAAAGCTGGTTGGGGTGGATTCCTTCTTAGATTTGTGCTGGTGAACAAAGCAGCAGCCAGCACATGTGTCATACAAAGCTTTCTATACTGCAGACTATCCGACCCTGCTGGATGCAGATCTTGTAATGAGTGTGTGAAATAGAATTGCGGAATGAAAATAAAAAGAATTAATAACCTCAATATCCATATTGGATATTTTATAAATGAGATTATATGAAACTCTGAAATTCTTGCATTACTGATGACGAAACTTGGTGCCTTTGGCTAGATGATGAATGAAGATCATTAGTGACAGAAATTGCTTGCCTAATGAGCATTCTAGATTATATATAAGCAACAATGAATTATAAAACAGAAATTATAACTGAGTAAAGTTATGAGGAGTGACAGCAGATTAGTGAAGACTGTTATGTAGCTCTCATGTAGAAAGAACAAAATCAAGTAGAAAATCAAGAACAAATTGATTGGCCTCAATATCATTAATAAGGTTCAAACAAGACAGTTTTATGTAAAACACTGTGGCTTACAGTTAATAGGAAAGATTAGTGTAGTTAAATTTACTCAGTCATCGAGTGAAAATTGCATCACCTCATCAATGGCCTCTTTCTGAAGGCTGATGGAATAGTTTTAATTTAAACTATTTCCAGAATTGATTCTGATTTAGAAGCCTAATTGGTTTGTGCACAAGAGTCACCTTGAATATCTTCTGCAAAACAAAGACTCACCAATGCAACTTGCAATCCACAGGCAGTGGTGATCATACTTGGCTACACAAAGGTCACAAACAACACAGTGTTTGGATCGAAGGGGCTTGCGGATCTGAAAATCAACAAGCATTTCTTAGTACAACCAATCTATTTTCAGATCTTCTGATAGCTAGCTGAAAAAGGTTTCCAGGGAAAAAGAGGTAATAGATCACATTGACAGCAAAGTAATATAATCGCATATACAACTTTAAGAATCAGAAACTGGAAAGTTATTGCAGTTGCAATTGGGTAATGTTGGGTTACTAACAAAGATGCATCAATTCTACCAATATTTCTGAGATGTACGTGATCATTTTGTATGTTGTTTACTGTAGGGTTAGGTTCTCTGTGGATGAGATAGAAGGTACAAGAGTTGCAGCTGACAATTTCATCGCAAGGAAAATTGTTTATAGATGATAAAGTTACACATGGAATACTAGTTGGTCTGAGCAATATTACATTTTTTTCAAAGGCAAAATCATTAGCTGTTGTTCTCACCAGAAGTACTTGCTGATAACCATCTACATTATCAGCACACTGAATTTAGCTGATGAAACACACTGAGGCTTTAGCTGACTACAACAGGTTTCTTAGGAAGGAGACAGATTTACTCTTTCAAGTTCACTTGATGGATAGTTTAGAAGGTAGTAGCCGATTCTGAAGGATAAACAGCATAGCACTTCCCAAGTCATCATTTCTTCCTGTGCCACTGTACTAGAGCCTAGGTGAGTGTGGCACAGAGAAGGTAGATGATGTCCCACAGGCAAGTTTTGTTGAAAATGCTAATATCGAGTTCGTGCAGTGTTGCTTGCTAAACAATGTTGCTTGTTTTGCATTTTTGTACGTTCAAGGAAATGCAAGTTAGAAATCCTGTCACTATGTGAAATAGGTTACAACAAGGATGAGAGTGGCCAAAGACAAAATGGTCTGAAAATTTGTCACAAGGAATCCTGTAATTATAGAATTTTTATGATCTGTGGTAAATGCAAATACTTCTAGGCCACTTCAAATGAGTTAACCTTTTGAGTTCTAGTGGATAGAAGCATTAGTCTTCCCTTTGTTTACCTTCTATTGCTGTCAAGACAGTGGACCAATGCATTTGTCTAAAGTCACTGGTGACCTCAGCATTTCAAGATTTCAATGTTTAATACCATAGCGGCCAGGATACTGAGGTCGGCAAGCTGGGGGTGGGGCCCGCTTGCCGACGCGTAAAATGATGTGGGATGATATCGGGCGGAACTCCCGATGTCACCCCGCGTCATTTCAGTTTTTAGGTCGGCAGGGGCGCTGCCAAATCAGCTGTGTGCTTGCCGACTTGTCAGCAGTCAATTGAAGCCATTTAAAAACTAATTCAACTAGTTAATGGACCTGCCCGTCCAACCTTAAGGTTAGCAGGCAGGCTGGGAGACCTGGCGGGCTTCAGATAAAACATGAAACCTCATCCATGGGTGGGATGAAGGTTTTTAAAAATTTAATAAAATTTTAATTAAAAGTGATGGACATGTCCCAACTCATGTGACAATGTCATATGAGGGGACATGTCAGGGAAATTTTATTTCTCTATATTTACCATTTTTAAATTTGGCGCCGATCTCCCTGAGGCAGCACTTAGCCTCAGGGAGATGAGTGCGCTCTTCCACCGACATGCGCAAAAGAGCGCACTCTCGGCTGAGGGAATAGCCCCCGCCCGCACAGGGAGCACTTAGCGCTTCCTGGCGGACGCACATTGGGTGGGCCTTAATTGGCCCACCCACATAAAATGGCGGCGCGCACATGCCCGCTCCTGAACTTTCCCCCCAACAGGGGGAAAATTCTGCCCAATATGTGTGATACAGGATTAAGTAAATATTAACACCAGTACATGAGAGCTATTTCGATCCGCTCACCTTTGCACAAACAATGGTTAAAGGAATTGAAATTAATTTTCATAATTAATGAATCAACATGGTTTTGAGAAAGGGAAATCATGTTTGATTAATTTATTCGAGTCCTTTGAGGAAGTAACAAGCAATGTGGATAAAGGGGAACCTGTAGATGTGGTGTGCTAGGATTTTAAAAAGGCATTTGATAAGATGCCACATCAAAGGTTACGACACAAACTAAGAGCTCATGATGTAGGGGTAACATATTAGCGTAAATAGAGGATTGCTTAGCTATCAGGATGCAGAGAATAGGGATATATGGGTAATTTTTAGGTTGACAAGCTGTAACTAGTGGTGTGCCACAGGGATCAACGCTGGGCCTCAACTATTTACAATCTATGTCAATGTAGGGACTGAGCATATGATTGCTAAATTTGCTGATGACACAAAGAATCATAGGAGAGTGAGTTGTGACGAGGATATAGGATGTCTGCAAATTAAGCGAGGGGACAAAAACTTGGCAGAGGGAGCACAATTTGAGGGCTGTCCACTTTGACAGGAAGAATAGAAAAGCAGCAAATTATTTAAATGAAGAGAGATTACAAAATGGGATCTGGGTGTCCTGGTACATGAATCACAAAAATTTAGTATCCAGGTACAAGTGATTAGGAAAGCAAATGGAATGTTGTCATTTACTGCAAAGGGAACAAAATATAAAAGTAGGAATGTTTTGCTGAAATTTTACATGGCGTTGATGAGACCATATCTGGAGTATTGTGTACAGTTTTGGTCTCCTTACTTAAAAGATATAATTGCAGTAGAAGCGGTTCAGAGAAGGTTTACTAGACTGCTCCCTGGGATGAAGGGGTTATCTCAAGAGGAAAGGTTGGACAATTTGGGCCTGTACCCAAAGGAATTTAAAAGAATGAGGTAATCTTACTGAAACATGTAAGATAATGAGGGGATTTTACAGGGTGAATGCTGAGAGAATGGTTCCCCTTGTGGGAGGGACTAGAACCAGGAGACAGTTTAAAAATAATGGGTCTCCCATTTAAAATGGAGATGAGGAGAATATTTTTCTCTGAGAGGGTCACTAGACTTTGAAACTCTCATTCCCAGAGAGCAGTGGAGATAGGGGTCATTGAATATTTTTAAGGCTGAGTTAGACAGAGTCTTGATTGACAAGGGAGTCAAAGGGTATAGGGGATAAACAGGAATATAGAGTTGAGGCCACAATCAGATCAGCCATGAACTTATCAAATGGTGGAAAAGGCTAGAGGGGCCGAATGGCCTACTCCTGCTCCTAATTTGTAAATTCAGTGTGAGTTTGGTGCTTTCCTTAGGCCCCGATTGTTTAACCTGACTTACATTTATTTTAAATTTTAGAGAAGTTCAATGAGATTGTCAAATTACTCCCAAGTATCTTAGCATTGGCAAAATGGGTGCCAACAATGGGGTGTTTTTGCATCTAACTTTCCAAAGTTAGAAGGAAACACCAGGTTACGATTTAACATGCTGAATTTGATTTCCTTTGTAGCTCAGCTTAGACAGTTGAACATATTCAAGTTCCAAGGCAGACATGTAAACTGCAAGCTTAAATGAGGTTTTACATCAATTTTCATGTATTACAAACATGTCAGTTTCCATAAGTATATTGACAACACCCAACTCTACCCTCTCTCAACCCCTAAACTGACTCTCAACTCAGAGACTGCTTGTTCGAAATCCAGCAATGAATAGGCAGAAATTTCCCCCCCAAAAATATTGGGAAGACTAAAGTCAATGCCTTCATTCCCAAGCTACTGATTTTATCCCTCTCTGCGGCTGAACCATGCTGTTCTAATCCCAGGATGAGCTTCCAACCACAGATCTGTGCCATCACTAAGATTGCCTATTTCAGTTTCTTTAACACTGCCTGTCTCCACCCTGCCTCAGCTCATCTGCTGCTGAAACACCTTAGCCATCTCTTTGTTACCTCTACATTGGACAATTCTAACGCACTGCTGGCTGGGCTCCCACATTCTATGCTCTCTAAACCTTAGGTCATCCAAAACTCTGATGCCCATATCCTTAATCACACCAACGACTCCTGACCTATTACCCCTGTGCTTGGCGACTCACATTGGCTCCGGGTTAAGCCAATTTAAAATTCTCACCTGGTTTTCAAATCTCTCCATTGTTTCGCTCCTCCCCATTTCTATAATCTTCACCAGCTCCACAACCCTCTAAGATATCTGTGCTCCTCAGCTTCTTGAGCATTCCTGATTTTAATAACTCCACCACTGGTGGCTGTATCTTCAACAGCTTAGGCCCGAAGCTCTGGAATTCCCTCCCTATGTCTCTGTACCTCACCTTCCTCCATTATGGCACTCTTTAAAATCTATTCTTTGACCAAGCTTTTGGTCATCAGACCTAAATCCATCTGTGGCTGGGTGTCACAGTTTGTTTTATAATGCTTCCATGAAGCACCTGGGCACATCTTGCTGGTTAAAGCCTCTTTATAAATACAAATTGCTGTTATGTACATTATAACTTTGAATCACTGTAACTGATTTCTCCAAACATACAAGCGCAGCCACAGTCCCCAAACTAATTTGAGCTACCTTTCTAAAATTCATATTTTTGCCTCATTTTGCAAGGTTTGCTATAACAAAATTACAAATTGAATGCTTTAGATCTTCTGTCAACACAGTTGTTATGTTAATTTTCAATAATGTAGCTATGTTCAACTTTCCTTGCTGGTCAATGAAGCTAAGCCGCTTTAGAGAGTACAGAGAATAGGGCACAAAGAGAGGAAAAGCCTACTACCTGATGCTTTCTAACCAAGAAAACGAGTATGGCACATAAAAGTTCAGCAAACCTGTCTCCCACCCCTAAACACTCTTATACTGGTCTGAGAGAGAGGCTTTCAGGCCAATGGTGCATCAGAGTCTGAAAGGTGGTTCTCACCAGTTGTTGCCTACAGGGAACATGGGCTTATTGGGGAGAGATACGAAAATGTTTGCCCATGACAGGCCAGACCTGGAAAGCAGAGACAATCTGCAGGAGGAAAGGGGAGATAAAATCTGCCCAGTTGTAACTTTGCAAGGTGCTTGTGAACTGCACTCTCACAAAGACAGCTGCAGTCGCCTGATTTCCTTGCAGTCCGCAGCCATGCTCAGTCTTGCCTGCTTGCCTCAAACTCCAGGCCACATTCAATCTTGGAACCGTCCTCAGAATCCACGCTTTGTGATGTTCACATGCCACATTGATCCCTCCTCACCCGGCAGCTCGTGCTCTAGCACCATGTCCAACAACACATGTCGGCATATTGCACAGGCGGGCCAGGGGTAGGCACACTGCGCACACACACTCTGCCAGAATCAATAGCAAGTCTGTTCCCTTTCTGTTGTTGCATTTGCAAAGGGCAATACATTTCAAATAAACCTCTGCAGAGGTGGAGGTCAGAACAACATGACAAAGGGTGGTATTTCATTATCCAAAAGTCAGAATCCACTAAACAGCAGAAGTTTCTCATCCTTGGTTGCAGTGACTTTATGCTATCAATTCATTTTCACGTTTAATAAATCTGACTTACAGTTCATAGTGTTACAACCAGTAATGTAGACTGATTGTTCTGTTGTAATCTGATATCTAAGAGAACAAGGAGCACTCGTGCCAATTCCAGGAAGCTAACATGGTGATAGAGGTCTCTATTTAACTCTAAGGCAACACTATCATAACTAGATATTGTGTATACAAAGCCACACTCCAGTCTGTTGAGAGCAAGAAAGCTCATACAAGAGTAGCCTTTGGCATCGAGCATGACAGAAGTTATCAGAATATAGCCTAAAAATAATTTCTCAAATATAAATTGCAGCTGTATTAAAAAAATGAAGTGATTTAGCTGAACCTAGACTAAAAAAAAAATTGGCCATTTGTTAAGGGTACTGAATGCCATACCCTAAGCAAAGACTCAATGGAGACAGAATGGAAAGGGGTAATGGAGAAGAAAATTAGTGGAAAGTGAGCTTGTAGAAGGAAAAGATTACTGAATTGGTAACTAATTAAGTTGCAGAAATTCTATCAAAAGGTTTGATTTGTAAGAAATTAATTTAATTATCTTAAACCATTTGTCCACGATAATTGCAACTGTAAGCTATTTTCCAATAGAAATACAAAATTGTATTAGATATAATTCTATTGAAAAATAGATCACTTGTTAATAGCTTAACTATATCTTTGATCCTCACTTACAAGACACCTAGTACAGAAGACCCTTGGATCCAAGCAATCGGCTTCTGCAAGTGCCACGACAGTCTGGAAAAATAAATTAGGCATATTAATGCAAGAAGCATATAAATTCAAGAAATTTTACAGACAGCTTTTAGGAAATGAACACGAGCCATGAATTAGATTATTTTTTGCACTCTGTAACAAAATGGTTCAGAATGCTCCATGGCAAGCTGGTGACTGCACTTCCAAAGTAACTAATTGGCTGTGAAGCACTTTGGGACATTCTGAGGATGCGGAAAAGCTCTAGGCAAATAAAAATCTTTTCTATCGTCTGCCATTTTGGCACCCTCATTAGTTTCAACCAAAATTAAGTGTTATTCGGCCATTTCCACAATGCTTGGAAGTAAGATCTGTTCTGGGGAAGGGTTAGCAGAAGAGAGAGAGAAAAAGCAAAGCAAGTGCAAGAGATGAGGGAGAAAGGGGCAGTGTAAGCATGCAATCACAAGAAAGCGGGAGCCAGTTAGAAGACAGCAAGGTCTCATAAAAGTTGATTCTGAAATCCCTTTACCCTGTTTTTCTCTTGCTCTGGAACCTGGAGGTATCCAGGGCCTACTGTCCAGGTTTTATAAAAGTAATAGATGCAGCCTGTAATGCTGAGGGCAAATGGAATCTGAAATCCTGAATCAGGCATATGTACTTTCATGGTTAAGGAAGTTTCAGTATACTTTATATACAAATATAGTTTTGTATGGTGTACATAACCCACAACACAAATACTAAAAAAACACCTGTTGCGGAAGAGATGAGATCCTAGTGAATCAATGATAAAAAATCTTTGCAAAGTCACAGAAGAAATTTTAAACCCCACAGCAGAAAATGCAACAGGGAAAGAAGAGGACACCAGACAAAAATAGCAACATGATAGATGATTAAGGTGTTTTGAAGCACACTAAACCAGGTATAAATATCCACAAACGAAAGAGAATTGAAAAATAAAATTAAGGAAAGCAAAATTTGTCCGATGGAAGTTTAAAACAAATACAAGATTCAAATCTGGACCAGTGCCAGGATTAAGGTTGAACTTCAAACATTAGTCCGAATGTGTATTATGCAAACTAAACAACATTTAGGACCAGTAACCACAGACCATAAGACATTGGAGCAGAAATTAGGCCATTCGGCCCATCGAGTCTGCTCCACCATTCAATCAAGGTTGATAAGTTTCTCAACCCCATTCTCCCGCCTTCTCCCCATAACTTTGATCCCTTTACCAATCAAGAACCTATCTATCTCAGTCTTAAATACACACAAAATACCTGGCCTCCACAGCCTTCTGTGGTGATGAATTCCATCAGACATCAGAGTTCTAAATTTATACCAGCAAGCTACAATACATCCACTCTTAAACCAATAACAAGGTTATGTATTAGAAACGTACAATTTATCATGCAGAAGTGTTAATGCAAAGTAGTGACTCTATTGAACAGCCAGCTGATTCCAAACTTCAAAGCAGTGAGCCAACAGTCTTGCATTTCTTCTTTCCAATTCATTCACGGGAGGTGAGCTTCACTGGCTGGGCCAGCACTTATTGCCATTCCCTAGTTGCCTTTGAGAAGATGGTGGTGAGCAGCTATCTTCTTGAACTGCTGCAGTTTGTGTGGTGTAGGTGCACCCACAGTGCTGTTAGGGAGTTCTGTGATTTTGCCCCAGCGACAGTGAAGGGACGGCGATATATTTCCAAGTCTGAATGGAGAGTGACTTGAAAGGGAACATCCAGGTGGTGGTGTTCCCATCTATCTGCTGCCCTTGTCCTTCTAGATGGTAGCGGTCGTGGGTTTGGAAGGTGCTGTCTAAGGAGCCTTGGTGAATTCCTGCAATGCACCTTGTAGATGGTACACACTGCTGCTACTGTGCATCGATGGTGGAGGGAGAGAATGTTTGTGGATGTGGTGCCAATCAAGTGGGCTTTGTCCTGGATGGTGTCAAGCTTTTTGAGTGTTGTGGTGGCTGTACTCATCTTGGCAAATGGGGAGTATTCCATCACATTGCTGACTTGTGCCTTGTAGATAGTCGACACGCTTTGGAGAGTCAGGAGGTGAGTTACCCAGTGCAGGATTCCTAGCCTCTGAACTGTTCTTGTAGCCACAGTATTTATATGGCTTGTCCAGTTCAGTTTCTGCTCAATGGTAACCCCCTTGGATGTTGATAGTGGGGGATTCAGTGAATGTCAAGGGCCAATGGTTAGATTCTCTCTTGTTGGAGATGGTCATTGCCTGGCACTTGTGTGGCATGAATGTTCCTTGCTATTTATCAGCCCAAGCCTGGGTATTGTCCAGGTCTTGCTGCATTTGGACATGGACTGCTTCAGTATCTGAGGAGTCACGAATGGTGCTGAACATTGTGCAATCAGCGAACTTCCCCACTTTTGACCTTAGGTAGGAAAGAAGGTCATTGATGAAGAAGCTGAAGATGGTTGGGCCGAGGACATTACCCTGATGAATTCCTGCAGTGATGCCCTGGAGTGGGATAACTGACCTCCAACAACCACAACCATCTTCCTTTGTGCTAGATATGAATCCAACCAGCGGAGAGTTTTCCCCAATTCCCACTGACACCAGTTTTGCTAGGGTTTCTTGATGCCACACTCGGTCAAATGCTACCTTGATGTCAAGGGCAGTCACTCTCTCTTCACCTTGGGATTTCCGCTGTTTCATCCATGTTTGAACCAAGGCTGTAATGAGGTCAGGAGCTACACCTGTGCTATCTGTCCAGCTGTGCTACACCTAGTATGTGGCAGCTCAGCAAGAGAAGAAAAGCCTAATAAAGGCCTCCTGAGTGGCAGCTCAGGCTTAAAGTAAGTCGATAAAGACTTTCCATTCACCAACTTCTCAGCAAGTTAAAGACGTGAGAACAGATTAATTTTTAAAGCACAATGGAAAAGTTATAGATACCATTTACATTAAATAAAAGCAGAAATGCTAGAAACACTCAGCAGGTCAGGCAGAATTGGTGAACAGACAAATGTAGATAGTGCTAGATATGACCAAAATTTCCAACCAGTCTTTCCCCTTAATTCCGTGTGTGTGTGTGTGCGCGCGTGTGCGTGCGCAATGAAGAGGGAGGCAGAGGTGGGAACTACGAACTATCAAAACTCAACTGGCCATCATTATGTGAACAAGTGTCTGGCCTGACACTATGGCATCATTGCATCTGGGGAATGAACCAGGTGGATTGTATCATACAGCACATCCCTTCAGCTGTTCATATCAGGCAAAGCACAGATTGTACCCAACCAGCCTGTGATTGTAAAACTCAAAACATAGTGTCCAACATTAGATGCGATTCCGCAATTGGACAATACTTGCTAAACAATCCTGATTCTGCTAAGAATTACATTGAAAACTAATGTAAGATTATCAGTCAGGCTTGTAGTGTGGCTCATTTACATATGCTAGAAGCTACATATAGTCACACATAGGGCCCTGTCCTTTGCAGACAAAAGGAGCATGTCCATACCATGCACCTTTTTCAACTAAACAAAAGCTTGGGGGACAGCCATTCCCTGGTTCATTCCCCACAGCAAAACCTTGACCAATCAGAACTGGCCTGTCCGATTTGATTTTAAACAGAGCTTGGCAGTTAACTGTTTGCTAGTATATATTCCCCATGGGAATACCTCTACCAATCAGAGTCCACTTGCCAACCAATCAGCACTCTCTTCTCATGCTGTATAAATTGTTGTTCCCTTTACTCTTGGTATTCTTGTGAACTGTCCTGCTGAGTGCAAGAAAAAAAGCTCCAACAGCATGTCTTTTTTTTCAGTAATACTCAAATTCTGTACCTTGAAATGACCAGGTGGATTTGATAAATATCTGTAGCTCCAGTCCATATTTACCAATTCATTATATTTGCAATTTTGCTTAAAATGCCAATCAAATCTCATGAAATGAAAATGCCATCCAGTGAAATCTATCTGGAGATTGCATAAATAGTAAATTATCAAACACTCTGGCTCATTGCCCCGAGATCACCGGAAGTGTCAAACCACAGGAATGTTCAAGTTTACGGCTCAGTGTAGATCTGTCCTTTATACAGGAGACAGCTTAACTTGTGGGATCAGAATGCTGGCAGGTGTGGGGACCCTGCAGAATTCCCTTTTCCCCTTGGTCAGGCCGCAATGGGTGGTTGGGTAGTGCGGACTCCAGAATGGATAGGTGCTTGATGGCTGGAACGGACACGATGGGCCGAAGGGCCTGTTTCTGTGCTGTATGACTCAATGACTCTGCTGACTGTTCGCATCACAGTAAAACACCAGCAATTTCACAAAAGGCATTTTCATGGGGAAAGAAAATCATTCAAAATAAAATTAAAAATATTAATGAAGCTCTTATTTTCAGGAAATGGTTGAAAGCAGACATGAAACCAGTATTTTGGGTTTCCACATAAAGGGGCTGGGAGGGGTTGGGGGAGAGGTGAGGGATGGGGAAGGAAGCGGGGGGGGGAGGGGTGGGGAGTGGTTAGGGGTGACCTCTTGCTTCTTGTCATCAGGAAACACTGTGAATGGCTCTTATGGGGTTCAAATGTCAACTTGTACTGAAGCTTCTCAGCTATGCACAATGTTCTATGCCAACTACTGACACCATATAAGCAGCTAGGCACTGAGTATGTGAAATGAGAAATGCTCAATCTTCAATTATCATGGAAAGTAAATTATAAAATTCAAATGTCCCTTTAATACAGACTTGTTTTTTGTGATCAATTTATTGCAAAAGAACAACATTAAATTCTAAGTCTTCTAAGTTGGAAGCACTGAGATGGAAAACATTTTTAAAACTTCTCAACTCTAGAGTTAGTCATCATTAAGTTTCTGCTTTGTATCAGTAGAAATGCATAAGTTGGAAGCCTTTAAGTTATTAACCCTATGAGTGGGTGGTACTCTTGCACTGGAGTCAGGAAGTCATGTGTTCAAGTCCCACTCTAGATTTGGAGCACATAATTCAGGGCAATACTCCACTGTATCTCTAAGGCAGTAATACACTGTTGGAGGTGCCATCTTTCAGATGAAAGATTATACCAAGGCTCCTTCTGTCCTCCCAATTGACATATTACCAATATTTATCTCTCAACCGACATCACTAAAAAAATAGAGTATCTATTGATTTGTCACAATGCTCTTTATGGATGTATGTTATGCATGAAATGGCTGCCATGTTTCCTGCATTACATTACATTAACTACAATTAGTCATTGCAAGAAACAGGTCTACGCATTACAGGGAACATTTTAATTTTGTCATTTATTTTCCTTGATAGTTGGAGATTCAACATTTGCCCATTTTACATAGCTGTACTCTGAGTAGCCATTTAGCTGGTGTCAGTAGCGAGACCCTGTTAGCAAACTACACTTCAAAGATCACATAATTGTCTGTGAAGTACTTTGGGACATCTTGAATTCATAACAGGTGCCAAATAAATGCAATTCTTCTATAACTTTTTGTTTAAGTATATGATTTTATTAATCTGTTCAAAACTCAAATGCAAACTTTAGTTTAGTTAGGAGTTTAGCTATCGGGAAAATTCAACATCAGCTTCACAGCTTCACGAAAGATGCTCCAAAAGCATTGAACTACACATGCTACTAAAGACAAACAACCTATCACCCTGAACGTTACTTTGTACTTGTTCCCCATTAGTGTTTTTCTTTTAATCGAACAGCGATTAATTACTTTGTTCAGGTGCAAAATACATCACTCACCCAGACACTGAGACATTTAAATTATTGAAATTACTTTCATTTTCAAGTCACAGTTTCCACACCCATATTTAAAAAGGATATCGGGCAAGAAGCGGATGAACCAGGTGACAACCATCCAAAAAAGCGATGCTGCCAGAAACACCAATGGAATGCTGCTATATGTCTGCATACTTACAAAACGCCTATAAGAGGAAAAATAAATAAATAATTAATGAGCGGCAATTCGTTTTGCTCTTTCTCTTCTGGTAATTTTCTATCCTATCCTCCTGAACGTGCCAAGCTCTGCCTAGACTAGGATTCCAGAGAGCCAATTATGGTAGCATAGTGGGTGAAGTTAAGTGGACTAGTAGTCCACAGGCCAGGGATAGTGATCTAGAGACACAAGTTCACATCTCACCACAGCTGTTGGGGAATTTAAATTCAATTAATTAAATCTGGAAGTAAAAAGATATCAATAATGGTGACCATATAACTACCGGATCTTTGTAAAAACCCAATTTGGCTCACTAATAAAGTCTTATAGGGAAGGAAATCTGCCATCGTTACCTATCCTCACCTATCTGTTCTTCCACACCCACAGCACTGTGGTTCTTTCTTAACTTCTTTCTGAAATAGCCTTACAAGCCATTCAGTTGTATTCAAGAGGTGGCTCACCACTAAATTCGCAAAGAAAATTAGGGTCGGGCAATAAATGCTGGCCTTTTTTCAAAAAGTGAAATTGCCCCATTACCTTGTTCATTCTTCACCATAGTCTGGACAGCAATCTTCATCAGGCTAGTCATCAGGTCAACTCAGCCTGGCCGAACGCCTGAAAAATAGCTGACTTTTCCCTTATTAACTTGGGGGCATTTGAGACCAGTGACATTGCTATGCATTGCTACTCTAGCAGAGATCAGCAAACTCAGCACAGATTAGAGATCAAATTTGGCTTTACATGGCTCAGCCTTTCACCATCTGAATCAGCTGAACTGTCAGGGGAGCAATGAGTTGGAATTTATGTACAATGTGTCTTATTTTATATAACGGAACAGCCTGAAAAATCTTTTTACTTTTCCTAGACTGAGCAAGGGTATTGCATAATACAAACCATGCTTTTTCTGGATTCAGCTGCATTCATAATAAAGGATGTGAGGGAAGCTTGGATAAATATTTTTAGGGACAAACGGTCAATTATGAAAACATGCAGTAACATACACTGGCACAGATTTATGTTGAACTGCCATTTGTCACGCTACCAATAGCTGTAGCGCAAATATATGAAATTTATTAAAATAATATCTGACCGTCTCCTGAACCTGCACTATTTTGAATAAACACTGCCCTCTTCTGGCTGTGTGACAGAGAAACAGACCAGCAGGGGTTTGAAAGCAAAGGCTGTTTAAATAGCATGATTGTCAAAATTACTCAACTCTCAAGTTGCTATTTCAATCCGTTTCTCCTTTGCTACACTAGAGGAATCATTTGAATTTTGCAATTTATTTTGCATGATTGTTCCAGATGCATTATTTGGCATTTCAATTTCTCAGCAGGTAGCTATTTATCTAGTGTCAGCTATGAGACCTGCCAGCAAGCAACACAATGAGCAACACGAAACAGCTTTTTTCCAGTTCTGCATATTTAAATTGAGAAACTTCAGTACTAGTTGACATTCGAGTCCCTTGGGGGCCATTCACTAATGGATTTCCTTACAACAAGGATCAAAAGACTGGTAAATGTGGAGACTCAAAATGCTGACTTTGTTAAAGTTCTGCTTTGTGGGAGATCACCATCATGATTGTGATATTCCATAGCTTTTAAAAAAGCTTTTCTTACTTTTTTTTAAAAAAGGATTGCCTCACATATTAAAATCTTATCAGGACTACAGATCAAATTATTCTGCGATACCAATTCAAGATAACGTTCTGTCTCTATATAAAGAGCAGATTAATCAATGTATATTGTCATGATCAGGAGACAAGAAGGAAAATATGTAAGTGTGTCTATATCATCCTGGCTATTTTATAAAATTATTGGGTTTTTTTCAAAATTGACAAATGACTGGACTGATAAAATGGCCACCCCTGACCACATGATGGTAGTTCTGGAAGTTTCTGAGCAGTTTAAACTTGGAAAAAGGCTAACACATCAAACCTCTGGAATGTAACATTCCCTGCATCATATAAACATTCCAGCCGAGCCAACTCGAAAGATGATAGGTGAGATGTCTGCACCAGCCAGCTATGGACAAAGGCAGAGCTATTTGAGACTCATCTCCAATGTTGTGCTAATGGTTCTACAGTTACTTGCTCAAAACACAATGGGTTTTAACAAGAGGCCTTGTTAGCAGAATAGCTCAACCTGAAACCACCCTGTCGCATGACTGAGACTTCAGCTGTTTGAATTGCTTTAATTATACAGCTTTCAGATTCCATCCTGATTCTGCTGTTTAAATCCGACTGGCAGGCCACACAGAAGCAAACTCTGGCCAGGTTGGACAATTGGCCCCCATCTAACCTGACAGTGCTGGGAAGATTTTGTTCTATCACCTACAGAACTGATTTAATCTCTGCATCCTCACTTCATCGTGGGACATCAACACTGCTGGAAAAGTGAATCTTATACCACCAACCTTCAGCCAGCTGAACTCTGTGAAATAACTTTGATTCTGGACTCATGTGAAACCATAATTCTTATTTTTTTATTGTGGTCTTTGCCCTGAGCCTCTTTCTTTCCCTGATCCTCTTTTATTATATGAATGAAGAAAAGAGTGGATGTTGTGAAACCCCTTTCCTGCGTTGTGTAAAATAAACCAACCTTCTTATTTTACCCTATCCCGAGTTTTCTGTGGGGTTATTAGTAGAGGATTGGATCACTCCAAACAAAAGGCTTGGGGAACATACACCACCACTTATAAAAGGGGGAGATCAAAAATTAAAAACACATTTCTGTTTATGGATGGGCAGTGAGTGGAGAAATCAGAGCTGTTCTAAATTCAACCCCCTCCTGTCCGTAACTACAAAGGTTTGAAAAATCAAAAGCAAGGCAATTGTTGGTGTTTGTTAAGCAAATCACAGCACGTTGTACCAAACACATATATATAATAAATTTCTCAGCTGTGCTCTCGTTAGGAGTGTCCTTTACTCAAGAAATTGCGATCAGCATAATACTAAGAGTTATGTAGTTTAATTACAGAAAATAGGTCTTTTGAATGTTTAACTCTGTTTAAAGTTACTGATAGCTAAGCACACAAGTTCTTTCTGCATCAATACTAATGCAAGTGTACAGCCAGCTCACTGGCTCATGGTAAACTTTACAATCAGCAAGACAGAACCAGACAAGTGAAGTGGTGTGACCCGAACCAGAGGATCCTGGATTTGTCACATTTCGCACATTAAAGGAAGGGATGGGAGGAATATATTTACATATATCGCATTGTGTATATGTGAATTCTAGTGGCAATTAGAGAATTAAGATAAGTGAGCAGGCACTTATCTTAATATAGGCACCTACCTTACTATCAGCTGTATTATGAGCCAGGTAGAAACGAATAATATGCCTTTCAGAAGCCAGGAGTCAGATTCCAGATCTGCTATGTAGCCTGTCACCCATATCACTGCCACTGCCATCAAAAACAACAGGAGAAGCTGCGGTTCAAGAAATAATTCAATCAATAACAATCTTTATTACCTTGCATTAATTTTTATTACCTTGCATTAATTTTCCTTCCTTGAATATCCTAATATAGACTGGGATAATAACAGTGTAAAGGGCAAAGAGGAGGAGGAATAACTGAAATCTGGAACTTACTTGATCAGAATGCTTCTTGCCCAATGAAGTTAAAGGCAGCACTGGATCTCGTTCTGGAGAATTGAAATGGGGTAAGTGGAGCATGTGATAATGGAGGAGCATTTGGGAACCAGTGAACACAATATCATTAGGCTTCGAGTGGTTATGGAACAGGACAAGAAAAAAATCAAACGTGTTACCAATGCTCCAGTGGAGGACAACTAACTTCAGTAGGTTGAAAATCAATATGGCTCAGGTGGATTGGAATCAAAGATTGCAAGTTAAAGCAGTAAGTAAGCAATGGAAGAGCTTCAAAGAAGAGATAGCTTGGTTGCAGGTTAGACAAATTCCCACAAGGCTAGGTGGGGGGGGGGTGAGCATCCAGCAGGGGAATGGCATCCAAAGTTAGCGCTCCATGGATGAAATAAAACGGCAAAAGGAGGCTCATGATAAACTTCAACCAAGTTGAATAGAGAACCAAAAAAAAGGATGAGGGACAAAGAGAGAACATGAGAAGAGATTAGGGACTAACATAAAAGAAAACCCAAGCATCTTTTACAGATATATAATGACTAAGAGTAGTCAAGGGAAGGGTAGGGCGATTATGAACCATAAAAGGAGATCTTGAGGAGGGAGACAGCATGGTTGAAATACTAAATGAGTACTCTGCAACTGACTTCACGAGAGATGTGGATGCTACCAATGTCACAATAAAGGAGAAGGTTGTAGAAAAATTGGATAGGATAAAAATAGGTGAACAGGATGTAATTAAAATGCTGGCAGCACTCAAGGTAGAGAAGACACATGGCATGAACGGGATGCATCCTCAGTTGCCACGGGAATAAGATGAGAAATGGCGGAGGCTGTAGCTACAATCTTGCAATCTTCCTTAGCTATGGGAGCCAGAGGACAGGAGGGTTGCAACTGCTACATCTTTGTTCTAAAAACGGGAAGGATAAGCGCCGCAACTCCAAGTGAGTCAGCCCAATGCTGGTGGTGGGGAAACTTTGAGTCACAATAGTCTGGAACAAAATTAATTTGGCATTTGATTAATGAATGACAGCAGCACAGATTTGTTAAAGACAAATCACAATTGACTAACTTAACTGAGTTCACTGCAGTTGTAATGTAGAGGGTTGAATAGGACAGTGCCATTTATGTCATGTGTGTGGGCTTTCAAAAGATGTTCAATAAAGTACTACAAAATAAATTTGTTAGAAAAACTGAAGCCCAGGGGAATAAAGGGACAGTGGTGCCAGGGATATGAAATAGGCCAAAAGACAAAAGGTAATGTACGCACACAAATCTTTCAAGGTGTTAGGATAAGTTGAAAAGCCTGTTTAAGAAGGCAGACAGGATCCATGGCTTAACAAATAGAAGCATAAAGAAGCAAGCGGTTGTACTAAATATTATAAAACACCATTTAAGACCGTGGTGGGGTATTGTGGCCAATTCTCGGCACCACTATTTAGGAAGGTTTCGGCGAGGGTGCAGGCAAGACTTACTCGACTGGTACCAGAGATGAAAGACTTCAGTTCTGATGGGAGACGAGAGAAATTGGGGCAGTTCCCTTTACAGCAGAGAAGAATAAGGGAAAATTTGAAAGAAGTGTTCAATATCAAAAAGAAAACTTGCCTATACAGCCATATATGGGCCATAGGGTGTGCCACAGCACTTTACAGCTAAAGTAGTACTTTTGAAGCATAGTCACCGTTGCAATATAGGAAACATGGCAGCCTGTTTGTGCACAGCAAGCTCCCACAGAAAGCAATGTGGTAAGCATATATATTGGGCAGGAGACTGGGGTTAACGCCTCCCCCCCCCCACCACTCTTTGAAAAAGCGTCATGGGATCTTTTACAGTAATTGCTCACTTAACGTCGTAGTTGCGTTCCTGAAAAGTGCAACTTTAAGTGAAATGACATTGAATCAGATTTGCTCATTACAATCTGTGCAAAAGCTGCAATTAGGTTCTTTAGGAACTCTCATCAGGAAAAAAACAGCAAACATAAGTTGAAACACTATACATTCCTTAACAAAATAACCATCAAAATTGAATAAATTTGAAAATATAAAAGAAATACAGTACAAATATAAAATAAAGATGAAACACACCAGCTGCCTGGTTTTGGAGTGACCAGGTTCCATCTGGTGGCAGACATTTGCTGGTGCAGGGAGCAGCTGAAGTCGCCCCAAGACTTCAGTGCTTGATGGGAGTGGGAACAGGAGCTGGGTGGCTGGGGAAGAAGTCCCTGGTAGTGGCAGCAGCAAATGGAGATTTTAAACGGTAAGAATAGAAGCCAAGGGGAAGAGGGACTTTAGGATTAAGGGTGAGGGCGGGAACTATTTGAAGAAGTGCAGCGGACTCCAGTCACTTGGTCCACAGCACTGTATAAGAGATGGGGAATAGAAGCATAAAGCTATAAGACGTAGGAGCAGGATTAGGCCATTCGGCCCATTGAGTCAGCTCTGCCATTAAATGAGATCATGGTTAATCTGATAATCTTCAATTCCACTTTCCTGTGATTAAAAATCAGTCTATTTAACCTTGAATATACATAACAACTCAGCCTTTACAGCCCTCTGCGATAAAGAATTCCACAGATTCACTACCCTCAGAGAAGAAATTCCTCCTCATCTCTGTCTCAAATGGGAAACCCCTTACTCTGAGATTATGCCCTCTGGTCCTAGGCTCTCTCACAAGGGGAAACAACCTCTCAGCATCTACCCTGTCAAGCCCCCTAAGAATCTTATATGTTTCAAAAGGTCACCTCTCATTCTTCTAAACTCCAAAGAGTACAGGCCCAAACTACTCAAACTCCCTTCATAAGAAAATCCCTCCATACCTGGGATCAACCTAGGGAACCTTCTCTGGACTACCTCCAATGCCAGTATATCTTTCCTTAGTTAAGGAGATGAAAACTGTTCACAGTATTCTAGGAATGGTCTTTTTGTTTTATTCATTCACGGGATATGGGCTTTGCTGACTGGGCCAGCATTTATTGCTCATCCCTGGTTGCCCTTGAGAAGGTGCTGAGCAGCTGCCTTCTTGAACCGCTGAAGTCCATGTAGTGCAGGTACACCCAACAGTGTTGTTGAGAAGGGAGTTCTAGGATTTTGACCCAGCGACAGTGAAGGAACGGCGATATATTTCCACGTCAGGACGGTGACTGACTTGGAAGGGAACCTCCATGTGGTGGTGTTCCCATCTATCTGCTGCCCTTGTTCTTCCAGGTGGTAGTGGTCATGGGTTTGGAAGGTGCTGCCTAAGGAGCCTTGGTAAATTCCTGCAGTGAATCTTGTAGATGGTACGCACTGCTGCTACTGTGCATCAGTGGTGGAGGGAGTGAATGTTTGTGGATCTGGTGCCAATCAAGCGGACTTCTTTGTCCTGGACGACGTCAAGCTTCTTCAGTGATGTGGGAGCTGCACTCATCCAGGCAAGCAGGGAGTATTCCTGACTTGTGCCTTGTCGATGGTGGACAGGCTTTGGGGAGTCAGCAGGTGAGTTATTCATCGATTCCTAGTCTCTAACCTGCTCTTGTAGCCACAGTATTTATATGGCTAGTCCAGTTCAGTTTCTGGTCAATGGTAACCCCCAGAATGTTAATAGTGGGGGATTCAGTGATGGTAATGCCATTGAACATCAAGGGCAGATGGTTGGATTCTCTCTTGTTGGAGATGGTCATTGCCTGACACTTGTGTGGCGTGAATGTTACTTGCCACTTGTCAGCCTAAACCTGGATATTGTCCAGGTCTTGCTGCATTTGGACATGGACTGCTTCAGTATCTGAGGAGTCGCGAATGGTGCTGAACACTGTGCAATCATCAGCGGACATCGCAATCATCAGCGAATATCCCGCCTTCTGACCTTATGATGGAAGGAAGGTCATTGATGAAGAAGCTGAAGATGGTTGAGCCTAGGACACTACCCTGCAGTGATGTCCTGGAGCTGAGATGACTGACCTCCAACAACCACAACCATCTTTCTTTGTGCTAGGTATGACTCCAACCAGCCAAGTGTTTTCCCCCGATTCCCATTGACTCCAGTTTTGCTAGGGCTCCTTGACACCACACTCGGTCAAATGCAGCCTTGATGTCAAGGGCAGTCACTTTCGCTTCACCTCGGGAGTTCAGCTCTTTTGTCCATGTTTTAACCAAGGCTGTAATGAGGTCAGGAGCTGAGTGGTCTTTTCGAAACCCAAACTGGGCATCAGTGAGCAGGTTATTGCTAAGCAAGTGCCACTTGATAGCACTGTTGATGGCCCTTTCCATTACTTTACTGATGATCGAGAGTAGACTGATGGGGCGGTAATTGGCCAGGTTGGATTTGTCCTGCTTGTGTGCACAGGACATACCTGGGCATGTTTCCACATAGCCGGGTAGATGTCAATGTTGTAGTTGTACTGGAACAGCTTGGTTAGTTGCATGCAAGTTCTGAAGCATAAATCTTCAGTACCATTGCTGGAATATTGTCAAGGCCCATAGCCTTTGAAGTATCCAGTGCTTTCAGCTGTTTGTTGATATCACGTGGAGTAAATCGAATTGGCTGAAGACTGATCTGTGATGCTGGGGACCTCCGGAGCAGCTAAGATGGATCATCCACTTGACACTTCTGGCTGAAGATTGTTGCAAATGCTTCAGCTTTATCTTTTGCATTGATGTGCTGGGTAACTCCATCATTGAGGATGGGGATATTTGTGGAGCCTCCTCCTCCAATGAGTTGATTAATTGTCCACCACCATTCACGACTGGGTGCAGCAGGACTGTAGAGCTTAGATGTGATCCGTTGGTTGTGGATTCGCTTAGCTCTGTTAATCACCTGCTGCTTATGCTGTTTGGCATGCAAGGAGGCCTTTGTTATAGCTTCACCAGGTTGACAGCTAATTTTTAGGTATGCCTGGTGCTGCTCCTGGCATGCCCTCCTGCATTCTTCATTGAACCAGAGTTGGTCCCCTGGCTTGATGGTATTGGTAGAGTGGAGGATATGCTGCGCCATGAGGTTACAGATTGTGTTCAAATGCAATTCTGCTGCTACTAATGGTCCACAGTACCTCATGGATGCCCAGTCTCGAGTTGCTAGATCTGTTCAAAATCTGTCCCATTTAGCACAGTGGGTATCCTCAATGTGAAGGCGGGACTTCATCTCCACAATGACTGTGCGGTGATCACTCCAACTGTTACTGTCATGGACAGAAGGATCCGCAGCAAGCAGGTTGGTGAGGATGAGGTCAAGTATGTTTTTCCCTCTTGTTGGTTCCCTCAGCATTTGCCACAGACCCAGTCTAGCAGATATGTCATTTAGGACTCGGCCAGCTTGGTCAGTAGTGGTGCTACCGATCCATTCTTAGTGATGGACAGTGAAATCCCCCACCCAGAGTACATTCTGCACCCTTGCCACCCTCAGCGCTTCCTCCAAGTGATGTTCAACATGGAGGAGCACTGATTCATCAGATACTGATTCATGAGGGAGGGCGGTACGTGGTAATCAGCAGGAGGTTTCCTTCTCCATGTTTGACCCATGAGACTTCATGGGGTCCGGAGTCGATGTCGAGGACCCCAGGGCAGCATATACCACTGTGCTGTCACCTCTGCCAGGTCTGTCCTGATGTTAGGACAGGACATACCCAGGGATGGCGATGGTGGAGTCTGGGACCTATTTGTAAGGTATGATTTTGTGAGGATGATTATATCCAGTTGTTGTTCGACTAATCAGTGAGACAGTTCTCCCAATTTTGGCACTAGCCCCCAGATGTTAGTGTAGTGGACTTTGCAGCGTCGACAGAGCTGCGATTGTTGTTGTCGTTTCCCGTGTCTAGGTCGATAGCGGGTGGTCCGTCCGGTTTTATTCCTTTTTTGATTTTCCCTTTATGAAGCCATGCTGACTCTGCTTGATTAGATTATGCATTTCAAAATGCTCTGCTATTACATCCTTTATACTAGACTCTAACATTTTCCAATGACAGATGTTAAGCTAACTGACCTATTTTTTGTCTCCTTCCCTTTTTGAAATAAGGGTGTTACATTGGCAGTTACCCAATCCTCTGGGACTTTTCCAGAATCTAAGGATTCTTGGAAGGTTACTACCTGTGCATCCATTATCTCTGTAGCTACTTTCTTAAAAATCCTAGGATACAACCCATCAGGTCTTATTGGCCTTTAGCCCCATTAGCTTCCCTGGGACTTTTGCTCTAGTGATAGTTATTGTATTTATTTCCTCTCCTTCCCTTTTGCCCTTGATTATTTACCATTTTTGGAATGCTATTAGAGTCTTCTACCATGAAGACTGATGCAAACTATTTATTCAACCCCTCTGCCGTTTCCTGGTTCCCCATTATTATTTCCCCAGCCTTATTCTCAAAGGGGTCTATGTTCACTTTGGCTTCTCTCTTCTTTCTTACCTATTTAAAGAAGCTCTTAATGTCTGTCTTTATATTACTTGCTAGTTTACCCTCAAAGTTTATTTTCTCCCACTATTTTGCAGTCATCTTTTGTTGGTTTTTAAAAACAGTAGAGGTCCCCAGTGGTGGTACACTGACGCCATCAGCACAGGGCAAATAGCAGAAAATGCTATTTGTGCATGTGGGATTTGCAGGCCACAGAACATGAAGTCTGCGACACTGTTACAGTGAACATCGCAATGTTAAACGGCTAAACAGTCCCTATTTTATAACTGATGTTATAGTGAAACAACATTGACTGAGTCAACCATAAGCAGGGACATTCACCTGAAAGTGCAGATTGGTTAAGCACCTCAACTGTAAGACAGCAGCTCTGAATGCAGCACTCCCCAAGTGCAGCAGTGAAGTGTCAACTTTGACTTTTGTGCTGGAGTTGGACTTAACCCCCAACCTTCTTACTCATATCAACTAAGCCGCAGCTGACACCTATCATGAAGGATTTTAAGAGTGCTGACAGGTTGGTAACCAGTTTTCCAAAATGGATTTAAGGCAATTTCAAAAGAAGCACTGGCAACATGAGGAAATTTTTTTCACAAAGCAAGGTGTGTTGATCTTGAATGCACTGCTTTCAAGAGTGGTAGAAACAGATTAAATACCCGATTCAAAAACAGAATTACCTGGAAAAACTCAGCAGGTCCGGCAGCATCAGCGGAGAAGAAAAGAGTTGATGTTTTGAGTCCTCATGACCCTTCAACAGAACTGAGTGAATATTAGGAAAGGGGTGAAAGATAAGCTGGTTTAAGGTGGGGGGGGGGGGCGGGTAGAAAAGAAGTGAGTTGTAGGGACAAGCAAGCAGTGATAGGAGCAGATAATCAAAAGATGTCACAGACAAAAGAACAAAGAAGCGTTGAAGTTGGTGATATTATCTAAACGAATGTGCTAATTAAGAGTGGATGGCAGGGCACTCAAGTTACAGCTCTAGTGGGGGTGGGGGGGCATAAAAGATTTAAAAATAACGGAAATAGGTGGGAAAAGAAAAATCTATATAATTTATTGGAAAAAACAAAAGGAAGGGGGAAGAAACAGAAAGGGGGTGGGGATGGAGGAGGGAGTTCAAGATCTAAAGTTGTTGAATTCAATATTCAGTCCGGAAGGCTGTAAAGTGCCTAGTCGGAAGATGAGGTGAGATAAATACCCGATTCCCTTTGAAAGTTGGATATATATCTGAAGGGGACGTTTTTGCTGGTCTACAGGGAAAGACCAGGGAGGAGGTAGTTCCCATATGAATATAGGATTTAGGAGCAGGAGTAGGCCATTCGGCCCAATGAGCCTGCACCACCATTCAATAAGATCATGCTGATCTGGTTGTGGTCTCAACTCCACATTCCTGTCTGCCCTGTAACCCTCGGTTCCTTTGTCTATCAAAAACCTACCCTACTATGCCTTAAATAAGTTCAATGACCCAGCCTCCACTGCTTTCTGGAGAAGAGAATTTCACAGATTAACGAGCTTCAGAAAATAATTTTTCCTTATCTTTGTCTTAAAAGGAAAACTGCTTATTCTTAAACTGTGTCCCCTAGTTTTAGTCTCCCCCATAAGAGGAAGCATCCTTCCTGCATCCACTGTCAAATCACCTCTCATTCTTCTCAACTCCAATGAGTATAGACCCAACCCGTCTTCATCAGATAAGCCCTTCATTCAAAAGGCATGAGCCTAGTGAACCTTCTCTGAACTGCTTCTAACACAATTATATATTTTTTCAAATAAGGAGACCAAATGTGGTCTCACCACGGTCCTGTGCGGCTGTAATAAAACTTCCCTATTTTTATGTTCCATTTCCCTTACAATAAACACCATCATCCCATTTGCCTTCTTAATCCCTTGCTGTATCTGTGTAACAACTTTTTGCAATTCATGTACCCAGACACTCAAATCCCTCTGTACCACCGAGTTCTGCAATTTCCTCCATTTAAATAGTGGTCTACTTTTCTATTCTTCCTTTGCCAATCTTATTCACCCAATCTAAATGTAGATTTAAATCATCCATGATTATCACTGTAACTTTTTCAGAAGCTCCCATTATTTCTTGCCATCTACCCTTCCCTACAAGGTGGCTGCTGTTGAGCATCTATAAACCACTCCCACAAGTGACTTCTTACCTTTGCAATTGCTCGTCTCTACCCAAACTGAATCTACATCTTCATCTCTAGAACTAACAATTGTACCAATATCATCCTTAGTTAACAGAGCTATCCGTCCACCTTCCGCTAGCTTCCTCTCCCTCCTAAATTTCATGTACCCTTGAACATTCAGGCCTCAGTCTTTGTCAGCCTGCCTCTGTAATGGCTATCAGATCACGTATTTATTTCAATCTGTACTGTTAATTCATCTATTTTGTTATGGGTGCTGCAGAGCCTTTAGTTCTGTCTTTTTACTATTTTTATAACCTCTAGTTTTATCTCCTGGTGCACACTTTTATATACTTTCCCTTCCTGCCACGTTCTGATCATCATTTCCGATATTGCTACCTTGCTCTCTTCTCTATTTAACTTATCACATCTTCCCAAACTTATTCCTAACCCCACTATTCAGTTTAGAGACACTTATCCCAGTATGATTCAGGTGAAGACCGTCCCAATGGTACAACACCCACTTTCCCCAGCACTGGTGTCAGTGCCCCATGAATCAAAACCGATTTTACCCACACCAATCTTTGCACCACACATTTAACTCTCCAATCTGATTTACCCTACATTAATTTGCTTTTGGTTCAGATAGTAATCCAGAGATTATTACCTTTTGAGGTTCTGCTTTTTAATTTAACCCCAAGCTACTCACACTCCTTCAACAGAATCTCTTTCCTAGTTCTACCTATGTCATTGCTACCAATGTGGACCGCGGCAACTGGATCCTCCCCCTCCCAAGTTCCTGCAAGCACTCTCCAACCCAGAGCAGATGTCCCAAACCCTGCACCGGGCAGGCAACACAGCCATCTGGATTCATGCTCTCAGCTGCAAAGAACTGTCACAATCCTCCTAACTATATTGACCCCTACTAGCATGATATTCTTATTAACTCCCCGCACATGAATGGCTCCCTGTACCATGGTCAGTTCAGTCACCCAGCTTGTAGCTCCCGCTATCACCCATACAAGCTTCAAGAGCCTTGAACCAAAGTAGAGAGGTAGCGGATGGGATGGCAGTGCATGGAGCTCATTAGAATTCAAATTCATTACATTGAATACTCCATTACAATATTATGTTACAAGTCATGAATTACACCAGAAAGCATGACTGCACAATAACTACCCATTACCATAAAGGAACCAAATTCAAGAACATTTTTAATTTGTAACCTACCTTGTATTTTTCAAAACTCTTCAGAACCTTCAGCATAAAATGGCCTCTACTTTTATCAACATTTGCGTCAAGCAGACAATGTATTATCCAAGGATTTCGGTTCTGTTGGGCTAACCCCAGGGGAGTTTCTCCCTGGAAACAGTTCAGAAAATTTCAATTTTATCATTGTTAGAAGAAATCTGATAGCAACTTCCGAAAAAAATCCTTGGAGCTTCAGAAATACACCAGCAGTACACCAATATGCAGCTACACTTCAGGGTTGAGAACTACACTTACTAGGAAGGCCACATTGCTAAATCCCTTATCAATGCCAAAGAAACATGGGGATTTGAGTCAATGTACCTCCTGCTGCCTCAAAAGCAGGCCACTTATCCCAGCATTGTGCCTCTTGCAGCAAAAAGGACAATGCCCGTAAGAACTAAAAAGAGGAGAAAAAGGACAACACACCATTAAAAAGTGTATGCCCTTTCTACTCATCTCTCCCAAAAATTAGATTTACAAAACTATTCTCCGAGATAAAAGATTACAACTGTATAGAGGTATGGTAGTGTAATGGTTATGCTGCTGGGTTAGTAAGACTCAAGTCTTTTTAAAAATTTGATAATAAAATAAAAAGCTGGTAAAAGGGTCATAAGGGGAGAAATGGGGCTGATTCGGGATCAAAAAAGGGACTCATGCATGGAGACAGGGCTGTTGTATTAAATGAATACTTTGCATCTGCCTTTACCAAGGAAGATGCTGCCCAGATCATGAAGAGGTAGCTCAGACACTTAAAGAGCTTAAAATTGATAAGGTGATGGTATTGGATAGGCTTTATAACTTAAAGCTGATAAGGCACCATGGTTGGATGAGATGCACCCAAGGCTGAGAGTGTGGAAATCGCAGAGGCACTGGCCATGATTTTCCAATCTTTCAGAGGACTGGAGAATTGCAAATGTTACACAGGTCAGTCAGTTTAATCTCGCTGGTGGGGAAGCTTTTAGAAATGATAATTCGGGACAAAAATCAATAGTCACTTGAACAAACGCAAATTAAATAAAGAAAGCCAGCATGAATTCATTAATGGTAAGTCACGTTTAACTAACTTGCTTCAGTTTTCTGATCAGGTTAAAGCTGTTGATGTGCTGTACATGGACTTCCAAAGACATTTGATAAAGTGCCACACAATAGCCGCAAAGTTAGAGCTTAGGAATAAAAGGGACAATAACAGCATGATTACAAAATTGGCTGTGTGACAGGAATTAGCAAGTAGTGACTAATGGATGCTTTTCAAACTTGAGTAAGATTCATAGTGGAGTTCCCCAGGGTTCAACGTTAGGACCCCTGCTCTTCCTGATGTTCATTAATGACCTAGACTTTGATGTACAGGGCACAATTTCAAAATTTTCAAATGATACAAAGCTTGGAATTATTGTGAACCATGAGGAGGATAATGTAGAACTTCAAAAGGACCTAGACATGTTGGTGGGATGGGTGGACAAGTGGCAGATGAAATTTAATGCAGAGAATTGTGAAGTGATTCATTCTGGTAGGAAGAAAGCAGAGAGACAATATAAAATAAAGGAAACAATTCTAAAGGGTGCAGGGGCAGAGGGATCTGGGTGTATATGTGCATAAATCATTGAATGTGGCTGAGCAGGTTGACAGCATCATTAATAAAGCATCCTGGCTTTATCAAGAGGGGCATAGAGTATAAAAGCAAGGAATTTATGTTAAACCTGCATAAAACACTGGTTCAGCCTCAACTGGAGCATTGCATCCCATTCTGGGCACCACACTTTAGGAAGGATGTGTAGGTATTAGAGTGTACAGAAAAGATTCAGGAGAATGGTTCCAGGGATGAAGAACTCCAGTTATGTAGAAAGATTAGAGAAGTTGGGACTATTCCCGTTAGAGGAGATATGATAGAGGTATTCAAAATCATGAGGGGTCTGGACAGAGTAGATCGGGAGAAACTGTTCCTATTGGTGGAACCGAGACACAGATTTAAGGTAGTTGGCAAAAGAAGCAATAGAAACACAAGAAAAATCTTTTTTATACAGTAAGTGGTTAGGATCTGAAATGTGCTGCCTGAGAGTATGGTGGAGGCAGGGTCAACTGAGGCTTTCAAAAGGGAAGTGGACTATTATCTGAAAAGGAAATAAATGCAGGGCTACAGTGAAAAGACAGGGCAGTGGCACTTGGTGAATTGTACTCTCAGGCAGCACATTTCAGATCCTAACCACTTACTGTATGAAAAAGATTCTTCTTGTGTTTCTATTGCCTCTTTTGCCAACTACCTTAAATCTGTGTCTCGGTTCCACCAATAGGAACAGTTTCTCCCGATCTACTCTGTCCAGACCCCTCATGATTTTGAATACCTCTATCATATCTCCTCTAACGGGAATAGTCCCAACTTCTCTAATCTTTCTACATAACTGGAGTTCTTCATCCCTGGAACCATTCTCCTGAATCTTTTCTGTACACACTAATACCTTCACATCCTTCCTAAAGTGTGGTGCCCAGAATGGGATGCAATGCTCCAGTTGAGGCTGAACCAGTGTTTTATGCAGGTTTAACATAAATTCCTTGCTTTTGTACTCTATGCCCCTCTCGTCCTTCTAGAGGTAGTGGTTGCCGAAGGAGCCTTGGTGAGTTTCTGCAGTGCATTTTGTAGATGGTGCACACTGCTGCCACTGTTTGTTGGCGGTGGAGGAAGTGAACGTTTGTGGAAAGGGTGCCAATCAAGCGTGCTGCTTTGTCTTGGATGGTGTCAAGCTTCTTGAGTGTTGTTAGAGCTGCACTCATCCAGGCAAGTGAGGGGTATTCCTTCACACTTCTGACCTGTCCCTTGCAAATGGTGGACAGGCTCTGGGGAGTCAGGAGGTGAGTTACTCGCCACAGGATTCCTAGTCTCTGACCTGCTCTTGTAGCCACAGTATTTATATGGCTAATCCAGTTCAGTTGCTGGTCAATGGTAGCCCCCAAGGATGTTGATAATGGGGGATTCAGCGATGGTAATGCCATTGAATGTCAAGGAGTAATGATTAGATTCTCTCTTGTTGGAGATGGTCATTGCCTGGCACTTAAGTGGAAAGTAACATTTTCACCACACGTCAGCCCAAGCCTGGATATTGTCCAGGTCTTGCTGCATTTGGACATGGGACTGCTTCAGTATCTGAGGAGTTGCGAATGGTGCTGAACATTGTAATTACTGTTCGTTGATGATTGCACAAACAGTAATTTCACAAGTGCTGCTCTGGTAGAGTTCAGCTCATTCGGCTAAAAATTATAATACATAATTGTTATCTGTGGATCTACATACCTTACATTGACCAGTTTAATTCATTTTTTTCTGAATTACAGCCTAGAAGAGGGCATTGAAAGGTTTCATAACAGCAGAATGCAACTAAATGTGCAGCCTACTTAAAATATTCAGTCAAAATCATGCAAGACAGATAATAGGCATTATTTACCATTGCATTTTTAACTTCGACATTAGCGCCAGCATCCAGTAGTACATTCAATGCAGCCACATTTCCCGATATTACTGCCCAGTGCAGTGGTGTGTTTCTGTGTACTTTATCAACAGCATTTACTGAAGCGTTTAATTTTATAAGGAATCTGGTTGGTTCAGGCCTAGAAAAAAAAAGACAATATTATACCTGTCAACCTGGTTAAATAAGATACACCATTTTTGTGTGAATTCAAGATACAAATATCCTAGAATTACCCAATTATTCTGCTTGCTCCCATCATTAACGGCGTTTGTCCATTCATATCAGGTGTATCTACATCCTTAAAAACAGAACATATCTCAGTTCTAGAAAAAACAATTTTTGATTTCAATGAGATCGCGAACTGATTGGTCTGGGTTCTGCCGTATGTCCCTGAGAATTCAAAATAGGGAGAGAGAGGGAGCACTGTGGAAGTATGAACGGATTGCACTAAGCTAAATTTGACTGTTAACTGTTGGAAGGTTAAGATCTTTCCCTTGTGCCCACTCAAAAAGCAAACGATCAATGGTTCGAAGGCCAAGACAAAGCAAATTTCCTTCAGAACATTTAACCGTAATTGTAGGAATGGAGATCCGTAACTTCTGAAGCTTGCAACATTTCATCTAATGGCAGAAACGTGCAGCTGCAGGTGTTACTACACATCTCAGAACAGCGATGCTAGCAGTATACATACCAAATTTAATATAAATTAAATGCACACTAAGTATTAGATCTCAATTTCTCCTCAGCATTAAGTTTAGCAGGAACCTCTTCAAATAAGTGCATTTTATTATGACAATGCAAGACCTTTCACACCATGCGATAAACAAACTGACATACCTGACCTTTTGCCACAAGGTATGCTACAATAGGCATATGCTGAAACTGAACTGCAAGGTGAAGACAGGTGAATCCTTCCCGATCAACCAGAGAGGGATCTGCTCCACATTTCAATAGTAACACAACCATAGACAAGTGGCCTTGCCTGGAATATATTAAAAAGGACTCCTTATATGGTTAAAAAATCTCATTAGCGAAACTCACAAAGCCACAGTTAGAACTGCTATCTCTATTATTTTTACAGTCAGCAAACTGCAAAATATTTAATACTTATTTTGTTTAAGTCGATTTGTCTAATTAAAGAGCCACTGACACATTTCACATTTTCTTTTTTATCAGCATGGTTTGAATTTAAATACACTGTCTAGCTTCAGCTATAATTGTTGCAGAGTGCAGCAGGTCCTTTGCAAATTACACAAAATTTCCAATTTTTCATGCCAATCCGGTCAACTCTTTACTCCTCCACCTGCATTTCCTTGATTATTCACTTTCTATTCCTTCAACCTTTCCAAACCTTTCTGGACCTTAATAGGTCAGGGACTTCAACATTTTTTTTGTGTGGTAGCATTCAGTTATTGGAAGTAAGAATATTATTCACAGACAACGGAACAGGCAAATTGTTCCATTTTTCACTAATTTGGTGGGGTGGGGCGGGGGGGCGCAAAAGTAAAATAGAAAATAATTTCAAACACTGACACAGTGCTGCAGAATCAATTACCACGCTTATCTGCAACCAAGGTTACACTGCCAAGACTCAACAGTACTGCTAGCCTTTTATAGGGTATTAGTAATGCAATCAGGCAGCATTTGTAATAATAAATAACTAGGTTATTGTTACAAATATGAGGTTTATAAGATTGTTATTTTGGACCTGTGTCTTTGAGGGAAAAATGAAGTGGTCATGTGGCCTGTTCTAAAGTGCTTGACAACAGGTCTGGGTGACATGGCTGTTAAAGATTAAAGGGAGGACCAACTTGATTTGCAGGAAAGAAGGTGTAAGGTGTTAACACCTGGAGACAACAGCATACATCTGTGTTTACAGTGGTTAAACGGCTAGTCTCCAAAGTCCTTGGAAGGTGTTGAGAACATCAGGTTGTGGACAGTTTTGCTTTAAATTCTACATTTACTTTCAAGATTAAAAAAAAGAGTTGGGGTCTCAAGGATAGCTAATCAGCATTTCTACATGGATACCATGCCCATGTGATTCACAGCACCATGGACGTGGGCTTTGAGAGGGGTAGGGTTTCGAAGATATCCCAAAAACTCTCAGACACAGCCAGTCTGCCAGAATCCGGGAGAGAAAGAGAGAGAGCAGCTAGAGGCAGAAAAGCTCTCTCGTTTACCATGCAGGAACACAGTGGGATCTGCGCTCGGACTGAAAAGACCAAATTCATGAGGATTTGAAAGAGGGCTGGAAGATTCATATAGCTTGCGCTAGAGGGAGAATCTCCAGTTAAAAACCCTCACCGTGAAAGACAGTTCTGGGGTTAAAAGTTACTAGGCTGGGAAATATAAATTTTAAAATTCCTTGGTGTTCATCTAATTTGAAACAAGAAATGTGATCCAGTTAGCTATCAGTTTTAACACACAAGACATATGTATGTTAACCAAGATCAAAGACAAAACAATCAATGACATTACAAAATGAATAGTCTGCTCAGTTCTCCTATAACACAGCTACTAATAAGATTTTAAATTCAACTGTCAAATTTGAAGATTAATCTGAAGTTTTATTGAAGGACTAAAGTTTCTGAATAACTGTTGTACCAAATTAAGAGATTTTCCCCAAATTAAGATTGTTCACTGTCAAAGGTTTGTTGTGTGTAATAGTTGTCTTCAAATCCTGGAAATTAGCTAGATTTGGGGAGCAGATGAGTGGGAAGTGATTGGAGAAGTTATACATTGCATGTTCAACAGAAAACACTGCACGCATCAGGCTTTTCCATCCTCCATAAGAATATCTGGATCTTATGCCTAGAGAGCTAAATCACAATATTTTTCCGAAAATTGTTAGAGAATTAAGTATTTCTGCAACTCTACCTGGTGGCCCAATGAAGAGGTGTTGAATTTAAATCTCCACCCAGCTGGTCCACAATGGCGCCTTTTGAAACATAGTATCTGTGGATGTATTTTTGGTGAAGTTAATACATTGCAAACATACATCATGTAAATTTGTATTGGGCTATTGCACAATCTGAAGTAATGTAAGATTGATAACACACTTATTAGGAGAAGTAACAGGACTTACTTAACAAGCTCTATTCGGTTATTGATGGCTGCCCAGTGAAGCAAAGTCACATTCTCTTTGTCAGGCTGTCGGACATCATAACCAGCTTCTATTAGCTCTTTACATCTGTCAATTATTCCATATCTGAAAGTGCAAAATGAGGTCTTTGTTAGAAATGAACTGGAGGCAGAAGTGGACTGTACCCAAAGTTATGGAGTCAGTTTCTTGCAAATAGAAGCCAAGTTCATCCATAAACGTTGGCATGTATGAAACTGTGTTTCCCAGTCTATGAAGTCTTTTTGAAATGTAGGCATTGTTGGGAAACATAACAGCTGATTTGTGCATTGCAAGGTTCCACAAACACCAATGAGTTAACTGATCAGGTAATCTATTTTTATGAAGTTGACCAAGGGATAAACATTAACCAGATATTATTGCCATAAAGGGACTGCAACGAAGGTTCGCCAGACTTTGTTCCCAGGATAGCGGGACTGTCCAATGAAGAGAGAATGGGGAAACTGGGCCAGTATTCTCTAGAGTTTTGAAAAATGAATGTTGATCTCATTGAAACTTACAAAATACATATAGGGGTAGCCTGGGTAGATGCAGGTAAGATGTTTTCCCCAGTTGGGAGTCTAGAACCAGGGGACACAATAAGAGGGAAGCCACTTAGGACTGAGATGAGAAGAAATTTATTTTTTTTTTTACTCAGAGGGTTATGAAGGTTTGGAATTCTCTAGCCCACAGGGCCGTGGAAGCTGTCAATGAGTATATTTAAAGTAGAGATTGACAGATTTCTAAACACCAATGACATAAAGGCATATGGGGATAATGTGGGAAAAAGGCATTGAAGTGGGTGATCAGCCATGATTGTATTGAATGGTAGAACAGACTCACCAGGCTAAATGGCACACTCCTGCTATGTTCCTATGTTTCCATAGAACACCAGGAGAGCTTTTTTTGAAATATTCGTTCATGGGATGTGGGTGTCACTGGCAAGGCCATTATTTATTGCCCAACCCCTAATTGCCTTTGAGGAGGTGGCAGTGAGCTGCCTTCTTGAACCGCTACAGGCCTTGTGGCGGAGGTACAGCTATATGCTGTTCAGAAATTCCAGGATTTCAATCTAGCCACAGTGAAGAAGCAGCTGATATAGTTCCAAGTCAGAATGGTGTGTGGCTTGAACTTGCAGATGGTTATGTTCCCATGTGTTTGTAGTCCTTGTCCTTCTAGGTGGTAGAGGTCATGGATCTGGAAGTTGAAGAAGCCTTGGCGAGTTGCTGCTATGCATCTTAAAGACGGTACCTGCTGCAAACAATTTACGTTTACATAGCTCCATTAACATACAAAAATAGCCTGACGCACTGCACAAAATTGTGACCATGAGAAATAGAAGCCAAACCAAAGGAGACATATTAAATATGGTGACTTAAAGCTTGCTGAGAGAGCTGGGTTTTAATGCAGTTATGAACATACAAATTAGGGGCCAGGAGTAGGCCACTCAGCCCCTCAAACCTGCTTTGCCATTCAATAAGAGCATGGCTGATCTGATTTTAACCTCATATTCCTGCCTACCCCTGATAACCTTTCATCACTTGCTTATCAAGAATCTATCCAGCTCTGTCTTAAACATATTCCAGGACTCTGCCTCAGCTACCTTTTGAGGAAGAGCATTCCAAAGTCTCATAACCCTCAGAGAGAAAAAAAAATTCCTCGCCCCTGTCCTAAATGGGTGACACCTCATTTTGAAACAGTGACGTCGAGTTCTATATTCTCCCACAAAAGGAAATATCCTTTCCACATTCATCCTGTCAAGCACCCTCAGGATCTTATCTGTTTCAATCAAGTCACCTCTTACACTTCTAAACTCCAAAGGATACAAGGCTAGCCTGTTCAGCCTTTCCTCAGGAGATAACCCGCCCATTCCAGGAATTAATCTAGTAAACCTTCTCTGAACTGCTTCTAATATATTTACATCTTTCCTTGAATAAGGAGACTAATACTGTACACAGTGCTCCAGATGTGGTCTCACCAATGCCCTGTATAACTGAAGCATTACCTCCCTAATCTTGTATTCAATTCCTCTTGCAATAAACGATAACATTCTATTAGCTTTGCTAATTACTTGCTGCACCTGCATACTAATCCTTTGCGATTCATGTACTGGGACAGCCAGATCCCTCTGCATCTCAGAGCTCCGCAATCTCTCACCATTTAGATAATATTCCTCCTTTTTATTTGTCCTGCCAAAATGGACCTCATATTTTCCTACATTTTACTCTATTTGCCAGATCCTTTGCCCACTCATCTAACCTATCCATATCTTTGTGTAGCCTCCTTATGTCCTCTTCACAACTTACTTTCCTACCTACCTTTGTGTCATCAGCAAATTTAGCAACCATACAAATTCATCCAAATCATTTATATAAATTGTAAAGAGCTGAGGCTCCAGCACTGATCTCTGTGGCACACCACTTGTTACATCTTGCCAACCAGAAAATTTGCCATTTATGCCTATTCTCTGTTTCCTGCTATCCATGCCAATGCTAGCCTCCACACCATGAGCTTTTATTTTCCACAATAACCTTTGATAAGGCACCTTATCAAATGCCTTCTAAAAATCTAAGTACAGCACATCCACTGGTTCCCCTTTATCCACAACACCTATTACTTCTTCAAAGAACTCCAATACATTGGTTAAACATGATTTCCCTCTCACGAAGCCATGTTGACTACACCGGATTACCTTGAATTTGTCTATGTGCCCTTTATTTATGTGCCCTGTTATAACATCTTTAATAATAGCTTCTAACATCTTCCCTATGACAGATGTTCAGCTAACTGGCCTGTCGATTCCTGCTTTCTTTCTCCCTCCCTTTTTGAATAAAGGAATTACATTTGCTATTTTCCAATCTAATGGAACCTTTCCCAAATCTAGTGAATTTTAGAAAATTAAAATCAACGTATCAACTATCTCACTAGCCACTTCTTTTAAGACTCTAGGATGAAATCCATCAGGAACCCTTAGACTTGTCAACCTGTAGTTCCAACAATTTGCTAAGTACTACTTTCTCGGTGGAGTTCTTCCTTCCCTTCCAAGTCCTGATTTACAGTTATTTCTGGGATATAACTTGTATCCTCTTGGAGGAGAAGGAGGTGGAGAGCCAGCTGAAGGCACAGCTACCAAAGACGGGCTGAAGGGAGAGGTGGATGCACAAAACGCAAGGGTGAGAGGAGCAGTACACCATCAGGCTTCTCTTGAATGAGTGCGCTAACTACTGTCAGATTAGGAACAGAATTTTGTTGTCGATCCATTGTTACATTTCATATTCAAGCAGGCAGAAGTGACTTCCGTCCTGTCAGAATGGCCTGGATTTGAAAAATGGGTACCAAAGGTGAAAGACAAAAATGAATTCGCAGTCCCATCTTGTTCCCTTCTCTCTTCCATCTCCAAATTAAGTGAATTTTGTGGCCATGAAAGGGAGGTCAGCGCTAGAAAATTGAACACTTTTGGCAACAAACCCATCTTGAAATGGGTCAAGATTGCTTACTTATTTCATGTAGAAATCTTATATGCAGAGCGCAAATTTTCACCTTCTCTGAGCTGCAGAAGAACCCAGGGCCTAGAAATGGAAGTAAACTAAGATGGCGAGCATCGGCAGTTCTTCAGTTGTGTTTTTGAAGTCCCTACTTCAAAACAGTTGGAGAATTTGTCTTGGTTTGGCACAATGGCAAGTAGATTTCACCACAACTATCTCACAGAAACATGACACTCAAAATTGATACCGGACAATTTCTTAACATCTTGAATTTGCTTCCTGTGAGTCAAACTGCAAGGGAAGTAACAGCAAGGTGTTTCAAGCATTTTTGGCAGCGGAGAGACACGGTAGCATGGGTTAGAATTAATAGCCATGCATTCTGTAAACTCAATTAACATGTGGTGTATGTTACGGAGAACATCTTTGGTGACTTATAGGAATTGATATCTTGTTTCTGGTGCCACTAAGTACAATGTAATCTGGACTGCTTTAATACTGTTCTCTTTACGATGGGAGTTCAACACCTGTAAGACTCCTTTCCAAAAAAATTTAAAGAACTAAATTAGAACATTGTGTGACTGATGCCTTCATACTGTGGTTTCCAACAAAATGCTTGCTGAAATTCATTGACCAGGTTAATACACCATCATCCCAATTTTGTTGATTTAGTTTAATTGTTTTCATTTTAAAAGATTATCAGGGTTTGTGCAGGTGGGGGGAGGGGGAGCGCCATCAGGGTTGTGGGGGAGCTGAGCGCCATCAGGGTGGGGGAAGAGGGCTGAGCACCATCAGGGTTGGGGAGGGGGGTGCTGAGCGCCGTCAGGGTTGGGGAGGGGGGGGGAAGCTGAGTGCAGTCGAGGCATGGGTGAGGTGGGGTGAGGAGTGAATGGGTGGGTGGATGAGAGGTGGGTGAGGGGGGTTGGGTGGGTGCCGTCAGGGGGGCTGGGGGGGTGGGTGCCATCAGTGAGGGTGGGGAGGGTGGATGCCGTCAGGGTTGGCGGGGGGGAGTGGGTGAGGGTTGGACGGGTGGGGTGGGTGTCAGGTGGGGTGGGGCCGTCAGGGTGCGGGTGTGGGTGGGGCCGTCAGGGTGGGGGGGCGCGTCAGGGTGGGGGTGGAGGGGGGGTGGGTGGGGGAGGTCCGTCAGGGTGGTAGGGGGTGGGTGGGTGGGGGAGGTCCGTCAGGGTGGTAGGGGGTGGGTGGGTGGGGGAGGTCCGTCAGGGTGGTAGGGGGTGGGTGGGTGGGGGAGGTCCGTCAGGGTGGTAGGGGGTGGGTGGGTGGGGGAGGTCCGTTCAGGGTTGGTAGGGGGTGGGTGGGTGGGGGAGGTCCGTCAGGGTGGTAGGGGGTGGGTGGTGGGGGAGGTCCGTCAGGGTGGTAGGGGGTGGGTGGGTGGGGGAGGTCCGTCAGGGTGGTAGGGGTGTGGGTGGGTGGGGGAGGTCCGTCAGGGTGGTAGGGGGTGGGTGGGTGGGGGGAGGTCCGTCAGGGTGGTAGGGGGTGGTGGTGTGGGGAGGTCCGTCAGGGTGGTTAGGGGGTGGGTGGGTGGGGGAGGTCCGTCAGGGTGGGTAGGGGGTGGGTGGGTGGGGGAGGTCCGTCAGGGTGGTAGGGGGTGGGTGGGGTGGGGGAGGTCCGTCAGGGTGGTAGGGGGTGGGGTGGGTGGGGGAGGTCCGTCAGGGTGGTAGGGGGTGGGTGGGTGGGGGAGTCCCGTCCGGGTGGTAGGGGGTGGGAGGTCGGGTTGGGGGGAGGTCCGTCAGGGTGGTAGGGGGTGGGTGGGTGGGGGATGGTCCGTCAGGAGGTGGTCAGGGGGGTAGGGTGGGTGGGGGGAGGTCCGTCCGGGTGGTAGGGGGTGGGTGGGTGGGTGGGTGGGGGAGGTCAGTCAGGGCGGTAGGGGGTGGGTGGGTGGTTGTGTGGGGGGTGGTGGCGGTGCCAGCAAGGGGGGGCGGTATTAGGGTGGTGGGGGTTGATGGGTGGGGCCGTTGGGTGGGTAGGGGTGGGTGGGGGTGGGTGCCAGCAGGGTGTGCGGCCATCGGGGGGGGGGGTGGGGGGGGGGGGGGGGTCGGTGGGGGGATCCGTCAGGGTGTTGGTGGCGAGGGGGCGGGGCCATCAGTGTCGTTGGGGTTGGGGGGGGGGGGTGCTGTCAGGGTGGGGGAGGTGGTTGGTTGGGGTGGGGGGCTGTCAGGGTGGGGGGGGAAGGTAGGTGGGGATGCGCCGTCTGGGTGGGGGGGCTGAGCACCATCAGGGTTGCGGGAGGTCAGCACTGTTGATGTTGCAGGGGGTGAGCATTGCTGGGAGGGGAGGGTTGAGCCATGATAAACAGACACCGCTCATCATCCCCACAACCCCAAAGATGCTCATCCTCTGCAACCCCGACGGCACTCACCCACCCCCGTCCCCCCACCGCAACCCCGATGGTGCTCACCCACCCCCTTCCCCCCACCGCAACCCCGGTGGTGCTCACCCACACCCGTCCCCCCCACCACCACCCTTGTGGCGCTCACCTGCCCCACCACCGCAACACCAACGGTGCTCACCCACCCCCCAATGCAACCCTGACAGCGCTCACCCACCCCCGTCCCCCCACCACCACAACCCCAATGGCACTCACCCGCCCCCGTCCCCCCACCACCACCACCCTGACGGCGCTCACCTGCCCCACCACCGCAACCCCAACGGTGCTCACCCACCCCCCAATGCAACCCTGACAGCGCTCACCCACCCCCGTCCCCCCACCACCACAACCCCAATGGCACTCACCCGCCCCCGTCCCCCCACCACCACCACCCTGACGGCGCTCACCTGCCCCACCACCGCAACCCCAACGGTGCTCACCCGCCCCCTAATGCAACACTGACGGCGCTCACACACACCCCCGCCCCCCCCCCCCCCCCCCCCCCCCACCGCATCCCCTATGGTGCTCACCCACCCCACCACCGCAACCCCACGACCCCGACAGTGCTTACCCTTGACCCCGCAGCTCCTGACAATGCTGACCATCACCCCGCATCCAACATTGCTCACCCAGACCTCCCAAAGAAGATGGGGGAAGCATGCTGGAAAGTGGAGTTGAGGCAAAAGATCAACCTCAATGGCGTGCTGAATGGCGGAGTGGGCTTAAGGGGCCAGATGGTCTACTCCTGCTCCTATTTCTTATGTAATGTCAAGACAACCACATTAACTGATGGCTTACATGCTAGGCATACTCGCACTCACAAAGCACTTACTGTGTGGCTTTTACAATATCCCAGTTGCTGTAGTCTTGCATGAAAGCAAGGTCACTGTGATGTTCAGCGGGGCTTGCGGCTTGATCTGAGTTGTTGTACAGTTCCTCTCTGCTGTTGCCATGAGATCCTTGTTTGTGTGGTTCATGGTGCTCATGAGGGCAGTTGAGTTGACACTATAGATGAAATGTATTAGTAGTAATGAGACAGAGAAGTGACATGGGGGAGAAGTCTCCCTTTTCTATGCCATGTATTATATCAGTTGAGAGGGCAGTTAGCCAGTCCGAAAAGTGAACAGTTTGACTACTACTGCTGCCTATCCCACCTCCTTACAAGAATACTCATTACCTCTTTCTTCCATCTTGCCCCTCCCATCCCAACTGCAGTTCTAAAGTTAGCTACTCAACACAAAAACAGGTACAAAACCTACCACGAGAGACTATCAATGCAGAAAATGCTAGAGTCCATTATTAAGAAAGAAATAGCAGGACATTTAGAAAAGTTTAACGCAATCAAACAGAGTCAACGTGGTTTTGCGAAAGGGAAATCATGTTTGACAAATTTACTAGAGTTCTTTGAGGATATGACAAGCAGGGCTGATAAAGATGTCGTGCAGTGCATTTGGATTTCAGAAGGCATTTGATAATGTGCCACATAAAAGGTTATTGCACAAGATAGCAGCTCACATTATTGGAGGTAATATAAAAGCATGGATTGAAGACAGGGAATCAGGATTACTGGGCTTTTTCAGGTTGAAAAACTAGCGGAGTGCCACAAGGATCAGTCCCAGGGCCTCAATTATTTAGTAGTTATATTAATGACTTGGTGGAGGGGGCAGAGTGTAATGTATTCAAATTTGCAAAATTAGACGGGAGGGCATGTTCTGATGAGGACATAAGGAATCTGCAAGGGATATAGATAGGTTGAGTGAGTGGGCAAAAAACTTGGCAGATGGAGTTTAATGTAGGAAATTGTGATGTCATGCACTTTGGTAGGAAGAATCAAAAGTCAGACTATTATTTAAATGGAGACACACGCCAGAAAAAGTGCAGTACAGATGGATCCGGGTTTTCTTGTGCATGAAACACAAAAAGTTAGCACGCAGGTGCAGCAAGTAAATAAGAGGGCAAATGAACTTTTGGCCTGTATTGCTAGGGTGTTGGGAGTTTAAAATTAGGGAACTCATGTTACAACTGTATAGGGTGTTAGTGAGGCCGCACTTGGAGTACTACGTACAGTTTTGTCCCTGTATTTAAGAAAGGATATAGTGGCACTGGAGGCAGTTCAAAAGAGATTCACTCAGCTGATTCCTGGGATGAAGAGGTTGACTTATCAAGAATTGCTAAACAAGTTAGGCCTTTATTCATTAGAGTTTAGAAGAATGAGGGGTGATCTTATTGAAATGTACAAGATTCTGAAGGGGCTTGACAGGGTAAATGTTGAGATAGTGTTTCCACTAATGGGGGAATCTCAAACTAGGGGACATAGTTACAGAATAAGGGGACACTCATTTAAAACTGAGATGCGAAGGAATTTCTTCTCTCCCGAGGGTAGTGAATACCTGGAACTCTCTACCCCAGAGTTGTGGAGGCTAGATCACTGAGGAGGTAGATAGATTTTTGAAATATTGGGGAGTTGAGGGCTATGAGGAGCTGCCACGAAAAAGGAGTTGAGGCCTGGGGTGGAACAGATATGATCTTATTGAATGGCGGGGCAGACTTGAGGGGCCGAATGGCCTACTCCTGCTCCTATTTCTTAGTTCTTATAATGATCATTGTAAAAATAAAATGAGCTCTAATCTACGAACTGAAAGTGATAAACAAATTTAAAAGGAAGTATAGCTTGTGAAACAAGTGAAACTTCATCTGCATTTGTTCAAGATGCTTCATTTGCAGGTGTAAGTTCAAGGATTCAGCCAGCAGAGCTTTGGAGTTCGCAATTCTTTAGATTTGAATTAACAAAATACAAAAAATATTTTGTAGCACCTGCGGCATTTTGTGCTTTTACATTTAACATGCATTTCTTCTAATATCCCTGGTGAATAAAAATTATTCAGGTTTTGTTTACCAGTCTCAGGTGCACCACCCTTTCCAGACTCAAGATTTTGCTGAGAAAAGGGCAAAAATATTACAGCATCAATAGAAATGCCAGTGACAAAAACTCAAATTAACTCAGTTCAAGAAAAAAAAATACCTGCAGTCCATTTGCTACCAGTGACAGCAAGTCCGTTCTGAAAATTCTTAGCCGGGTAAACTCACTGAGCTCAGGATGATTTACTGACTTTCTTTGCATCAACCTAACCCCCATCTCACCATCAGTAACAAGAGCAGGAATCATGTACAAATCCAATTGCTCCATGGCACAGCATGCAGAAGCAGAATATATGGATCTTATACATATATAGATGCTTTAATACAAAGTTCAAGAGGGAACAGGTTGCATGGCATTCAGAACTCTCCCGAAAACTTATTTTGGAAGTGTTGCCCCAAGTGGACTTAGATAAATAATTAGAGCACTACCACTTGAGAGTTTCTTCTCAAGTTAGCATCCTATTAAGTTCTCAGTCCCCAAACTGATCTGAAGCAAATCAGCTACTCTTTAAGCTTCCCATCCACAGGCAAGAGGAATAGTCATTGATTCAACCCCAGGACTCACATTTCACCCCAGTCTACCTGCCCAGATACAGTGGGTTAGGTCCTCTTCCCCCAGAACAAATACACAGCGATGAGGTGCAATTAACCAGGAGAGGGGAATAGGCTGAAGTGCCGAGGGCCTCAGACCGTCAACCCCCATATATAGGGTGCACTGACTACCCTCCTTCCCATTCCCATAGGGCCCTTCCTCAGCCACGCCTCCCTCTTCCCCATCACCCACTACCCTCACTTCCCATCACCTACACCCACCCCTTCTCCCTGTAACCAACCCTCCCCCATCCCCCTCACCTCAACAACCTGTCACCCCTCTCCACATCATCACCCCTCGCCCCACCTTCATGTCATGTCCCCCCACTTCCCCGTCGCCCCCCCAGCTGTGCACCCCCTCCCATTCGTGCCCCCCCAACCTTCAACCCCCCTCCCTGACAGCCCCCTCCTCCAACCTTCTTCCCCATCCCCATCAGCCCCACCCCACAAATTTCCCCCCGCCCCCCCCAAACTTCCCTCCTCCCAACATTTCCCCCTCCCCGTCACAACCATCCCCAGCCTACTCCACCTCTCCATAACTACCCCTTCCAACCCCCACCTAGCCCCTCCCCCACCACCACACCCCATCTCACACCCCTCTCCCCCCACTAACATTCTCCTCACCCCATGAATCATCCCCTTCCCTCCCCCGATCATTGTCATCCCCCCTCCCTCCCTGCACCGTCGTCCCCCCTCGTTGTCCCCGTCCATCGTTGTCCCTCGCTCCCTGCCCCGTCGTCGTCCCCCCTCCCTCATTCCCTGCCCCGTCGTCGTCCCCCTCCCTCGCTCCCTCCCCCGTCGTCGTCCCCCCTCCGTCGTCATCCCCCCCTCCCCTGCTCCCTGCCCCGTCGTCCCCCCTCTCCCGCTCCCTGCCCCGTCGTCGTCCGCCGCTCCCCCGTCGTCCGCTGCTCCCCCGCTCCCCCCCCATCGTCGTCCCCCCTCCCCCGTCATCGTCCCCCCCTCCCCACTCCCTCCCCTGTTGTCGTCCCCCCCTCCCCGCCCCGTCGTCATCCCCCCTCCCACCCTCCCTCATCGTCGTCCCCCCTCCCACCCTCCCTCATCGTCGTCCCCCCTCCCACCCTCCCCCGCCGTCCCCCCTCCCACCCTCCCCCGTCGTCGTCGTCCCCCCTTCCACCCACCCCCGTCGTCGTCCCCCCTCCCACCCTCCCCCGCCATCCCCCCTCCCACCCTCCCCCGTCGTCGTCGCCGTCCCCCCTCCCACCCTCCCCCGTCGTCATCGTCCCCCCTCCCACCCTCCCCCGTCGTCGTCGTCCACCCTCCCACCCTCCCCCATCGTCGTCCCCCTCCCACCCTCCCCCGTCATCGTCCCCCCTCCCACGTCATCGTCCCCCCTCCCACCCTCCCCCGTCGTCGTCCCCCCTCCCACCCTCCCCCGTCCCCCCCTCCCACCCTCCCCCATCCCCCCTCCCACGTCGTCGTCCCCCCTCCCACCCTCCCCCATCATCCCTCCTTCTCAAGCCCCCTCCCCCTCTCCTCCCCTCCCCCCTCTCCTCCCCTCCCCCCTCCCCCTCTCCTCCCCTCCCCCCTCCCCCCCCCTCCCCCTCCCCTCCCCCCCTCCCCCCCGCTCCCACTCTCCTCCCCTCCCCCGCTCCCACTCTCCTCCCCTCCCCCGCTCCCACTCTCCTCCCCTCCCCCGCTCCCACTCTCCTCCCCTCCCCCCTCCCCCTCTCCTCCCCTCCCCCCTCCCCTCCATCATCCCTCCTTCTCAAGCCCCCTCCCCCTCTCCTCCCCTCCCCTCCATCATCCCTCCTTCTCAAGCCCCCTCTCCCCCCTCCCCCTCTCCCACCTCCTCCCCCTCCTCAAGCCTCCTCCCCCATCACCCTACTTACCCCTATCACCCTTCATTGCATTAATTACCCCCTTGCCGCTCTCACGCCCCCCTCCTCCTCCTGCCCCCTTTCGGAATTGGGGAGGGTGGCGGGGTGAGTTTTACCCTCGTTTTTACCTCAGGATCGCTGACGGGCCACTCCATCCGCCCTTCTTCCTCCTCCTCCTCCTCCTCCTCCTGCTGCTCCTCCTCCTCCTCCTCCTCGCCGCTGCTGCTGCTACTTCCTGTCCCGCGCGCTCTGTTTGCCGGTTGCCATCGCCCCTACGTCGCCGGGTCAATCGCGTCATCACGCACCTCTCCCCCCACCCCCCCGCCCTCCCAACAGCTTTGCGCCTTCAACGTCATCACGTACCTCACGTTCGCGCCGCCACGTTATGGCTTGGCAGCAAGCCCGCTGCGGGGACACAGCTGATTGGCTGAAGAGTGGCCCCAGAACATGTATCAATAATGTCGCAGCAGGTGCAATGCTTATGGAGCATCTTTTACGCATGCGCCCTTCGTGTTACACAGGCAACACCCGTGCAAAACAAAATAAAAATGAATGGCTCCAGTGTTAAATAACGATTGGGTTCTCATCACAATTTCTTTCGAACGGCACATAAAACCAAAGGCCCTTGTCTGTCCCCTCATGTATTTGTAAAAGACCCCATGGGGCCATTCTGAAGAACACCAGGGGAGTTATTCCCCCAAGTCCTGGCTAAGTCAGTCAGCATCTTGCAAAAAAAAAATGTTTATTGTCACATTGCTGCTGCTGGGAGTTTGCTGTGTGCAAATTGGCTGCCATGTTTCCTAAATTATTACAGTAACTACACTTCAAAAAGTTAAAAACAAAAAAAAACAAAAAAACTGCGGATGCTGGAAATCCAAAACAAAAACAGAATTACCTGGAAAAACTCAGCAGGTCTGGCAGCATCGGCGGAGAAGAAAAGAGTTGACGTTTCGAGTCCTCATGACCCTTCGACAGAACTTGAGTTCGAGTCCAAGAAAGATTTGAAATATAAGCTGGTTTAAGGTATGTGTGTGGGGGGTGGAGAGATAGAGAGACAGAGAGGTGGGGGGGGGGGTGGTGTGGTTGTAAGGACAAACAAGCAGTGATAGAAGCAGATCATCAAAAGATGTCAACGACAATAGTACAATAGAACACATAGGTGTTTCCGACTAGGGACTTTACAGCCTTCCGGACTGAATATTGAATTCAACAACTTTAGGTTGTGAGCTCCCTCCCCCATCCCCACCCCCTTTCTGTTTCCCCCTTCCCTTTTTTTTCCAATAAATTATAAAGATTTTCCTTTTCCCATCGATTTCCATTATATAATAAAAAAAAACCCCACTAGAGCTATACCTTGAGTGCCCTACCATCCATTCTTAATTAGCACATTCGTTTAGATAATATCACCAACTTTAACTCTAACACCTATGTGTTCTATTGTACTATTGTCGTTGACATCTTTTGATGATCTGCTTCTATCACTGCTTGTTTGTCCTTACAACCACACCCCCCCCCCCTCCACCTCTCTGTCTCTCTATCTCTCCGCCCCCCCACACACACACCTTAAACCAGCTTATATTTCAAATCTTTCTTGGACTCGAACTCAAGTTCTGTCGAAGGGTCATGAGGACTCGAAACGTCAACTCTTTTCTTCTCCGCCGATGCTGCCAGACCTGCTGAGTTTTTCCAGGTAATTCTGTTTTTGTTTTGGATTTCCAGCATCCGTAGTTTTTTTGTTTTTAAGCACTTTGGGGTGTCCTGTGATCCAAAAAGGCACCATAGAAATGCAAGTTTTTTTTTCAATCTTACGCACTGCCACACTGATAGCAGAAAGCTTCAAGCAATTTAGGCATTTTGAGTTAGCCTACTCAAAAATTGCACTGCCTATTCGAAATCAGATGATTGGTGGTTGGTATTCAAGCACAGGCATGGGTAACATGCAAAGGAGCTGGCAGCTTCAGGTGCATCATCCAGTGGTCATTCCTCGTGTGAGCATCGGCAAGCAAATGGACTCTGGGGGCATCTGAAGTCAATGTGCATGTATGTGCTGTTTGGCAGGTGTTCAGAATTAACACCACATAAAGAATAAAATTGGTACATAATGTATCTAAATGTGTTTCTAGTGGGGACTATTTGGGGGAAATAGCATAGTTGCATTCAGGTGGAAGCTAGAAAAACTCATCAGAGAAGAAGGATATATTGATGAAAAGGGATAGGAGGAGGTCTGGCATAACCAGTTGGGACAAATGGCTTGTTTCTGAGTTGCTAAAAGTGGCAGATAAATTACAATGTGGTATTGTAGTCTGGGACTATTTTCAGTAAAATAGAGATGATAGTGAGATAACTTGATAGGATTGTTTATATTTATGAAGCAATGGGACAGAGAAAATAGAAGCTAACTGTTTCTATGATTGAGGGGTCTAGGACATGGCGACAAAGACATAAGATTGAATGTGAAGGTTTTAGGACAGAGATAAGGAGGAATTGTTTTTTTACACAGAGGCTTATGAATGATGCAATGAACTACAAAAGCTAGTGATTGAAAAAGGGACCATGTCAAAATTGAAGAATTGTTGCATAAACGGTACAACCAACCTGACTGAAGGAAAAATGAAATGGGGGACAGATCTGCAGATCCACATGTGCTCCAGAAAGGACAGTGAAGATTTAGGGTGACACTGTTGGTCAGAAAGGAAGGATTTGGAGATTAGTACAATTCCTCTGGGTTGATCTGAAAATAGAAAAGGAAAAAGGTTTAATGGCAACAAATTCAAGCATGTCATACTAGATTTGATAATTGACCTTTTTTTTATTCATTCATTCACAGGACATGGGCATCGCTGCCTAGGCCAGCATCTATTGCCCATCCCTAATCGCCCTTAAAGAACTTAGTGGCTTCCTAGGCAATTTAAGATCTGGAATCACACATAAACCAGACCAGCTAAGGACAGCAGATTTTCTCCCCTAAAGAACATCAGTGAATGATGCGCGAGGTATTTTCTGCTAATAGCATGCTGCAGTCCATCCAAAAAGACATACCGCCTACCTCACAATTGAATAACATCGTGTATGAATTTTGGCACCAGTGCAATGCCAGGTACATAGGCTGTATGCCCCAATGATTAGCTGATTGAATCAAACAACATGTTCCTCTGGCTATTTGTAATAGGCAAAATACAGACCGTACTCGACCAGTCTGCACTTGTAAAACCCAAAACAAATTGTATACTGTTAGATGTGATTCTGTAATTGTGCAGCACTTTCTGAACAATCCTGAGTGTGCTAATGGCTATACTAATTAACATTTTAAGATAATCAGTCGAGTTCATAACGTGGCTCATTTATGGTTGCTAGAAATGACATACATTCAAACGCAGGAACTCATTCTCTGCAAACAAAAGGAATATTTTCAAGCCTTGCACCTTTTTTGAATTACCTGGAAGCATGGGGAGCCTATGGTTCCCTGTTGCTTTCTCTATGGCAATGCCTCAACCAATCAGAGTTGACTTGCCAACCAATCAGCATCCCCTTTCTCCTGTAGCATAAATTGTTGTGATCCTTTGAAATTTGACATTCTTGCATTTATCCTTATGAAAGCAGGATGAAAAGCTTCAGCAATATATCTCTCTTTTCAGCAATATTCAATTTCTGTACTACCAAGCAGCTGTGAGGTGACGAATGGTGTCCCACAGAAACTGTGCAGGGACCTCAACTATCTACTATATTTATTAATGACTTAGATAACACATAAGAGCCAAATGTCCAAGTTTGTCAATGACAACAAGTTTGGTGACATCATCATTAGTGTAGACAGGAACTTAAAATTACAATTAAAATTGATAGATTAAATGAGTGAGCAAAACTTCGGCTGATGTATTTGAACTCAGGCAAGTGTGAGGTCAGCAACTTTGGACAAATAAAGGATATATGTGGGTATTTTAATATGTTAATTAGTTAAGAACAGTGGAGGTCAAGAAAAATATACAGGTCACTAAAATGTAGTAGTCAGGTACAAAAAAAACCAAAAAGGCTATTGAACTATTAACCACTATATCTAAAGGGCAATAATTTGAAAGAGAAGACATTTTGCTACAACCATACAAAACTCTGAAATAAAAGCAAAATCCTACAGATGCTGGAAATCTAAAATAAAAACAGAATGCTGGAAAAACTCAGTAGGTCTGGCAGTATCTGTGGAGAGAGAAACTGAGTTAACAGTTCAGGCTGAATATAACTCTCTTTCATATAAAAGTATTTCCAGCATTTCCTTTTTTTTTACTAAACTCTGGTTGGATCATATCTTGAGTTCTGGGCACCATACTTTGGAAAAGGGATATAGTATTGGTCTTTGGAAAGGCTGCAACACAGATTCACCAACATGTTACCAGTGCTCCAAGGGTCAGATTAGAAAAAGAGATTTCATAAAGTAGGCTTGTTTTCCTTGGAATATAGAAGATTGATGCACAATTTGATTGAGAATTTTAGGGTTTTGAAAGGAATTAAGAACATAGAGAGAGGAAAACCTTTTTTGCTAGTGGGAGAGTCCTGCAACAAGGGGACAAAACCTTGAAATCAGAGCTCGGTCATCCACGAGAGACATTGAACAGGATTTTCTGGCCCTGCTCGCTGCCAGGGTCACTCGATTCCAATGAATGTCAATGGACTTTTGGCTGGGCCGCCCCATTCCCTGCGGCAGGTCCTGCCATGGCAGGGCTGGAAAATCCCGGCCATTAGCAAATCTAGCATACATATCTCCCCCTTTTAGAGGGATGGTGGCTTAGTGCCAATGTCAATGCACTAGTAATCCAGACACAAGGCTAATGATCTGGGGACATGGGTTCAAGTCCCATTGTGGCAGCTGGTGGAATTTGAACTCAGTTAATAAATCTGGGATATAGCTTAGTAATGGTGACTATGAAACTATCATTAATTGTCATAAAAAGCCATCTGGAAGGAAACCCATCCTTACCTGGTCTGGCTTACATGTGACTCCCGACCTACAGCATTGTGGTTGACTCTTAACTGCCATCTGAAGAAACCTAGCAAGCCATTCAGTTCAAAGACTTAAGAATGGGCAACAAATGCTGGCCTTGCCAACAAAGCCCACATCCCATGAAAGAATAAAGGGAAAAAAATGGTGGTAGAAGGGTGGAACTCTGTTCCATAAAAAGCAGTAGATGTTAGCCCAATTAATAAATCTGAGATCAATAGACTTTTGTTAGCCACTGTTACTAAAAGATGTAAAGCCAAGGTAGGTAGATGGAATTAGGATACGGATTAGTCACGGTCCCATCAAATGGAGGGACGGGCTTAGGAGGCTGACAGCCTGTTTCCATTCCTATGTTCTTCCATCATCACAAAACATAAAGGAGGTGAGTGTGCTGCTGTGCTATGAGCTGTTATTATTATTTGATTTTGATCTTTCTGACATGAATTTGACCATATAGTTTGGGCAACCTTTATGTCACAGGACTTTGCTGAAATCTATCAAGACATTTTTTTATTGAAAAACAGATGAAGCAACCCACAAAAGGTAAGATAATATTAGATTTGATCCTAAATAATGAGTAGGGAGAAAGAAGCCAAGTTGAAATAAAGGAATAGTTAGGATTTACTGAGAGAGTGGTGAGAATGTGGAACTCACTATCACAAGTGAATGGTTGAGGTGAATAGTGTAGATGTATTTAAGACGAAGCTGGATAAACACGAGGGAGAAAGAAGTATATACTGATAGCGTGAGATAAAGAGGGGGTGGGAGGGGACTTGCATGGAGCATTAGCACTGACACATTGGAGGAGCTGAATGGCCTATTTCTGTGCAGTAAACTCTATGTCATTTGTCTATTTCATTTAGAAATCTTACAGTTATTACTGAAATTGAATTGTACAGGAAAAAGATGATATAACAAATTAGGATTTAAGGTGAATAAACGAATGAAATACTGCATGGGAAAAAAATAGGAAGCATTCAAGAATTTTAAAATTGAGGCATTGGTGGACAATGAGCCAATGTAAGTCAGCGAACATTGAGAAATGAAGGTGAACCTGTATTCATGAGTCCAAGTGTCCGTGGCATATAGGCGCAAGAGGATCATTGCTGCCCAGTAAAGTATGATCTTAGTCTTGGGTTACAATAATACTCCCAAAACACTCATAAAAAATAACAATAGAAAAAACTGCAAAATAATATAAACCTAAAATAAATTCAGAAAGTATTAGATATAGACAACATATCCGTTAGCATCTAAAAGTGAAAAGACGAGTTAACCTTTTGTGTGTAGGTTCTGTCGGACAGTTCTATTAAAGGGTCTACACCTGAAAGATTGACACCTTTTCATTGCAGATGCTGATTGACCTGTCACTTATTTTCAGCATTTTCTTTCCTTATTTGTAATATAACATCCATGGCTTTGTGGACCTAGATTTTGATTTAGATTAGATTTTGCACCAGAAAGTTACAGTGCATTCACACTTCAAGTTTAGCATTGGTGGGGTGCTCCTTTGATTCAACCCTGATGTTAAACCTCAAGAGTGTGAATTTGATGTCAAGAATCAAACCTGGACTAAAATGATTCAGAGAGAGACAGCTGCTTCAGGGAATCTCACTTTGCTTCAATATATTCAATACACATTTATTCTCCTTACGGTAATTTGCTGTGGGTACAATTGCTTATGCATAACCAAAAGAAATAAAGAATTACCTCATGAATATAACCCATGTCTCTATGACGCAGCACCAACATCACAGCAAAATAGAACAAAGAGAGATGGAAAATAGAGAAAGAGTTTTGAGTTGTTGTGGTCACTTTGACAAACTAACCACAGGAGTCTCAGGTACAGGTTATGATCGTTTATTCGAGCAATTGCAAGGGGAGAACCATCTCAATACAGCTTGAGATAGCACTCTGCTAAATTACAAGTGTTCAACATATTTATACATTATCGGTCATGTTCAAGAACAGTTTCCAGATTCCAATCTCGTCAACATATAAGTTTACATTAAACAGACATCTCTGGTAACAGGTACATGCATCGTATGTCCCTAATTTTCACCCAGACAGAGACCTTCCTTTCTATCTAAGCTGGGACCATCTGTTCTTCCTTTATCTGTTGAAGAGCACACTTAATCTTAGTTGTTATTGCCAATGATCTGACTGCAGTCCGGCTCCCAAGGCCTTTCTGTTGTTTGCAGGCCCTAAGGCTGTGCAAGGTTCATCTGATAACCTTTAACTGCCAATGTGCTTGGTAGCCCTGGTCGCCTGGAGATTTTAAGTAATTCATTCCTTTTCAATAAATTCTCCCTTACCATAAATTCTTACTTACTTCCTTCCCCCTAACAGGGTTTTCATGCTCCTCCCCCAGCACAGGTATAAACAATGGGTATATAATGTGGCTATGACCTCCAAAAATGTTTCCTATCTCAGGCATTGGTGGTGTACATGGAGATGAGGCAATATGTGGGATTCTGGGAAGCTCTCTGGTCCCAGATAGACACAGTCCATCAACAGGCAATTGGCAAGCCTTGAAAATTCTGCTATTCCTCTGCTTCTGAAAAGCTCCAGGCTAAGCAGATCGCCCGCTTTTGCTGGCCCAGCCTGCCCTTGTGCAGAGGAATTCCAGCCCAAATGCCTTCTGCTGAATGGCAACAACTCCAACACAGCAACACACATCTAGGCCACACGGTTGCAGTTCTGGGGTCAACTCAAGAACCAATCCTTGAGGGTGGGGGGCAAGTGGAGGGGGGAGGTGGGATGTGGCTAGGGAGAAGACTGATGTGCACAGCTGATGACACCAAGCTGAATCAGGCCGCTCCAGCTTGACTAATCACCGATCTGGAGGCTTAATTTCCTGGCAATGCGGAGCCTTCTTTCAAAATGCTGCCATCTTAAAATCAACAACCTCCACCACCTAGAAGGACAAGGGCAGCAGGTGCATAGAGACATCACCTCCTGGAAGCCCCACATCATCCAGACTGTAGATAAAACACCCTTCCTTCATCTTTGCCAGGTAAGTATCTGGGAACTCCCTACTTAACAGAACTGTGAGAGTGCTTTAGGAACATAGGACTTATAAACAGGAGTAGGCCAATTATTCCTTCCAGCCTGCTTTGCTATTCAATAAGATCATGTCTAATCTGGTTGTGGTCTCAGCTCCACTTTCCTCCACCATAAGCCTTCACCAAGTGGAGTGCAGGGGTTGAAGATGGTGTGTACCCGGCACCTTCTTAAGCGCAATTACAAATGGGCAATAAATGCTGCAGCGAATCCTGCACCCTGAGCTCATAAAAGATTGGGTATTGCATTAAGTGCAATGGGAAGTCTTGAAGACACTAGTTATAATGTGAATGTAGCCCAAAGTACAAGATCAGAAAAGACTGGGTTCTGATCATTCAGGGGCGGTGTTGGGGAAGATGTGGCACCAAGGTGAAGGAAGGTGAGGTCTGTACAATCCAGATGGGGAGATGGCCCTCTTTCTTTTGCTGTTTATAGCTTGGGTGGTAAATAAAAGTTGTCCACCGCGTTTAATCGGCCGAATGACCTCGCTCCTGTTCATGTGGGTCCTGGATTTTAAAGTACCTGGGGTTAATGTTAGAGCTGAAACAGGAACCACACCCTGTGCGACTTGCGGGTGACAGGCGGCCTTGCCCTGGGAAAGGGGGCGGGGGCGCGAGGGGTGTGGGGTGGGGGGGGGGGAGGGGGGAGCGGAGAGAATTTCGAGCGGAGATTTCGGAGTTTGAATAAAAACGGAGAGGTGGGAGCGGTTGGGACAAAACATCTGCTGAAGGGGAAGAGAGGCGGAGAAGATCCATCAGGTCACGGAGAGACGATAAAAGAAAACCCGCGAGCACACACCTCCCTCCCCCACCTCATCGGAAACAGTGGCCGGACTGAAACCAGGGGCAAGAGCAAGTCGCCAGCAAAAAAAACAAAGTTTGTGTAAGTGAAAAAAAGGATAATATTCAGAGACTTGAAAGAAAATATTGATAGGGAGAGAAAATTGAGACGGGCATTAACAGCCTGGAAATGACACCTTGTGATATGCTCACCCAAAATGCTTTATTTAAATGTGCTGGTGTCTTCATTAAAATGACAAAGAATTTTGATACATGTTGGTTAAGCACCCAGAGGATAATGTCAGGCAGACAGTGTAAGTTCCAGGAATTCAATATTGATGATCCTCAGGATCGTTAATAGTGAAGTCGTAATTAAATATATATAAATATATATTTTAAAAGTTACGTCCTTTCTCATACTTTTTCTCGTTTTAAAGAATTCCCTGGTATCCTTCCTTGTTAAGTCTGTAATAGCCCGGGCTGGTGGGGCTGCTTCACACTTGACCCGGTTTTAACTTGGTGTAAGTGAACGGGCGTTGGAGTAAATTAAAATCGGGCTTGGCAATTGGCATCCTTTCACGGCGCACTTTTGTCGCATTTTCCTCTCCAACCCTGAGGTAAAGGAATAAAAACAGAAAATGCTGGAAACACTCAGCTGCTCTTGCAAGCACCTGTGGAGAGAGAAACAGAGTTAACGCTTCGAATGACTCCAATTCAAACTGGGCATCGGTTATTATGCAGGGCTGCATGAAATGTCTTGCCAAGAAATTATACACCCGCAGCAGAAGCGATGAAGTGTCACTCGAAGCTCTGATTCAAATTCGGGATGTCAGAAGTACATGTTCATGGTTGTTCATGCTTTTCTATAACACTAAACCGCAAACCGTATGATATTAACAGACGAATGATGTTCCCCTTCAGATTTTTGATCTTTCTAGGCTGACCTCAGTTTAAATAAAAACAATGAGCTTGAAAAATAAATTGATGCACGAGGTGCATGCTGACACTCCTATGAAGGCAACTTCAAAAGTCTCAATAGTGGGAGCTGGACAAGTTGGTATGTCCTGTGCCATTTCTGTTCTACAGCAGGTAAGATGTATCACATTCATTATTCTGTGCAGCTGTCGTTTTTTTTTACATTTTGTATATGATAGCCATGGTGGCTATGTTCCTGAACTAGTAATGCAGAAGTTTTGCAGCCATGAGTTCAAATCCCACCATAGCATACTGGAGAGTTTAAATCCAATTAATTAAATATCTCTGGAATGAAAAAAAAATGTTAGTAATGTTGACAATGGATGTCATAAAAACCCAGCTGGTTCACTAAAGTCCTTTAGGGAAGGCCATTTGTACTCCTTTACAGGTCTGGCCTAACTCTCTCCCGAACAGCACTGTGGGTGTACCGACACCAGAGGGACTGCAACGGTTCAAGAAGGTAGCTCACCACCGCCTCCTCAAGGGCAATTAGGATGGACAATAAATGCTAGTCTAACACATCCTGTAAATGAATAAAAAAAAATGTGACTTCATAGGAACATAGGCACAAAGGACCTAGGAGCACAAATAAGCCATATGACCCATCAAGAATGCTCCACCATTTGATAAGATCATGGCTGATCTGGTTGTGGTCTTAACTCCACTTTCCTGTCCCCTCATAACCCTCGACACGCTTGTCCATCAAAAATCTATCTAACTCAGCTCTGAATAAAATCGATAACCTAGACTTCTGATCCACAGCAATGTGGTTGACTCTCAAATGCCCTCTGAAATAGTCTTGGAAGGTACTCATTTATGGTCAAGCAGGTGGCTGACCTTCACCTTCTCAATGGTAATTGGAAAACAATGAAAGACTCGCAATTCTATAGCACCCACCTCAACCCTAGGATGTTCCAAAATGCTCCACTGTCAATTAAATACGTTTGAAGTGTAGTTACTGTTGCCATGTCAGAAAATGTGGCAGTCAGTTTGTGCACAGCAAGATCCCACAGACAGAAATGAGATGATGCGCAAATGGTCTGTTTTAGTTTCTTATTCATTTGGTGCAGGCACTGCTGACAAGGTCAGTATTTATTGCCCGTCCCTAACAACAACAACAGCTTATATTTATATTGTGCCTTTAATGTAATGAAATGTCCCAAGGCACTTCACAGGAGCATTAGAAAACAAAATATGACATGAGCAACATAAGGAGCTGTTAGGTCAGGTGACCAAAGGCTTAGTCAATGAGACAGGTTTAAAGGAGTATCTTAAAGGAGGGAGGTATGGTAGCGAGGTGGAGAGGTGTGGGAAGTGGATTCCAGAACGTGGGGCCTAGACAATTGAAGGCATGGTCACCAATTGTGGAGCAGTTAAAATTGGGGTTCACAAGAGGCCAGAATTAGTGGAGATCAGATACCTCAGAGGGTTGTGGGTTGGAGAAGAGTATAGGGATAGAGAGGGGAGAGGCCATTGAGAGATTTGAAAACAAGGATGAGAATTTTAAAATCAAGAGTCTACTTGACTGAGAGCTGATGTAGGTCAATCAATCAGTACTGTTCTGAGAGGCATGCTTTACCTCAATGTTCTCTGCGCCATTTTAAAGTGGAAAGGGATTTGGTACAACCATGTGCAGCATCGTTGTGCCAACGATATTTGGAAAGGGCTGTTAGTTCCCTAGTTACTTTATTGATGAAAAAATCCTAAACCAAAACACCATGAACTGGTGATGTCTGCTTCTTGAAATGAATGGAACTGAATGGGAACTTGGACTTCAACTTTAACTGTGGCTTCATAGGATACACCTAAGTGACTCTTGAAGACAGACACTTAGACACTCTTGCTCTCCTTGACAGGCAATCTTATAGACAATTTAAAGTATGTAGACAATGTGATTGAGGATATGGTCTAAGAAACTTGTAAATGCTGGACCAACTAGAGTGATATCAATGGTATGGCATGAACTCAAAGGGATGAATGGCCTCCTTCTGTGCTGTAATGACGCTATGAATATATTTTTGATATATTGTTATAATGTCACATAATGATTGAACACCAAACTAAAACCAGTATTTTCCAAATATATTTATTTTGCATTATTTCTTCCTGTAGCATCTTTCTGATGAACTGGTTCTAGTTGACAGAGTGGCAGATAAACTGAAGGGAGAGGCTCTGGATTTGTTACATGGTAGCCTGTTTCTGAAGTCCAAAATTTCAGCAGACACAGGTCGGTGATGGACCATGGGATTTATTGTGGCATATTTAATGGTGTTAAATTTTTCGAGTGAAAATATAATTTTACTTTTATACTTTTTAAGCATGCATTTGCTCACAAGTTGCTCATCTAACATACCCACCAATATTATATATTAAAAATCTGCTATTTCCTGTCAGATTTTTGAGTCATAAATTCCTATGTCCACATTTATAATGGAAACTACCTATACAAACTTGTCATCCTCTATGATTGTGACCATAGTGCACTATTCCTCTGCATCCTTTGCGAATTCTCTGCAACCTTTCACGCAGTTCACTTCACCATTCTTTTTCAATGCCTCTTGTCTATTCAGCTGGCTGGGACTAGCTTTACCTTGTTCCGCTCTTCCCTATCCACTCAGAGTCGGAAAATCTCGAACAACGGCCTCTCTTCTTGCCCCCTGCACCATTATCTCTGGAGTACCCCAAGGATCCATCCTTGACCCACTCCAATTTTTCAGCTAAAATTGCCCCTGAGAGACATTATTCAAAGGAACAACATTAGGCACCACAGTTAAGCTGGTGACACACAGCTCTCCCTCACTACCATTTCCATTGGCCCCACTGCTGCCTCTCTGCAGACAGACCTCTTGTCTGACATGCAGTTCTGGATGAGTCAAAATTTTCTTCAGATAAACATTTGGCAGATCAAAGCCATTGTCTTCAGCACATGCCACAAACTCCTGATTCCATCCTCCTGCATGGCCATTGTCTCAAACCAGGCTGGTTTCAACCTATTAGACCCTGTGCTGAATATGCAACCCCATATCTTCTCCATCACTACTTCCACCTCCATAAAATAGGCCTGTCTCTGCCACTGCCCCAGCCCATCTGCTGTTGAAATCTTTAGCCTGGCTTTTGCAACCTCCAGACCCAACTATTCCAATACATTCCTGGCCAGCCTCCCATCTTCCACTCTCCATAAACTTGAGCTCATTCAAGTCTCCTATAGCTGTCTATACCTTAACTCGCACTCCCACATTCACACTTTATCCCTGCGCTCACTGACCAGCAAACAACTGGTATAGTGGCAATGAGCCCCATGTTGTAGTGTCAAATGCTCTGCCTTTTTGAGATGTGTGGTAAGCATTCTGTTTTACTTTGCATTAAAAAGCCTCATGTACTATTGGCTCTTGTACCATGTGGCTATTCACATGGACATGGGTTAATGCTGGTTTCAGGGTTAATGCTGGTTTCTTTGTACCGGTGACGAGTGAAATGAAATGTCTGTTTCATGGCAAATCAATGAGTGTTTTGTTCACACCATGCAGTTAGAATAAAAATGCAAGAGGCAAAAATCTATTACATTTTAACAACAATTACTTAATAATTAATTAATAAGTTAATATAAACCAAATAAATGATTTGGTCTGGCTGTATATTTAAGCAATCTGTTTACTTCATTAATTGCTTTGAGGTATTGTGCAAGCATTGAAAGTAATGAATCATCCACCACTTCCAGGCCCTTTTTCAAGAACCCCTCTGCCCAGACTGAACAGTTGACATGGTGACAAGTCACCTGGGAGATTGAATGAGTAGAGGAAAGATGCTGCTAGGCAATCTGTGATATTTTTAGATGCTATGGAGTTGTTTTTGCTGTAAATATCTCTAAATATCTGTTAGTATATGTTCAAAACTAGTTCTCATGAAGTTAACATGTGTTCTCTTGGTCCCACTTTCCTGGCTTAATTTAAAGTAGTACCTGGTGAACAGAACCATTTCTCATGTAACATATTACATACCACAGAAGGTTTACTAGACTAATACCTGGAATGGGCAGGTTGTCTTATGAGGTAACGTTGGACAGGCTAGGCTTGTATCTGCTGGAGGACAGAAGAGTAAGAAGCGACTTAATTGAAACATATAATATCCTGAAGGATCTTGACAGGGTCAATGTGGAGAGGACGTTTCCTCTTGTGGGAGAATCTAGTACTAGGAGCCACTGTTTAAAATTAGGGGTTTGCCTATTTAGGACAGAGATGAGGAGAATTTTTTTTCTCTGAGGGTTGAGAGTCTTTGGAACTTTCTTCCTCAAAAGACAGTGGAAGCAGAGTCTTTGAATATTTTTAAGGCAGAGCTGGATAGATTCTTGATAAGCATGGGGATGAAAGGTTATTGGGGGTAGGTGAGAATGTGGAGTTGAGGTTACAATCAGATCAGCCATGATCTCGTTGAATGGAGGAGCAGGCCCGAAGGATTAAGTGGTCCTTATCTGTATGTTCGTATATAACACAGTGAGGTTCCCCCAATATTCTTTCTATGTTGTAGAACTTAAGCTTATGCTTTCATAGCTCATCTCCTTTATTCTTGGGATTAGTCTCATTACTCTTTTCTGCATGTGCTTGCATATTTTTAATAATAAGGCAACTTGGAATTGGAGCACAACCTCTGGAGATCGGTCTGGCTGTATATTTAAGCAATCTGTTTACTTCTTTGGTTACTTTGAGGTATTGTGCAAGCATCTAAAGTAATGAACCATCCACCACTCCCAGGCCCTTTTCCAAGACTCCCTCTGCCCAGATTGAGTAGTTGGCATGGTGACAAGTCACCTGGGAGATTGAATGAGTAGAGGAAAGACATCTGTCCCATGGCCTCAATTGTTGCTAGGCAATCTGTGATATTTTTAGATTTTGTGGATTTGCTTTTGCATTAAAGACTCTTTCTTTTTACTGGTAGTTGAGCAGGTTTTTGTATCATGTGGTTGTCTATAATATAGGTATTATAGAGCATCTTAAAGGAAGAAAGAGCGTTAAAGAGGTTTTGGGAGGGAATATTAAAGCATAGATTCTTCATAGTTGGAGGAATGACCACCACTGGCAGAGCATTTAAATTCAGAAATGCTGAAGAGGCCAGAATTGAAGGAGTGCAGAGATCTTGGAGGGTTATAGAGCGGGAAAAGATTACAGAGATAGAAGGGGCAACATCATGGATGGATTTGACAATAAGGATAGTGATACTTTATGTGATCCAACCAGACCTGCTGGTAAATGGCTAAACCAGTTGTCTGCCATATCATTTCAAGACTACGTCCCTTGGACTTAAGGGAGTGGGGATGAGGGATGTACCAGGGAAATAGCCAGTGTGAGAGAGAGCAATGGTTTTAATGGGGACTAGGGCATCAAGGGTGGAAGTGAGAGTGTGGTTAAGCAGATTGTCAGCTGTAGAAATGTCATAGTGAATGGAGAGCCAATGGCGAGGCAGTTGGGATTTTGAAAGTTCAGTAACGAGTGAATTAGAAAGTTATTTCCAGGTTGAGGGGCTGAAGGGGGATATTGGTGGAGGGCAATACAAGGAAGTAATCAGAGATGGTCTTATCTATGATTGACATGACAGGAGTAGTGAAACAGCAATTCTGAGGGAGGCTGTGAATATGGGTTGGGGAGTCTACATGGAGGGCAGTGAGCTCAGAGGAGAGAGAGAACATGATGTACTCAGATGGTCGTTGAAATCATCGAGGATGAGAAGTCACTCAGTGCAGAGGCTGAGGGAGGGAAGCAATGGAGAGAAAGTAATGAAAATTTTTCATGTTTCTTAGGTGGAAGGTAGAGAACAAGGATTTTAAATGAGAGCTGGAATAAGGTTAGCTGCTCAAAGGAGCAGAAAGTGCCATAGGATTAGCATGATAGTGACCAGAGGCTGGAACCAGACCAATTTCTGATTTTCTAACTCAGGATGCAATTTATTTGAGGTGCAATTTAGCTATTTATAATGCCCCATTGATGCCTCAGTTGTTTTTATTGATGTGATTGCATTTATATAGATTATAAAGTCAAGTATGTTAGTCTAAGTGTGCTAACAATTGGATTGCTGAGTGAAGGACATTGCAAAAATCCATTATTAAGCAGGCAGCCCTTGCTATTGGGTGCAGCCTGCAAGTATGTGGCTTACATCTTCTAACTAGCCATAGCGAGAAAGGGGGAAGTCAGAGAGGTCACAATAATAATCATTTGCAGCACATCTCATCAGCCAACAGCTGAAGCAAATGGGCTTCACTCAGAGATGATGCAGAAGGCCAAGACCCATTGAGGTGAGCTAAGTCAGCAGAGAGCGGGTTCTAAATTGACATAGATAGCTCAGCTACTCAGTGCTTTCACGAGCTGAGCCAGTGGAGGAATGGAGGAGGGCAGTGGTCAACCCTAATTTAAATAGGTATAGATGTATCACTAAAGGTACTTAGTGTCTTGGATGTCACCAAATTTGGTTGCATTTTAAAAATATTTTCTCTGAACATTTCAAAAATAACATAAATGCAAACCTGATTATTTTAATGCTTTACAACATACATTGTGTAATATAGACAGTCCGGATATATCCCGAAACTTTAAGAATGTCCGCTTTGGTTACAGATTCCACATCACCAGAACAATTAAAATATAGAAGTGCTTGAAGCCTCAGGTTGTTTCCAACATTAAGCTAAATTCAAGAAATGATACCCTATGCCTATTTGTCTCTCCAGCAGCTACAATTCCAATGAAAACTTACCAGATTGCTAAATCTGGCTGCAGGAAGATCTGTTTCTTTTTAAAAAGATGACACAAGTTTATACAATGCCTTCCATGATCACTGGTCAGCCAAAGTGCTTTACAGGCCAACTAAGTACTTTTGAACTTTAGTCACTGTTAAATAGAAAAAGTAACAGCCTATTTATACGCAGCAAGATTGCACATGCAGCTAATCTATCTCAGTAAAGTTGATTGAGAAATAAATGTGGCCAGATCACCAGGAAAAATTCCACTGCATTTGTTCAAAATAGTGCTGTGGATCCATCTAAGGGAGCAGATAGGGCCTTGGTTTATAATAGATAAAAACAAAAAACTGCGGATGCTGGAAATCCAAAACAAAAATAGAACTACCTGGAAAAACTCAGCAGGTCTGGCACCATCGGCGGAGAAGAAAAGAGTTGACGTTTCGAGTCCTCATGACCCTTCGACAGAACTTGAGTTCGAGTCCAAGAAAGATTTGAAATATAAGCTGGTTTAAGGTGTGTGTGTGGGGGGCGGAGAGATAGAGAGACAGAGAGGTGGAGGGGGGGCGGTGTGGTTGTAAGGACAAACAAGCAGTGATAGAAGCAGATCATCAAAAGATGTCAACGACAATAGTACAATAGAACACATAGGCATTAGAGTTAAAGTTGGTGATATTATCTAAACGAATGTGCTAATTAAGAATGGATGGTACAGCAGTCAAGGTACAGCTCTAGTGGGGGTGGGGGGGGGCGTAAAAGATTTTAAAATAATGGAAATAGGTGGGAAAAGAAAAATCTGTATAAATTATTGGAAAAAACAAAAAGAAGGGGGAAGAAACAGAAAGGGGGTGGGGATGGAAGAGGGAGTTCAAGATCTAAAGTTGTTGAATTCAATATTCAGTCCGGAAGGCTGTAAAGTGCCTAGTCAGAAGATGAGGTGCTGTTCCTCCAGTTTGCGTTGGGCTTCACTGGAACAATGCAGCAAGCCAAGGACAGACATGTGGGCAAGAGAGCAGGGTGGAGTGTTAAAATGGCAAGCGACAGGGAGGTTTGAGTCATTCTTGCGGACAGACCGCAGGTGTTCTGCAAAGCGGTCGCCCAGTTTATGTTTGGTTTCTCCAATGTAGAGGAGACTGCATTGGGAGCAACGAATGCAGTAGACTAAGTTGGGGGAAATGCAAGTGAAATGCTGCTTCACTTGAAAGGAGTATTTGGGCCCTTGGACGGTGAGGAGAGAGGAAGTGAAGGGGCAGGTGTTGCATCTTTTGCGTGGGCATGGGGAGGTGCCATAGGTGGGGGTTGAGGAGTAGGGGGTGATGGAGGAGTGGACCAGGGTGTCCCAGAGGGAACGATCCCTACGAAATGCCACCAGGGCGGGTGAAGGGAAGATGAGTTTGGTGGTGGCATCATGCTGGAGTTGGTGGAAATGGCGGAGGATGATCCTTTGAATGCGGGGGATAAGTGAGGACAAGGGGGAGCCTATCATGTTTATGGGAGGGAGGAGAAGGCGTGAGGGCGGATGCGCAGGAGATGGGTCGGACATGTTTGAGGGCCCTGTCAACGACCGTGGGTGGAAAACCTGGGTTAAGGAAGAAGGAGGACATGTCAGAGGAACTGTTTTTGAAAGTAGCATCATCAGAACAGATGCGACGGAGGCGAAGGAACTGAGAGAATGGGATGGAGTCCTTACAGGAAGCGGGGTGTGAGGAGCTTTAGTCGAGGTAGCTATGGGAGTCGGTAAGCTTGTAATGGATATTGGTGGACAGTCTATCACCAGAGATTGAGACAGAGAAGTCAAGGAAGGGAAGGGAAGTATCAGAGATGGACCAGGTGAAAATGATGGAGGGGTGGAGATGGTATGGGTGGGGGGCATAAAAGATTTAAAAATAATGGAAATAGGTGGGAAAAGAAAAATCTATATAAATTATTGGAAAAATCAAAAGGAAGGTTGAAAAAACAGAAAGGGGGTGGGGATGGAGGAGGGAGTTCAAGATCTAAAGTTGTTGAATTCAATATTCAGTCCGGAAAGCTGTAAAGTGCCTAGTCGGAAGATGAGGTGCTGTTCCTCCAGTTTGCGTTGGGGTTCACTGGAACAATGCAGCAAGCCAAGGACAGACATGTGGGCAAGAGAGCAGGGTGGAATGTTAAAATAGCAAGCGACAGGGAGGTTTGGGTCATTCTTGCAGACAGACCGCAGGTATTCTGCAAAGCGGTCGCCCGGTTTATGTTTGGTTTCTCCAATGTAGAGGAGACTGCATTGTTGGGAGCAACGAATGCAGTAGACTAAGTTGGGGGAAATGCAAGTGAAATGCTGCTTCACTTGAAAGGAGTGTTTGGGCCCTTGGACGGTGAGGAGAGAGGAAGTGAAGGGGCAGGTGTTGCATCTTTTGAGTGGGTATGGGGAGGTGCCATAGGTGGGGGTTGAGGAGTAGGGGGTGATGGAGGAGTGGACCAGGGTGTCCTGGAGGGAACGATCCCTACGGAATGCCACCGGGGGGGGTGAAGGGAAGATGAGTTTGGTGGTGGCATCATGCTGGAGTTGGTGGAAATGGCGGAGGATGATCCTTTGAATGTGGGTGATAAGTGAGGACAAGGGGGAGCTTATCATGTTTCTGGGAGGGAGGAGAAGGCGTGAGGGCGGATGCGCGGGAGATGGGCCGGACACGGTTGAGGGCCCTGTCAACGACCATGGGTGGAAAACCTGGGTTAAGGAAGAAGGAGGACATGTCAGAGGAACTGTTTTTGAAAGTAGCATCATCAGAACAGATGCGACGGAGGCGAAGGAACTGAGGGAATGGTATGGAGTCCTTACAGGAAGCGGGGTGTGAGGAGCTGTAGTCGAGGTAGCTATGGGAGTCGGTAGGCTTGTAATGGATATTGGTGGACGGTCTATCACCAGAGATTGAGACAGAGAAGTCAAGGAAGGGAAGGGAAGTGTCAGAGTTGGACCACGTGAAAATGATGGAGGGGTGGAGATTGGAAGCAAAATTAATAAATTTTTCCAAGTCCCGACGAGAGCATGAAGCAGCACCGAAGTAATCATTGATGTACTGGAGAAAGAGTTGTGGATGAGGGCCGGAGTAGGACTGGAACAAGGAATGTTCCACATACCCCATAAAGAGACAGGCATAGCTGGGGCCCATGCGGGTACCCATAGCCACAGCTTTTATTTGGAGGAAGTGAGAGCAGTTGAAGGAGAAATTATTCAGTGTGAGAACAAGTTCGGCCTGATGGAGGAGAGTAGTGTTGGATGGGGATTGTTCGGGCCTCTGTTCGAGGAAGAAGCTAAGGGCCTTCACACCATCCTGGTGAGGGATGGAGGTCGCCATCTACCACTAATCTCCTCCGTAAGGCTGAACTTGTTCTCACACTGAACAATTTCTCCTTCAACTCTTCTCACTTCCTCCAAATAAAAGGTGTACCCGCCTAAAATGGGTACCCGCATGGGCCCCAGCTATGCTTGTCTCTTTATGTGGTATATGGAACATTTCTTGTTCCAGTCCTACTCTTGTCCCCTTCCACAACTCTTTCTCCGGTACATCGATGATTACTTCAGTGCTGCTTCATGCTCTCATTGGGACTTGGAAAAATTTATTAATTTTGCTTCCAACTCCACCCCTCCATCATTTTCATGTGGTCCATCTCTGACGCTTCCGTTCCCTTCCTTGACCTCTCTGTCTCAATCTCCGGTGATAGACTGTCCACCAATATCCATTACAAGCCTACCGACGCCCACAGCTACCTCGACTCAGCTCCTCACACCCCGCTTCCTATAAGGACTCCATCCCATTCTCTCAGTTCCTTCACCTCCATCGCATCTGTTCTGATGATGCTACCTTCAAAAGCAGTTCCTCTGCCATGTCCTCCTTTTTCCTTAACCCAGGTTTTCCACCCACGGTCGTTGACAGGGCTCTCAACCGTGTCCGGCCCATCTCCCGCGCATCCGCCCTCACGCCTTCTCCTCCCTCCCAGAAACATGATCGGATCTCCCTTGTCCTCACTTATCATCCCACCAGTGTCCACATTCAAAGGATCATCCTCCGCCATTTCCGCCAATTCCAGCATGAAGCCGCTACCAAACACATCTTCCCTTCACCCCCACTGTCGGCATTCTGTAGGGATCGTTCCCTCCGGGACACCCTGGTCCACTCCTCAGTCACCCCCTACTCCTCAACCCCCACCTATGGCACCTCCCCATGCCCACTCAAAAGTTGCAACACCTGCCCCTTCACTTCCTCTCTCCTCACCGTCCAAGGGCCCAAACACTCCTTTCAAGTGAAGCAGCATTTCACTTGCATTTCCCCCAACTTAGTCTACTGCATTCGTTGCTCCCAATGCAGTCTCCTCTACATTGGAGAAACCAAACATAAACCGGGCGACCGCTTTGCAGAACACCTGCGGTCTGTCTGCAAGAATGACCCAAACCTCCCTGTCGCTTGCTATTTTAACACTCCACCCTGCTCTCTTGCCCACATGTTTGTCCTTGGCTTGCTGCATTGTTCCAGTGAAGCCCAACACAAACTGGAGGAACAACATCTCATCTTCCGACTAGATACTTTATAGCCTTCCGGACTGAATATTGAATTCAACAACTTTAGATCTTGAACTCCCATCTCCATCCCCACCCCCTTTCTGTTCCTTCCCCCTTCTTTTTGTTTTTTCCAATAATTTATATAGATTTTTATTTTCCCACCTATTTCCATTATCTTTAAATCTTTTATGCCCCCCCCCACCCCCACTAGAGCTGTACCTTGAGTGCCGTACCATCTATTCTTAATCAGCACATTTGTTTAGATAATATTACCAACTTCAACACCTCTGTGTTCTTTTGTTCTATTGTCTGTGACATCTTTTGATTATCTGCTCCTATCACTGCTTGTTTGGCCCTACAACCACACCTCCCTCCCCACTTCTCTCTCCCAACCCAAACCACCCCCCCCCCCACCCCCCACCTTAAACCAGCTTATATTTCACCCCTCTCCTTGGTTTCACCCAGTTCTGTTGAAGGGTCATGAGGACTCGAAACGTAAACTCTTTTCTTCTCCGCCGATGCTGCCAGACCTGCTGAGTTTTTCCAGGTAGTTCTGTTTTTGTTTTGGATTTCCAGCATCTGCAGTTTTTTGTTTTTATCTCTCTGTTTAATTGACTGCCATTCCTCTTCAAGAAATGCCTACCTTGAAGAAATTTTGTTCCACTCTGCAACAAGGTTTCCGTATCTCTCTTTTGCCTTGTTCACCTTCATTGTTTTCCATTTCTCTCCTGATGTTTGACAATATGTTTACTAAAACCCGCTGTCACAGCCTTATCTCCTTTCTCAGTGACTGTCTCCGTCTCCAACTTACCCCACGTGGATTTCAGCTGAAATTCCATCCCTCTTGTTTCGAACCCATCCCAGGATTACAGGTATCTCCAGGACAAAAAACGTTTCTTGGACTGCTGTTCCTGTCAGATTCTGAGATCCACGCTCAGTGCCATGCGCCACCATATGAACACACTCGACCTCTCCCTCCAGCAGCACCGCCGCACCCTTTTTCAAAGCTGCGCGTGCCCCCAGTTTCATTTTATACTTCATCTCATCTGACGCTTCAACAAGAAACTTTTTCTCTTTCTCACAAGTGCTAAGGAACGCAAGCTCCAACAACTCATCGACACCAACACCCATCTAGGACCCTCCACCCCTGCCCGTCCCTCCGTCCCCACCCCATCTTCCAAACCCAGTCCCAGCCATGTATTCACTATACCCCCTGACCTTCCCCTCTCCGACGCTGAATGTTCAGTGCTCAGCAAAGGACTTAGTTTCATACCCTTACGCCCTCATCTCAATGAATTTCGGGCTTGGCACGATGCTGAACTCTTCTTTCGCCGTCTTCGTCTCCGGGCTCACTTCTTTGGGCAGAAGTCCTCTCCCCGTTCAACGGATCCTTTTACCTGCCTCCAATATTCTCTCTCCACCTGGACCCCTCCCTCTGGATTCTTACTTTCTCTTGATCTTTTCATTGAGAACTGTCGGCGCGACATTAGGCGTCACAATTTCTCTGCTCCTCTCACCCATTCAAATCTGTCTCTCTCTGAACTTACTGCACTCCTTCCTCTCAGGTCCAACCCCAACATTGTCATCAAACCCGCTGACAAGGGTGGTGCTGTTGTTGTCTGGTGCACTGACTTCTACCTCGCGGAGGCTGAGCGTCAACTCGCAGACACTTCCTCCTACCTCTCCCTGGACCATGACCCCACCACTGAACATCAAGCGATTGTTTCCAGGACTGTCACTGACCTCATCTCCTCTGGAGATCTTCCTCCCACATCTTCCAACCTGATAGTCGCCCAACCTTGGACGGCCTGCTTCTACTTCCTACCCAAAATCCATCAACACAACTGTCCCGGTAGACCGATCATGTCAGCTTGCTCCTGCCCCACAGAACTCATTTCTCATTATCTTGACTCCCATCTCGCTCCTCTTGTCCAGTCCCTTCCTATCTACATCCGTGATTCCTCTGACACCTTACGTCACATCAACAATTTCCAGTTCCCTGGCCCCAACCGTTTCCTCTTCACCATGGACATCCAATCCCTCTACACCTCCATCCCCCACCAGGATGGTCTGAGGGCCCTTAGCTTCTTCCTCGAACAGAGGCCCGAACAATCCCCATCTACCACTACTCTCCTCCGTCAGGCTGAACTTGTTCTCACACTGAACAATTTCTCCTTCAACTCCTCTCACTTCCTCCAAATAAAAGCTGTGGCTATGGGTACCCGCATGGGCCCCAGCTATGCCTGTTTCTTTATGGGGTATGTGGAACATTCTTTGTTCCAGTCCTAGTCTGGCCCCCTTCCACAACTATTTCTCCGGTACATCGATGATTACTTCGGTGCTGCTTCATGCTCTCGTCGGGACTTAGAAAAATTTATTAATTTTGCTTCCAATCTCCACCCCTCCATCATTTTCACGTGGTCCATCTCTGACACTTCCCTCCCCTTCCTTGACCTCTCTGTCTCAATCTCTGGTGATAGACTGTCCACCAATATCCATTACAAGCCTACGGACACCCACAGCTACCTCGACTAAGGCTCCTTACACCCCGCTTCCTGTAAGGACTCCATCCATTCTCTCAGTTCCTTCGCCTTCGTCGCATCTGCTCTGATGATGCTACTTTCAAAAACAGTTCCTCTGACATGTCCTCCTTCTTCCTTAACCCAGGTTTTCCACCCACGGTCGTCGACAGGGCCCTCAACCGTGTCCGGCCCATCTCCCGCGCATCCGCCCTCATGCCTTCTCCTCCCTCCCAGAAACATGATAGGCTCCCCCTTATCCTCACTTATCACCCCACCAGCCTCCGCATTCAAAGGATCATCCTCCGCCATTTCCGCCAACTCCAGCATGATGTCACCACCAAACACATCTTCCCTTCACCCCCCCCGGTGGCATTCCGTAGGGATCGTTCCCTCCGGGACACCCTGGTCCACTCCTCCATCACCCCCCACTCCTCAACCACCAGCTATGGCACCTCCCCATGTCCACGCAAAAGATGCAACGCCTGCCCCTTCATTTCCTCTCTCAACGTCCAAGGACCCAAACACTCCTTTCAAGTGAAGCAGCATTTCACCTGCATTTCCCCCAACTTGGTCTACTGTATTCGTTGCTCCCAATGCGGTCTCCTCTACATTGGAGAGACCAAACGTAAACTGGGCGACCGCTTTGCAGAACACCTGCGGTCTGTCTGCAAGAATGACCCAAACATCCCTGTCGCTTGCCATTTTAACACTCCACCCTGCTCTCTTACCCACATGTCTGTCCTTGGCTTGCTGCATTGTTCCAGTGAACCCCAACGCAAACTGGAGGAACAGCACCTCATCTTCCGACTAGACACTTTATAGCCTTCCGGACTGAATATTGAATTCAACAACTTTAGATCTTGAACTCCCTCCTCCATCCCCACCCCCTTTCTGTTTCTTCCCCCTTCCTTTTGTTTTTCCAATAATTTATATAGATTTTTCTTTTCCCACCTATTTCCATTATTTTTAAATCTTTTATGCCCCCCCACCCCCACTAGAGCTATACCGTGAGTGCCGTTGCATCCATTCTTAATTAGTAGATTCGTTTAGATAATATCATCAACTTCAACACCTCTGTGTTCTTTTGTTCTTTTGTCTCTGACGTCTTTTGATTCTCTGCTTCTATCAATGCTTGCTTGTCCCTATAATCACACCACCCCTCTCCACTTCTCTCCCCCCACCCACCCTGCACCCCTCCCCCACCCCCCCCACCTTAAACCAGCTTATATTTCACCCCTCTCCTTGGATTCCTCCAGTTCTGTTGAAGGGTCATGAGGACTCGCAACGTCAACTCTTTTCTCCGCTGATGCTGCCAGACCTGCTGAGTTTTTCCAGGTAGTTCTGTTTTTGCCTTGGCTTATAATGCCTCATCTGAAACCCTGAAGGGAAAAAACAGTTTGGACCAGTACTCTTATTTCCTAGTTTTTACTGGTGTTCCATTTTAAGGTAGAAAGACCAGTTTGGATTAGTATTCTTATTTCCCAGTTTTTACGGTGTTCCATTTTAGTGTTTACAAGACCAGTTTGGACCAGTATTTCCCAGTTTTTACTGTCTTTTCCTTCTGGGAAAGACAGCATCTGAAAGATAGCGCAGTACCTCTCAGAACTGAATTGGAATCTCAGCCTAAATTTTGTGCTCAAAATTTCTCTTGTACGGAGCTTGAACCCATAACCTTCTGAAGCAGAGGAAAGCATGCTTCCCATTGTTATGTGCAACGAATGTTAAAAAGTCGAGTCTTCCTCACAGCTGGACTGAGCAAGTCGTGAAATTCTCTTTGGGATTGCTGAGACCCTTGTAATGAAAAACTAGAATCACTCTCGGCCTGTATAATGTAATTTGTTGAGTGAAGTGCATGTTATTGACAGATAGTTGTAGTATACAACTGCAACATGAGCTTTGCCTACCATCAATTAAAACATTTACGACTCCAGACTGAGTTCATCATTGACAGGAACATAAATTTTAAACAATTCTTTTAATTCTGAAGCTCATAAAAGAAGCAATTCTAAAAGTATCAAGTACAATAGACAGAGCTTTTTCATTGTTCAATGTAACATTTGCTGGTTACAATATTCTGTCCGACAATTTGTGTTCTACTTTGAAGTATGTAGCTGCACGGTAATCAAAATGGGAAACACCATATTGCAAACATCAGTTCTGTTCGGTCTCCTGTAAGTCCAGGCCCATTGAACAATATGGGAAACTTGTATTTTATAGAACAAGTTGATGGGCTAGCAGTTGTAAGGAATAAAAAACTGTGCAGATTTAAAGATTGGTATCTGGCGAATACCATTCTGAATTGCGTTCATGTTATTTATAATGGAATATTTAGGTTAAAGCTTTGGTACAGTCCAAGTCTGACATGAAATACCTATGTTTCCTTTTTAACTGAATAATTGTCTATTATAATGACCATCCTGCAGACTTTCTAGTTACAGAAGATTCAAAGGTGTGCATCATCTGTACTGGCGTACGGCAGGCAGTGGGAGAAGTGAAAAGAAGACAGCTACAGAAAAACATAGCTACCTTTAAGGAAATCATCCCTCAATTGGTTAAGCACAGTCCAAGTGCTGTTTTACTCGTTGTCACGACTCCAGGTAAAGTTTAAATTGATTAAACAGTGCTGAGAATGTCTTCAGTTGCATGTGTGTATTCACTGGGAAAATCTAGAATGCTACCTCACACCACTGAATATCTTTATTTTTGTTTTGGTGAAATGCTTGATTAAAGCAAAGATTTGGGTACCACTACACATTTGTACTATTGCACTTGTTTCCTTTTCTTTCCTGTCCAATTTTCTCTCCTCCCTTCTTTCTGAATGGGATTGGTCCTTGCCAGACAATCCTTGAGCTCCAGTACGACACCCAATATTCAAACATTTTTCCAAATAAGTTTATTGAGAAGCGAAGAAAGAACTTTGAAGTACGTAGCTGCTTTTCGCATCCTCAGGCTGTAAGATAGTGATTCAGAGAACTACTATTGCAGCGTTGTCACTGTTGTTAAGTAGTCAAACACAGTAGCCAACTTGTGCCCAGCATGATTCCACAAATAACAAATGAGTGAGCAGCCAGAAAATCTAGATATTTTGAAGTGCTGATCGAAGGAAGAAAATTAGTGCAGGAACTTTTCTGGCCTCTTCAAGTGGTGTCATGAGATCTTTTGCATCTGTGTGAACAGGAGTTCATTTATTGCCTTGGGCAGAATTCTCCCATCTGGGGCCAAGTCCTGTGGCAGGACCGGGTCGGGAATTGGTTCCCACTGCGGAGGCTGATGGGAAATCCCATGGTATCTTCCGCCCCCGGCATCATTAATGATGCAGCCAGGGGTTTCCCGGTGTCTTGCATGGCAGGGAAGAATGATGGTGCGTGCCCTGCCATCATATCTGGGCGCCATATTTAGAAGGCACCCGGGCATCCTCACTGCCAATACGAACGACGGAGATGTCTGGAAGGGGAGGTGAAGTTCAGTGATAACTTCCTGTGTGGCCTCCTGGACTATGTCCAGGTCCGGAGGAATATACTGTACCCGGCTGATGGGAAGAGGAGGCCGCGCAGGGAAACCAACCCCACGCGGGTGCAGGTGGCCATTGCTGTCAGTGCCCAGGTTGTCCAGAGCAGGTCAGCAATACAATGTGCAAAAGGATGAACGACCTCATTGGCTCTTCCAGGATAAGTAAAGCTTCAGCTGCTTGCACCAACCACAACGAGACCAATATGTCAGGGAACATGGACCTCAATGGCAATGGCATAGTCATGCCTCACAGCCCAACTGCAGTGCATCCACTCTGCGGTGGGGTGACCACTGTCGCTCCTTTATCCTTCCACATACAGAGATCATTGTATGGAAGCGGGGGCGGGTAGGCTTGGGCGTAGAGGGCACCAGTAATCTCCACGAATCAGGTACCTGTGTAAGCCTTCTCCTTGGATGTGGATGGGTTTAGTGCTCTGGAGGGTGCTAGCAAGTTATCCCTTTTGGATAACTTGCAGTGCAATAATGCCATGCCACACAACAGTGGGCTATCTAAGAATGGAAGAGTGAGAATTGAACATCAAATTGCAATGTACAAATGGATGCAACATACACCTCCTCTCAAACAGCTTTTCTGTTGTTTTTAAGCAGGAGAAGATAAAGCACAGGGAAGGAGGGGTGGCCCACACCTGAGACCTCTCACAGAGTTCGAGGAGAGGGCAGCTCAGCTGGCAGGTGTGGAGTGGGACCGGGCAGTTAGCAATGGGGAGCTTGGACTTGGGCGTCCGCCCAGTAAAGATCCATCCATATTATAGAAACCTGAGGGTCAAATGTACCTCCATGTCAGAGGCAGATCATGCTGTCACTTGCTCTCTCCACTCGCACTTACAGGTGCCAGCAGGAAGAGGCCAAGGCCCGAGGATGAGGACTCCCTGTAAGGCCTCAGCAGAAGCACTAGCCCAGAGAGGACCCAGGAGAGAGGGGAAGAGGAGAGATGTGCACCCGTACAGGCGTCACAGCAGACACCTGTACTCTCCACCAGCCCAGGGACACATACCTCGGTGGATATTCGTTCTAGCTTCTAGCTCAGGAAGGGTCTCACAATCTGGTGGTCACTACACGGACACGTGTCTGCAACAGGAGATGGCAGGGTCAGCCGAGCTCACTGGCACCTGTTGGGGAAGACACATCTGCGAGGTCCAAATCCGATGATGGGCCTCTGGAATCAGCCTTCCAACTAATGGTGGAGAGGAAGCAAGATGCAGGAGAACATCAGGCAGAGGCATTGGAGGCCCTCAACAGAGCGGCACACAAGTCAGAGGAGTCTGCCACCTGCTCTCTGAGGAAGTGGTGCTGATCTGTGCGCACATTGAGGTTTCCATGGGGAGGTTGGTGGACTCCATGGAGATTCTAGTCCATCAGATCCTGCCGGAGATGCGTGCAGATCTCCACTACATCATGGCAACCATGAGGCAGCTGTTGCAGTTGGCACACAAGGGGAGGGACAAGGCACTTCCTCCTCCCTTCAGGTGCCCCTTCCCCTCAAGGAGTCAGGCCAGAGCCTTCAGGCACCTTAAGGGAGGACCCGCGGCAACTGGATACCCCTGGGTCATCCACTCACATCTCAGAGATTGCCTGGATCTTCCGAATCCCCTTTGCCTGTGACCCCTTCAACCTTGTCCTCTGTCACAGCTGGCTCAGGGGGACAACCAAAGGAAGCTAGGGCCCTCTAGGCCTCAGGTCATCAGAGGATAGCCACCAAAGTCATTAAAGGCAACATGGCAAACTAATCTGCAGGCTGCCTCTGCCCCTGCCGAGGATGTCGGGTGAGCACCTCGAAGAAGTAGGCCAAGGAAAATAAAGAAATTTTCATCACAACTGGTTGCATGGGTGAACAAAGGAAATTCATAATTTTAAGTTAGGTAAATACAATCATTTCCACTGCTGTATTGTCCACTGATTTCTTTCAGCATGGTTCTTAAGCCTTAGCCAAATGCAACCCCCCCCCCCGGCCCAAGCACCTCTCCTGCATATACTCGACTACAACACAAGGATCTGCTTAGTTTCGACCAGACCAGCAGGGTGGTTGTGACTTTTTTTTCTGTGCTCCGGCATCATTTCCCCTCCCCAGTCACCCATACCCTTTCCCCTATCGCCATTGACCCCCCTGACGTTCCCACTGTTACCCTCCAACCCAAACCCTTTTCCTTTTGATAATGTCCAGGTAAATGTTCATGTTCCCTTCCTCCCCAAAAATCCTACCCCCATACACCGTTTCCTACCCGACTTCCTCCTGCTCAGCTCCTCAAGTCCGTGTTTACCTCTGTGACCCTCACTGTCCCTTCACATGACACCGTTGCACCCTCACCCGCCCACCCTACTGGCTCCCTCTGCCCCCTGTAACAGTGACCATCCTCTTGTACTAAGCCACCCTGAGTTCGCTCCCCAGGAGACAACGGTTGACTCCATCGACCCCTCCCTGTGAAACCCTTCACCTGGACATGACCCCTTCTTCACACACCTGGATATAACCCCACCCACCCTGCCCAACAACCAACGTGGCCTTTCCCAACCTCCCCTTCTGTTCCCTCTATCACTTTGATACACCCTTGTAAAACCCTTTCCTGCACCCCCAACCACCTCTAGGTCTCCACATTCCCACCTCACCTTCAGTCCTCTTAGTCTTCTTTAACCCACTCCTCCAACACTCCATCGCACCTCCCACACTGTACCTCCTGCTGCCTTCCATCCTGCAGCTCGAGGATCCGATCCCTTAGTGACGTCCTTGAAAGAATGTCTGAACCTATGGTGACGTCCCTGGAAGAAGGTCTGAACCCATGGCGACGTCCCTGGAAGAAGGTCTAAAGCTTGGGTGAAGTCCCTGGATGGTCTGAAGCCTGAGCGAGATTGCTGCGTGGAGAATTCTCACTTTTTGGAAGCTGCTTTGTGGAGGAGCCACGTGGATGAAGCTCCACCCACCCTGTACTGCACATGGTGCTCCAGGGTCTGGTATATGGAGGTCTCCATCTTGTCATCAGATGTCCGCGAGCTGACCAAGGCCCTTAAGGTAAGGCTTCACTCCAGCCTCTGGCGGGAATCATGATCCCCCATAGCGGGCAGTATTGGAAGTTCCCGCTGTGCTTTCACTTTTGTGTGATTTTTGGACCTCCTGCTGAATTCTTCCCGTCCACCATTGATCCTGCAGATGGGGGCATGGGAGAATTCCGCCCCTCACTTCTGGAACTTTGGCTGTACACCCTAAGATTATCTTTCTCTTCTTTCCTGTTGTTGCTCATAGCATCGATAGTTTCAATGAGTTATCCATCAGTAAGTTAGACCCTTGTCCTGAATTGTGTCAAGCAGTTTACATCAGGGAAAGATAGTTATGGTAGTTACTGGACTAGTAATCCAGAGGCCCATACTCTCAAAGGAAGGTGGTTGTGGTTGTTGGAGGCAATAAATCTCAGTCCCAGGACATCACTGCAGGCGTTCCTCAAGGTAGTGTGAGGCCCAACCACCTTCAGCTGCTTCATCAATGCCATTCACTCCATCATAAGGTCACAAGTGTGGATATTTGCTGATGATTATGCAATGTTCAGCACCATTTGTGACTCATTAGTTACTGAAGCAGTCTGTACCAATATGCAGGAAGATCTGGAAGATATTCAGCATTGACAAGTGGCAATTAAGTATCATTCTTGCCACCTAAGTGCCAGGTCATGACTATCTCCAAAAAGAGGAAATCTAACACCATCGCTGAATTCCTCCACCATCAACATCCTGGGGATTACCACTGACCAGAAACTTAACTGGACTAGCCATATACTCTGGTGGGTTCAAATCCTACCAGGCCAGCTGGGGGAATTTAAATTCAATTAATAAATCTGGAATATAAAGCTGGTCTTACTAATAGTGACCATGGAGCTATCATCGATTATTGTTAAAACCTGTCTAGTTCACTAATGCCCTTTTGGGGGCCTTATTTGGCCTGCTTGGGTGGGACTCCAGATGCACAGCAATGTGGTTAACCCTTAACTGCCCTCTGGCCTATCAAGCCACTCAGTTCAAGGGCAATTAGGGATGAGAAACGATTGTTGGCCTTGCCAGTGACATCCACATCCCATGAAGGAGTAAATTTAAAAAAAATTCAGATCCTGTTTATTCTCCTTCTCCAGTATCATCATGTTGTATGGTGGTGGGGACAGTGGTGGAGGTGTAATGTTACTGGACTAGTCATCCAGAAGCTCTGGCTAATACTTTGGGAACACAGATGCCTTTTCAGCCAATTCAATTCACTCCACATGATATGAAGAAATGGCTGAAAGCACTGGATACAACCAAGGACATGGGCCCTGACAACATCTCAACTGTAGTGCTGAAGCCAAGCTGTTCCAGTACAGCTACAACCACTGGCATCTACCTGACAATGTGGAAAATTGCCCAGACATGTAATGTTCACAGAAAGCAGGACAAATCCAATCTGGCCAATTACCGCCCCATCAGTCTACACTCGATCATCAGAAAAGTGATGGAAGAAGTCTTTGTAGTGTTTTCAAGCAGCATGTACCAGAGTAGTAATCTGTTTATTGATATTCAATTTGAGTTCTGCCAGGGCCACTTAGCTCTTTTTTTATTCGTTCATGGGATGTGGACGTCGCTGGCTAGGCCAGCATTTATTGCCCATCCCTAATTGCCCTTCTTCAAATGGCATTTTAAGAGCCAACGACATTGCTGTGGGTCTGGAATCACGAGTAGGCCAGACTAGGTAAGGACAGCAGATTTCCTTCCTTAAAGGACATTAGTGAACCAGAAAGGTTTTTACAACAATCGACAATGGTTTCATGGTCATCATTAGACTTTTAATTCCAGGTTTTTATTTAATTCAAATTCCATCATCTGCCATGGTGGGATTCGAACCCGGGTCCCCAGAGCATTATCCTGGGTCTCTCGATTACTAGTCCAGCAACAATACCAATCCTGACCTCATTACAGACTTTGTTCAAACATGGACAAAAGAGCTGAACTTGAAATGAAGTGAGAACTGTCCTTGCCATCAAGACAGCATTTGACCAAGTGTGGTCAAAGATCCTAAGCAAAATTCCTCCATCAGAATCAGGAGGAAAACTCTCCACTAGCTGGAGTCATACCTAGCACAAAGGAAAATGGTTGTGATTGTTGGAGGCAATAAATCTCAGTCTGAGGACATCACTGCAGGAGTTCCTCAAGGTAGTGTTCTAGGCCAACCATCTTCAGCTGCATCATCAATGCCGTTCCCTCCATCATAAGGTCACAAGTATGGATATTTGCTGATGATTGCGCAATGTTCAGCACCATTTGTGACTTTTCAGATGGCGAAGCAGTCTGTACCAATATGCAGCAAGACCTGGAAAATATTCAGCGTTGGCTGATAAGTGGCAATTAAGTATCATTCTTGCCACACAAATGCCAGGCCATGACCTTCTCCAAAAAGAGAGAATCTCCCCATTTCCCCTTAACATTCAATAGCATTACCATTGCTGAGTCCCCTATCATCAACATCCTGGGGATTACCATTGACCAGAAACTTAACTGGACTAGCCATATAAATACTTTGGCTATAAGAGCAGGTTAGATGCTGGGAATTAAGTGGTGAGTAACTCACCTGCTTACATCCCAAAGCCTGTCTACCAGCTACAAGGCACAAGTCAGGAGTGTGATGGAATACTCGCCACTTGCCTGGATGAGTGCAGCTCCATGAACACTGAAGAAGCTTGACACAATCCAGGACAAAGCAGCCGGCTTGATTAGCAACCCATCCACCACTTTAAACATCCATTTCCTCATCACCGATGCACAGTTGCAGCAGTGTTTACTATATACAAAGTGCACCGCGCAATTCGCCAAGGCTCCTTCAACAGCACCTTCCAAAACCACAACCTCAACTATCTAGAAGGACAAGGGCAGCAGATGCATGGGAACACCACCACCTGTAAGTTCCCCTCCGAGCCACACACCATCCTGACTTGGAAATATATCGTTGTTCCTTCACTGTTGCTGGATCAAAATCCTGGAGCTCCCTGTCTAACAGCACAGTGGTTTTACCTACACCACATGGACTGCAGTGGTTCAGGAAGGCAGTTCACCATCACCTTCTCAAGGGCAATTAGGATGAGCAATAAATCCTGGCCTTGCAAGCAATACTGACATCCCATGAACAAATAAAAAAGAAGAATTGACCACACTAATTGACATTTGCATTCCATTCCAACAATCGAGATTCCTCTGAATTTAGTCCTTTTGGATTTTGCTATTTGCAGGCTCTCTTCTTCCTTCCCCAATCTAGGAAACTCTATCTGAATCTGAGAGGTCAGTGGATGAGATCTAAATGACAAAATAGTAATTTTTTTTTGTAAATGGTGTTACATAACACTTGTTGCACCATTCTCCTAATTTTCAAGTTATCAGTACAGTACTGTGGGTACGCCCCAGTTTAATCAGAACATCTCCTTAAACTTCAATTTAGATCCTTGTTCGTGCAGCCTACAATGAAAATAAATCCTTCATATTCACTCATGATCACTATCATGTGCTTCAAGTAATTGAATTTTACGTTTAAATAGCAAGCATTTCAGACAATAGCATATGACAGGACAGTCAGAAAATGAAATCTTTTTCACAAATTAATTTTCCATTTTTAACTAGTTTACAGTGACATGAGAAGTTACTTTTTTTCTGGACTTTGTTTGCTTTTCAGTGGATGCAATGACCTATGTTGCCTGGAGACTGAGTGGATTCCCAAAGCACCGTGTGATTGGCATGGGTACTGACTTGGACACTGCCAGGTTTCGTTTTTTACTAGGCGCAAAGTTGAAAATTAATCCAATAAGTGTTCATGCATACATCATCGGTGAACAAGGAGATGAAAGTGGTATGTGGTCACCTGCCAATTTGCTAAAATATTCATAAAGGTATTGTACATATGCCTATGAAGTGTACAAGTTTTGTGGCTTTGTTCTAAATGATCAATGTAAATTGCATTTTTTCTCCATTTCAATTTGGATGGCTGTTGTTCATACAAAATTTTTCTGAAATGCATGGCTCAAGTGTTTGACGCTTAAGCAGAAAAATGTCACATTGTATCCTGGAACTCCCTCCCTAACAGCACTGTGGGTGTACCTACACCACATGGACTGCAGCGATTCAAGAAGGTGGCTCACCACCACCTTCTCAAGGGCAATTAAGGGATGGCCAATAAATATTGGCCTAGCCAGTGACACTCATATCCCATGAACGATTAATAAAAAGAAATAATCTCAGGACTATCACTTCAAAGCTCTTGTCTCAAATCAGTGAACTTCATCAATTTTCAGCCACTTAGGTAATCAGAGTATCCACCAGTGGTGGTCACCAGAGAAAGTTGGAATCCAGAAAGTTTCTTGCTTGGAAGGGGATGATATATTTTTCTAGATGGTGTAGGGTTGATGTGGTAAGAGAAATTAAGATAGAAAAAATCCTAAACATACAAATATTAAGTGCCATTGTTACAAACATTACTGATATTGACATTTAAAATCAAATTAGAGGAATGATTGCCAGCTACTTAGTTGAATGAACAATAAAATTATAAACACCGTGTCTCCTGCCAATGCAAGTTGCCTGCAAAGATGGCCACTGGTACATGTCTGTGCATGTGCACTGGTCCACACATGCACAGAAGACCAGTGATAAAAACAAAAAAACTGCGGATGCTGGAAATCCAGTGAAGTCAGCCTAGTTAAAATTGTTTGGAAAGTAAAACCGCACATTTCGGTGGCAAGAAGAAATGCTTGCAAGTTATTCCATGGCAAGAACGAATGATTGCAAGTTAGATTCACTGCACAGGAGATTTACTGTACATTGTAAGTGAACCATCATAGGGGATTTGTTGTACAATGTAAGGGAGCTATCATAGGAATATGAATAGACCTTCATTCATTTATACGTTTCAGTGATATGGGCACTTTTGAGGCTGTAATGAGTAAAGATGTTTGCAAGTGATCTTCAAGTGTTGAAAGGGCTGAAGAATTAGAGTCTCCCATTACTGCCACCTGATTTGACAGCTTTAAGTATGGAAAGATATCTGATTAGGAAATGGGTGAAGGGGTTATGGACCATTTGAGTGTAATTATTTAACAGGATAAATGGGCCAGAGGTGTGGTCTTGTTTTTCTCTATATAAGTGTCACCCTGAGGCTGGGGGGAGTTCTGATCTCCATCACTCAATGACATGACAGAGTGAAGCGGACACACCATGTTTGCAACAAATGCAGCCAATTATAAAAGATTGATAAAAACAAAAAAACTGCGGATGCTGGAAATCCAAAACAAAAACAGAATTACCTGGAAAAACTCAGCAGGTCTGGCAGCATCGGCGGAGAAGAAAAGAGTTGACGTTTCGAGTCCTCATGACCCTTCGACAGAACTTGAGTTCGAGTCCAAGAAAGAGTTGAAATATAAGCTGGTTTAAGGTGTGTGGGGGGGCGGAGAGACAGAGAGAAGTGGAGGGGGGGTGTAGTTGTAGGGACAAACAAGCAGTGATAGAAGCAGATCATCAAAAGATGTCAACAACAATAGAACAAAAGAACACATAGGTGTTAAAGTTGGTGATATTATTTAAACGAATGTGCTAATTAAGAATGGATGGTAGGGCACTCAAGGTATAGCTCTAGTGGGGGTGGAGGGAGCATAAAAGATTTTAAAATATTTAAAAATAATGGAAATAGGTGGGAAAAGAAAAATCTATATAATTTATTGAAAAAAAAGGAAGGGGGAAACAGAAAGCGGGTGGGGATGAGAGGAGTTGCATACCTCTCTTTTGCCTTGCTCACCTTCATTGCTTTCCATTTCCCTCCTGGTGTTTGACAGGGTGTTTACTAAAACCCGCTTTCACAGCCATATCTCCTTTCTCAGTGACTGTCTCCGTCTCCGACTTACCCCACGTGGATTTCAACTGGAATTCCACCCATCATGTTTCGAACCCACCCAGGATTACAGGTATCTCTGGGACATAAAACGTTTCTCGGACTGCTGTTCCCATCACATTCTGAAATCCACACTCAGTGCCATGCGCCGCCATATGAACACACTCGACCTCTCCCTTCAGCAGCACCGCCGTACCCTTTTTCAAAGATGCGCGTGCCCCCAGTTTCATTTTATCCTTCGGCTCATCCGACGCCTCAACAAGAAACTTTTTCTCTTTCTCTCAAGTGCTAAGGAACGCAATCTCCAACAACTCATTGACACCAACACCCATCTAGGACCCTCCACCCCTGCCCGTCCCTCCGTCCCCACCCCATCATCCAATCCCAGCCCCAGCCGTGTATTCACTATACCCCCTGACCTTCCCCTCTCCGACGCTGAACGTTCAGTGCTCAGTAAAGGACTTAGTTTCATACCCTTATGCCCTCACCTCAATGAATTTTGGGCTCGGCATGATGCTGAACTCTTCTTCCGCCGTCTTCGTCTCCGGGCTCACTTCTTTGGGCAGGAGTCCTCTCCCAGTTCAACAGATCCTTTTACCTATCTCCAATATTCTCCCTCCATCTGGACCCCTCCCTCTGGATTCTTACCTTCTCTTGATCTTTTCATTGAGAACTGTCGGCACGACATTAGTCGTCTCAATTTCTCTGCTCCTCTCACCCATTCTAACCTGTCTCTCTCTGAACTTACTGCACTCCATTCTCTCAGGTCCAATCCTGACATTGTCATCAAACCCGCTGACAAGGGTGGTGCTGTTGTTGTCTGGCGCACTGACATCTACCTCGCGGAGGCTGAGCGTCAACTCGCAGACACTTCTTCCTACCTCTCCCTGGACCATGACCCCACCACTGAACATCAAGCCATTGTTTCCAGGACCGTCACTGACCTCATCTCCTCTGGGGATCTTCCTCCCACAGCTTCCAACCTGACAGTTGCCCAACCTCAGACGGCCCGCTTCTATCTCCTACCCAAAATCCACAAACAGAACTGCCTCGGTAGACCGATCGTCTCAGCTTGCTCCTGCCCCACAGAACTCATTTCTCGTTATCTTGACTCCCTTCTCTGTCCCCTTGTCCAGTCCCTTCCCACCTACATTTGTGATTCCTCTGACACCTTACGTCACATCAACAATTTCCAGTTCCCTGGCCCCAACCGCTTCCTCTTCACCATGGACGTCCAATCCCTCTACACCTCCATCCCCCACCAGGATGGTCTGAAGGCCCTTAGCTTCTTCCTCGAACAGAGGCCCGAACAATCCCCATCCACCACTACTCTCCTCCGTCAGGCTGAACTTGTTCTCACGCTGAACAATTTCTCCTTCAACTCCTCTCACTTCCTCCAAATAAAAGCTGTGGCTATGGGTACCCGCATGGGCCCCAGCTATGCCTGTCTCTTTATGGGGTATGTGGAACATTCCTTGTTCCAGTCCTACTCCGGCCCCCTTCCACAACTCTTTCTCCGGTACATCGATGATTACTTCGGTGCTGCTTCATGCTCTCGTCGGGACTTAGAAAAATTTATTAATTTTGCTTCCAATCTCCACCCCTCCATCATTTTCACGTGGTCCATCTCTGACACTTCCCTTCCCTTCCTTGACCTCTGTCTCAATCTCTGGTGATAGACTGTCCACCAATATCCATTACAAACCCACCGACTCCCACAGTTACCTCGACTACAGCTCCTTACACCCCGCTTCCTGTAAGGACTCCATCCCATTCTCTCAGTTCCTTCACCTCCGTTGCATCTGTTCTGATGATGCTACCTTCAAAAACAGTTCCTCTGACATGTCCTCCTTCTTCCTTAACCGAGGTTTTCCACCCATGATCGTTGACAGGGCCCTCAACCGTGTCCGGCCCATCTCCCGCGCATCCACCCTCACGCCTTCTCCTCCCTCCCAGAAACATGATAGTGTCCGCCTTGTCCTCACTTATCACCCCACCAGCCTCCGCATTCAAAGGATCATCCTCCGCCATTTCCGCCAACTCCAGCATGATGCCACCGTCAAACACATCTTCCCTTCACCCCCCCTATTGGCATTCTGTAGGGATCGCTCCCTCCAGGACACCCTGGTCCACTCCTCCATCACCCCCTACTCCTCAACCCCCTCCTATGGCACCACCCCATGCCCACGCAAAAGATGCAACACCTGCCCCTTCACCTCCTCTCTCCTCACTGTCCAAGGGCCCAAACCCTCCTTTCAAGTGAAGCAGCACTTCACTTGCATTTCCCCCAACTTAGTCTACTGCATTCGTTGCTCCCAATGTGGTCTCCTCTACATTGGAGAGACCAAACGTAAACTGGGCGACCGCTTTGCAGAACACCTGCGGTCTGTCCGCAAAAATGACCCAAACCTCCCTGTCGCTTGCCGTTTTAACACTCAACCCTGCTCTCTTGCCCACATGTCTGTCCTTAGCTTGCAGCATTGTTCCAGTGAAGCCCTACGCAAACTGGAGGAACAACACCTCATCTTCTGACTAGGCACTTTACAGCTTTCCGGACTGAATATTGAATTCAACAACTTCAGGTCTTGAGCTCCCTCCTCCATCCCCACCCGCTTTCTGTTTCCCCCTTCCTTTTTTTTCAATAAATTATATAGATTTTTCCTTTCCCACCTATTTCCATTATTTTTAAATATTTTAAAATCTTTTATGCTCCCTCCACCCCCACTAGAGCTATACCTTGAGTGCCCTACCATCCATTCTTAATTAGCACATTCGTTTAAATAATATCACCAACTTTAACACCTATGTGTTCTTTTGTTCTATTGTTGTTGACATCTTTTGATGATCTGCTTCTATCACTGCTTGTTTGTCCCTACAACTACACCCCCCCTCCACTTCTCTCTGTCTCTCCGCCCCCCCACACACCTTAAACCAGCTTATATTTCAACTCTTTCTTGGACTCGAACTCAAGTTCTGTCGAAGGGTCATGAGGACTCGAAACGTCAACTCTATAAAAGATTGATATTGCCCCAAATTAATGCCACTGCTGATATAGATTTTCAACATGATAGGAGATGTTGACAGAGTTGGTAAAGAAAAACTATTCGCTCTGGCAGATGGGCAATAACCAGAGGCCTTAGATTTAAAATCATTGACAGAAGATCTAGAGGGGCGCTGAGGAGAATTCTTTTCACCCAAAGAGTTGTCAGGATCTGAAATGTTCTACCTGAAAAGGTGGTGTAAAAAGGGAGTTGTCAGGTACTCGAGGATGAGGAGCATACACAGTTGTGGACAAAAAGCGGGGCTGTGGGATTAAACACGACTGCTCTTTCAAAGGACCAGTCAAGGCAAGATGTGCTGAAAGGCCTTTTCCTGTGCTGCAAGTTTCTTTGTTTCATGACTCTCGTTCAAGAGTGCATTCAATTCATGACCAGGATGCAATTTGCTTTCCACAATGCTGCTAATTTTAAAATCTCTTTCACTTAACTTCGCAAGAGCAGCTTTTCAGACAGATAGTTATTATTGAAGAACACTGTAGCAACAGGGTTAATTGCAATGGTCTACCTGGGTGTTATTCCCAGACCTTTAGTAGGAATAGGTTTAAATGAAAGCTGGTCTTTCTTAAATGTTTATTCCTTAGCAGAATGTGATGACCAATCTTTTTACTGCTTGTTCAAGATGCCACCTGGTCCTTCATAATTAGGATGGCCCCACTTCATTTAATTTTCTGGGTTTTGTGGTTTATGTAACATGAAACAACTAATGCTGTGTTTTTTTTTAGTGGCTGTTTGGAGTAGTGCAAATGTGGCTGGTGTCAACCTGGAGCAATTAGACGAAAAACTTGCAAATGAGCAGGGAGATCAAATTCATAGAAAAGTTATAGAAAGGTAAATGTTAATGGGTTCTTGTAAAAGGTCGCTTACAATGACCGATCTAGGTGCTTGTTACATTTGTGAAGTGTGAAAACATCCATGGAGCTGGGGATAAGATGTTTAGCTATTTCTTTCGGACCTCATGAGGAGAATGTTGCATATTTATTTCCTTTACAGTAATTTTCAGCTTCTAATTTTTCTTCCCATCACAAGGCTGCTTTCATCACCTCTCTCAAAAAAAATCCCTCGACCAAACTGGCCTTCCAATTCCAAACCTGTCTTCAACCTGCCTTTGTTTCCTTAAAATCGAATTGGAGGAACGATTGTCACTTAGTTGAATGAACAATAAAATTATAAACACTGTGTCGCCTGCCAATGCAAGTCGCCTGCAAAGATGGCTGCCGGTACCTGTCTGCGCATGGTCCACACATGCTGTTTCCTCCCAGATCCTTGCCCATTGCTCCTCAAGCTCTCAGTTTGAAACATTTCAATCCAGTTTATGCTCTACATACATGAAACTGCCCTTTCCAAAAATTATGAATGACATTGTATGTGACTGTGGCCCTTTATCCCACCTTGTCTTCCCAGACCTATTGGTTGCATTTGAATGGCTGATCACATCATCATCCTCCAGTATCTCCCCTCCATTGTGTAGCTTTGCATGTCACCCCTGTGCAGCCTCTGCTTTTCTGGCAATGGCTTCTCTTCCCTTACTTGAATTGTCACATGTAGGCCAGACCAGGGACAGGACAGCAGACTTCCTTCCCCAAAGGACATTCATGGTTATCATTAGACTTTTAATTCCAGATTTTATTGAATGCAAATTCCACCACCTGCCATGGCGGTATTCGATCCCCAGGTCCCCAGAGCATTACCCTGGGTCTCTGGAATGCTATACCCGTGCCAATACCACTATGCCATTGCGTCCCCCTAAAGGCTTCTGTTAGGTTGTATTGGGGTGAGATTTGATAGAGGTGTACAAGATTATGACAGGTTTGGATAAGGCAGGCAAGGAAAATTTGTCCCCATTAGCTGATGGTACTGATGACACAGATTTAAAACTTTGGGCAAGAGATGCAGGGGAATGTGAGGAAGAACATTTTTTAGACAGTGCATGGTAATGACTTGGAACTCATTGACCGCCATACAGGGTGATGGAAGCAGAGGTGATCAATGATTTCAAAAGGAAATTGGATGGGCACTTGAAGGAAATAAACATTTTCTCAGTGATTGTACTTGGATAGATCTTTAGTATTGGCAGTGTGTATAACCTTTTATTTGATTAACTGGTTTCCATTCAGTTCATGTACAACTGATTGACTTCAAATAATGTGCTGTTGTCATTAAAAATGCCATTAATCAAACTGTAAAGTGAGCAGGTGGCATAAATGCCATGATAGTTTCCAAGATGACTACTAACTGGTCTTACATGAATTATCAGCTAGGGGCTCACATATACAAATCCTCGAAGGCAACAGGAAAAGCTGAAAAAGTGGTTTAAATAAAGAAGCATTTGCATTCCTGAGCTTCAGAAGTAGCAGGGAAAAGCAAGGAAATTATGCTAAAACCTTTTTTAAATCCCTGGTTAGGCCTCAACTGACATATTGTGTGCAATTCTGGGCACTACACTTAAGGAAACATGTAAAAGCCTGGCAGGAGTGCAGATGAGATTTACCAGAATGATGTCAGAGATGAGGGAATTCAGTTATTTGGAGACACTACAGGAGCTGTGCTTGTTCTGCTTGGAGAGCAGAAAAGCATAAAGGACATTTGAAATGATGAGGCATTTTGAAAGACTAAATAGGGAGAAACTGTTACCATTAACTGGTAGCCAGAGGATATGGATTTTAAATTATTAGTAAAAGACCTGGGACGGGTGGGGGAGGGTGGCACAGGTGAGTCTTTTTTTACGCAACAAGTTAATATGATCTGGAATAGAATACCTGAAAGGGTGGTGGAAGAAAATCCAGTCACAACTTCCAAGAGGAAATTGGATAAATATTTGAAAAGAAAAGAAAATCAGGGCTATGGGAAAGAGGGGGACAAGAGTTCGAATTGGATAGGTCCTTCAAAGAGCTGGTGCAGCATGAGGTGGCTAAAAGGCCTCCTTCTGTGTGCTGTATGATTCTATTTTTTTTATGCCTCATTAAAAACACTCTTGTGGATCTCCATCCCTTCTCATGTACTCTATTGATGTTCATCGTTGGGGAGGAGTCCATCTGCATCCCTTGGATAGATCCTTTAATTTCAATGGGGCCATCACTTCACAGGCCTGGAAACCAATTCAATGCCATCTATTTTTGGAAAGGAAAACACTACCAGTGCTACAGGATATTCAAAACAAAAACAGAATTACCTGGAAAAACTCAGCAGGTCTGGCAGCATCGGCGGAGAAGAAAAGAGTTGACGTTTCGAGTCCTCATGACCCTTCGACAGAACTTGAGTTCGAGTCCAGGAAAGAGCTGAAATATAAGCTGGTTTAAGGTGTGTGTGTGGGGGGCGGAGAGATAGAGAGACAGAGAGGTGGAGGGGGTTGGTGTGGTTGTAGGGACAAACAAGCAGTGATAGAAGCAGATCATCAAAAGATGTCAGCGACAATAGTACAATAGAACACATAGGTGTTAAAGTTAAAGTTGGTGATATTATCTAAACGAATGTGCTAATTAAGAATGGATGGTAGGGCACTCAAGGTATAGCTCTAGTGGGTTTTTTTTTTAATAATGGAAATAGGTGGGAAAAGGAAAATCTTTATAATTTATTGGAAAAAAAAAAGAAGGGGGAAACAGAAAGGGGGTGGGGATGGGGGAGGGAGCTCATGACCTAAAGTTGTTGAATTCAATATTCAGTCCGGAAGGCTGTAAAGTCCCTAGTCGGAAGATGAGGTGTTGTTCCTCCAGTTTGCGTTGGGCTTCACTGGAACAATGCAGCAAACCAAGGACAGACATGTGGGCAAGAGAGCAGGGTGGAGTGTTAAAATGGCAAGCGACAGGGAGGTTTGGGTCATTCTTGCGGACAGACCGCAGGTGTTCTGCAAAGCGGTCGCCCAGCTTACGTTTGGTCTCTCCAATGTAGAGGAGACCACATTGGGAGCAACGAATGCAGTAGACTAAGTTGGGGGAAATGCAAGTGAAATGCTGCTTCACTTGAAAGGAGTGTTTGGGTCCTTGGACGGTGAGGAGAGAGGAAGTGAAGGGGCAGGTGTTGCATCTTTTGCGTGGGCATGGGGTTGTGCCATAGGAGGGGGTTGAGGAGTAGGGGGTGATGGAGGAGTGGACCAGGGTGTCCCGGAGGGAGCGATCCCTATGGAATGCCGATAAGGGGGGTGAAGGGAAGATGTGTTTGGTGGTGGCACCATGCTGGAGTTGGCGGAAATGGCGGAGGATGATCCTTTGAATGCGGAGGCTGGTGGGGTGATAAGTGAGGACAAGGGGGACCCTATCATGTTTCTGGGAGGGAGGAGAAGGAGTGAGGGCGGATGCGCGGGAGATGGGCCGGACACGGTTGAGGGCCCTGTCAACGACCGTGGGTGGAAAACCTCGGTTAAGGAAGAAGGAGGACATGTCAGAGGAACTGTTTTTGAATGTAGCATCATCGGAACAGATGCGACGGAGGCGAAGGAACTGAGAGAATGGGATGGAGTCCTTACAGGAAGTGGGGTGTGAGGAGCTGTAGTCGAGATAGCTGTGGGAGTCGGTGGGTTTGTAATGGATATTGGTGGACAGTCTATCACCAGAGATTGAGACAGAGAGGTCAAGGAAGGGAAGGGAAGTGTCAGAGATGGACCATGTGAAAATGATGGAGGGGTGGAGATTGGAAGCAAAATTAATAAATTTTTCCAAGTCCTGACGAGAGCATGAAGCGGCACCGAAATAATCATCGATGTACCGGAGAAAGAGTTGTGGAAGGGGGCCGGAGTAGGACTGCAACAAGGAATGTTCCACATACCCCATAAAGAGACAGGCATAGCTGGGGCCCATGCGGGTACCCATAGCCACACCTTTTATTTGGAGGAAGTGAGAGGAGTTGAAGGAGAAATTGTTCAGCGTGAGAACAAGTTCAGCCAGACGGAGGAGAGTAGTGGTGGATGGGGATTGTTCGGGCCTCTGTCCGAGGAAGAAGCTAAGGGCCCTCAGATCATCCTGGTGGGGGATGGAGGTGTAGAGGGATTGGACGTCCATGGTGAAGAGGAAGCGGTAGGGGCCAGGGAACTGGAAGTTGTTGATGTGACGTAAGGTGTCAGAGGAATCACGGATGTAGGTGGGAAGGGACTGGACAAGGGGAGAGAGAAGGGAGTCAAGATAACGAGAAATGAGTTCTGTGGGGCAGGAGCAAGCTGAGACGATCGGTCTACCGGGGCAGTTCTGTTTGTGGATTTTGGGTAGGAGATAGAAGCGGGCCGTCCGAGGTTGGGCGACTGTCAGGTTGGAAGCTGTGGGAGGGAGATCCCCAGAGGAGATGAGGTCAGTGACAGTCCTGGAAACAGTGGCTTGATGTTCAGTGGTGGGGTCATGGTCCAGGGAGAGGTAGGAGGAAGTGTCTGCGAGTTGACGCTCAGCCTCCGCGAGGTAGAGGTCAGTGCGCCAGACAACAACAGCACCACCCTTGTCAGCGGGTTTGATGACAATGTCAGGGTTGGACCTGAGAGAATGGAGCGCAGTAAGTTCAGAGAGAGACAGGTTAGAATGGGTGAGAGGAGCAGAGAAATTGAGACGACTAATGTCGCTTCGACAGTTCTCAATGAAAAGATCGAGAGAAGGTAAGAATCCAGAGGGAGGGGTCCAGGTGGAGAATATTGGAGATGGGTAAAAGGATCCGTTGAACTGGGAGAGGACTCCTGCCCAAAGAAGTGAGCCTGGAGACGAAGACGGCGGAAGAAGAGTTCAGTATCATGCCGAGCCCGAAATTCATTGTGAGGGCGTAAGGGTATGAAACTAAGTCCTTTGCTGAGCACTGAACGTTCAGCATCGGAGAGGGGAAGGTCAGGGGGTATAGTGAATACACGGCTGGGGTTGGGACTGGAAGAAAGGGTGGGGACGGAGGGACAGGCAGGGGTGGAGGGTCCTAGATGGGTGTTGGTGTCGATGAGTTGTTGGAGCTTGCGTTCCTTAGCACTTGAGAGAAAGAGAAAAAGTTTCTTGTTGAGGCGTCGGATGAGCCGAAGGATAAAATGAAACTGGGGGCACGCGCAGCTTTGAAAAAGGGTACGGCGGTGCTGCTGGAGGGAGAGGTCGAGTGTGTTCATATGGCGGCGCATGGCACTAAGAGTGGATTTCAGAATGTGACGGGAACAGCAGTCCGAGAAACGTTTTATGTCCCGGAGATACCTGTAATCCTGGGTGGGTTCGAAACATGAGGGGTGGAATTTCAGTTGAAATCCACGTGGGGTAAGTCGGAGACGGAGACAGTCACTGAGAAAGGAGATATGGCTGTGAAAGCGGGTTTTAGTAAACACCTTGTCAAACACTAGGAGAGAAATGAAAAGCAATGAAGGTGAATAAGGCAACAGAGAGATCCGGAAATCTTGTCGCAGAGAGGAACAGAACTTCTTCAAGGAGGTAGGCATTTCTTGAAGAGCAGTGGCAGTCAATTAAACACAGAGATAAAAACAAAAAAACAAAAAAACTGCGGATGCTGGAAATCCAAAACAAAAACAGAATTACCTGGAAAAACTCAGCAGGTCTGGCAGCATCGGCGGAGAAGAAAAGAGTTGACGTTTCGAGTCCTCATGACCCTTCGACAGAACTTGAGTTCGAGTCCAGGAAAGAGCTGTCTGTCTTGCGGTCTGTCCGCAAGAATGACCCAAACCTCCCTGTCGCTTGCCATTTTAACACTCCACCCTGCTCTCTTGCCCACATGTCTGTCCTTGGCTTGCTGCATTGTTCCAGTGAAGCCCAACGCAAACTGGAGGAACAACACCTCATCTTCCGACTAGGGACTTTACAGCCTTCCGGACTGAATATTGAATTCAACAACTTTAGGTCATGAGCTCCCTCCCCCATCCCCACCCCCTTTCTGTTTCCCCCTTCTTTTTTTTTCCAATAAATTATGAAGATTTTCCTTTTCCCACCTATTTCCATTATTAAAAAAAAAACCCACTAGAGCTATACATTGAGTGCCCTACCATCCATTCTTAATTAGCACATTCGTTTAGATAATATCACCAACTTTAACTTTAACACCTATGTGTTCTATTGTACTATTGTCGCTGACATCTTTTGATGATCTGCTTCTATCACTGCTTGTTTGTCCCTACAACCACACCAACCCCCTCCACCTCTCTGTCTCTCTATCTCTCCGCCCCCCACACACACACCTTAAACCAGCTTATATTTTAGCTCTTTCCTGGACTCGAACTCAAGTTCTGTCGAAGGGTCATGAGGACTCGAAACGTCAACTCTTTTCTTCTCCGCCGATGCTGCCAGACCTGCTGAGTTTTTCCAGGTAATTCTGTTTTTGTTTTGGATTTCCAGCATCCGCAGTTTTTTTGTTTTTTTGTTTGTTTGTTTGTTTTTTTGTTTTTATCTACAGGATATTCAGCCTGTCAAACACACTTTTCCGGCTTTGGACATTCCTTCATCAGCTTAGTCTGCTTTGAGGTGCCCATCCCAACTCAAGTGAATGGTGCCATTTCTGAAATGTAAATGGCACCTCATCTCAGGATAACTGACCTCACCAGAGCAGCTCGAGGTTTTGAGAGAACACTGGTCATTAAGTTCTACCTTACAGTTTCTCTGCAGTTTTACACTTGGCTTGTGGTTGACTGCATAAAACCTACGCTTTGGGAACCAGGCGACACTAACATCCGGGTGTAAAATTTGCATGGAGTAACACTGACAGTAAATCATTATAAATGGGCTGCAATGCAGTCATCCCCATCAAAAGATTCATATAGAATCATGAACCATAAAAACAAAATCTAATTTGGGTATTAAGAAAATTAAGAGACATGGGGGTAGCGTGAGAAGGTGGATTTGAGGTAGATCAGCCGTGATCTTATTGAATAGCAGAGCAGAATGGAAGGGCCAAACGGCTTATTTCGCGCTTCTATTTCCTATATTATTATGCTTTTATGTTATGTGGTTTGTTTATGAACCGAACTTACAGATTATACCTATAAATCACTGACCCCTTTAATATTTATATTGTACGATTGGTGTTAGTAAACATTTCACTTTTATGTAAAACACAAAAGATGTCTTTTAGCAAATGACTCTTTAGCTAAAGTAGAATAGTGTGATGTGGAACCACAAAGGATATTTTATAGTGAAACTTTAGTTTAATGACTGTTACTTTTTTATATACTATAGCGCCCATGATGTTATAAAGCTGAAAGGATACACGTCTTGGGCCATTGGTTTAAGTGTGGCTAGTATTGTGAACGCAATTTTGAAAAATATCAGATCCATCCACCTGGTGTCCGTCAATGCAAAAGTAGGTTTTAAACAGCTGCCATTCCATTATTACTTAAACATTGGTGCAAATTTCATACTACAAGCGGTAATTGGGGCAGCAATTTTTGAAAGTGCTGTTTTCTCCAGGTTTGATAAATTTGCATGTACCTGATATTAGATATTTAAGCAGTGATTTGTTAATGCACGGAGGATAGTGCATTGGTGGCTTTAATTTACAGCCAAAAATGGAATATACTCACAAGCAACATAGTCACAAAATTACAGTTTGGCATTGACATTGATGAATTAAAACCAATAATGCAATGACCATGGGACTGGTACAGTTTCCGTCACCTGTTGTGGCCCCTTCCATATTTACCTGTTGGACTTGTATGACATTGCTTGCAGTGATTTTTGTAGTTGTAGTGAAAACAGTTTCCAGAATGCAAAGAACAAGACCATCAAGCATAGCTTTTTACTTACAGGCCATCCGGCTGAATTTTAGCCTAAAAAAATCTAAGCTGAAAAAACAGGCAGGTTTGGGTTGCTGGGTTGGGGGGTGGGTGGGGGTGGGGTGGTTTGGTTTAAAGTCTGAGAAATCTGTTTCCCAACCCAAACCTGCCCATTCCCAATTTTATCCGGGGCCGGGAATTGGGCAGGTAACCAACCGGATTCAAGGAGGCAGGCTGGATCTTCTAATGTGGTAACGAGAATGTGAGCCTTAATGTCCTACAGGCTTTCAATTTTAACCACTGTCAGATGGGTTTCCTAAATATTAGGGAACCCGGCAGCTTCCTCAAGCCAAAGGCGTGGTGGATTCAGAAAGCAAGCCGGATTCAGGAGGTGAGTGTGTCCACACTTACCCCTGGATCCAGGTGCCTGCCTGAAGAACCTCCATGTTGGGTACCCCTCCATTAGGCCTTCCCCCAGAGGCATTTGACTGCCTCCAATCCCTCCCCAGGCCCCAGATTACATAGGATATTCAGCACTGAAATAGGCCATTCAGGTCAAACAGCCCATGCTGGTATTTATGCTTTACTTAAGCTTCCTTCCATCTTTCCTCTTCTAAATCATCATAACCCTATATTCCCTTCTCCTTCATATGCTTGTCTAGCTTCCCCTTAAATGCATCTATACTATTTCCTTCAAACAATCCATGTGGTAGTGAATTCCACATTCTCACCACTTTTGGAGTAAAGAACACCCTCCCCACCACCGACACACCCCCACCCACCACCTCATACCCCAAGCTCCCCCAGCCGGAATCTGCAGCCCACCTGATTGATGATTCCTTTTGTTCCCAGGCCCAATTGATCACCCCATCCCCCCATGCTCCTCCCAACCCTCTCCCACCGCCCCAGTATGATCCTGTGCGTCAAGTCAGTTAAAATTCTGTCCGTTGTTTCTACTGTATTTTCTCCGTCATGGGCTTTACCCAACAGATTGTAATAATTTTTAAAAATCCACCCTCACCCAATGGAATTCAGGCAAAATTCCACATTATAGCCTGTGATATTCATTCATGACCATTTGGCATGATACTTGTATAGATCTAGCATCTTAGCAATCATTATGTATTGTTTGACCATTTTTATCTGCACCCATCTCTATAACCCTTCGTCCCACTGATAAGTAGCTCCTTTTCAAATGCTTTATTTACAAGGGTAGAAATAATCAGGAGTTTTGATCAGACCTCCACCTGAAGTGCTGCGTTCAGTTTTGGATACCACGCCTGAGGAAGAATATGTTGGCTTTGAAAGGGGGTACCATGCTGATTCACTGAACCAGGGCTTTGTGGGTTAAACTATGAAGAAATGTTGCATAAACCTTGGCCTGTATTATTTTCTTGTGTGTAGATGATTGAGGGATGGTCCAATTGAGGTGCTTAAAATGTTAATAGGATTTCACAAGGTAGATTCAGAAAAACTATTTCCCCTGATGGAGGAATCAAGAATGGTGAGACTTAATTTTAAAATTAGAGCAAGGCCATTTTAGGAAGGAAATCAGGAAGCATTTTATCAGACAAGGGTTAATAGAAATCTGCAGTTCTCTCTCCTAAAAGACTGGATGTTGGGGTAATTGGAGCATGAGGTTTGAGATTGATAGATTTTTGTTAAGGAACAGGGGGTCAAAGGATATGTGCTAAGATGAGTAAATGGAGTTGAGATACAGATCAGCCACGATCTAATTGAATGATAGAGTAGGCAGGAGGGGCTGAATGGCCTGTCCTGTCTCTGTCATCCACAGGATCAACAAAATAGGTGGTTACTGTTATGATCCCAGCTGAGGTTACCCCTGGACAAGCCTTGTCCCAGTGTGGAACCCAGCTTGATAGATCCTAACTTTTCATTTGTTTGTTTAGATACTTGGAGAGGGGCAACTGAACAGAGTCAGATAATGAACTTTAAACAAAAGCATAAAATATTTATTAAACAAGAAAAGATTAACTATATTACAATACTCCTTCGCTCACAACTATACCTTTATAGATATATACACATATATATACAGATTTGTAAGGATAACACAAGTTACAAAAACTATCTTATACTCTAATGTTCACAGTAAGTACACAGTCCATGTAAACCACTTGGTGACCTGCGGTCAGACACACCATCCTCTGAAATCAAACAACAGGTGCCACCTCAACCAGATGCTATGCGTCTCTCCTCAACTGTCCCCCAGACGCTTGTCACACCGTGCACCAACTGGTCTCACTGCACTCCGTCTTTCACACGAGGGTTTCCAATCTCTGCTCTCCCAGAACTCACTTTGGAATCTTCTCCTAAACCGACACTTTCTCTCAGGCCGATTCAGCCGTCAATGGTACACCACTGCTTCACATGCCCATAGCAAAGAGTTCGAGATCTTCAGCCATCTTTTTGGACCTTCTTATCTCATACAAGCTGTTCTTGATTTAAATCTGCTTCCTGAAGCTTTCATTTCTAAATCTGAAGCTTGGAGCCTTTCTCTCTGTCCCTCACTCTTAATTTCACTTCACAGGACCTTTTCCAGGTTCCTGTCCTTCTTTTGACTAGAACGTCTTCTTGGGGCTCCCTCCTGGATTTTGGGGTCTTTTTTTTAAACTTGGGGCTGGCTTTTTATCCCCTTTCTTCCAGTCTCTCCTGGCAGCTGTCTTCAAAACCAACTGAACTCAAACAGCTTCCAAATCAAACTGCTGTTTCTAGTTTCTTCTGTGTGTCTGTGGGGGTGGCAACCTGCCTCGTTGGACAGCCCAGTTTTTCTACCTTTGTTTGCTTAACTTAGCTGTAATAGTCGTAAAACTCTCATTAGAAATGCAGGCTTTTTAAAGTGAAACTAAAACTCAACTTGACCTTTCTTAACACAAACACAGAAATACAAATCAACCTTAAATTTTAAAACTAAAACTCATTCCTAACACGTACAAATACAAATATTTAAACTCTATTTCCTAGCATTGCTTCTTACAGTAACAGCTTTTCATTCTTCTGCAGGATCTAAAACTATTGCCTTCATTTGTCTCCCAATCTTGGACTTTAAAACAAAAATTTCATATCACCTCATCATTCTTTCATGATTCATCTTGTTTTTTTTCAACTCTTGGTCCCAATGGCAATTCTCTTTGGTACCTTGACCATTCAGCATGTGTGGTTCAGTTACTAGGTGCTCAAAGGCAGTGACCATGCCCAATTCTGCGCTGGTCTGGTATCTGGGCACAGTATGAACCTGATGCCTTTTGGTCTGAGTGATAGCTGCAGAACTCTTGCCTCTGAATCAGAAAGTTGTGAGTTTCAGGCCCACTCCAGGAATTGAACACAAAAAAAGGCTGACACTCCTGTGCAGTATTGAGGGAGGGCAACACTGTTGAAGTCTTTCAGATGAGACTTTAAAATTGAAGCCCAATCTGCCTGCTCAGGTGGATGTAAAAGATCCCATGGCATTATTTTGAAGAGAAGGGGAGATATCCCTGGTGTCCTGGTCAATATTTATCTCCCAATCAACAGCAGTTAACAGATTGTGTTAGCATCATCACATTGTTGTGTGGGAGTTTGCTCTGTGCAAATAGCTGCATTTCCTACATTACCACAGTACTAAATTCAAAAGTACTAAATTGGTTTCAAAGCATTTTGGGATTTCCTGTGGTCTTGAAAGGTGCTATATAAATGCAAGTATTTATTTTTTTTTGCTTAGAAAGACAGAGTACCCATTAATTTGTACTGGAGCTCACTCAATCTCCTCTTAGCCTCGGGAGTCTCCTGCATGACCAGGTTAGGTCCTTTACCTTGGTTTGTCAATTTGGAAAGCTTATAGCATGTTTGAGGGAGGTCTTGTGCTGCAATGGTAGCATCCCTACCTCTAGGTCAGAAGCTCTGGGTTTAAGTTCTACTTCAGGACTTGATGGCCATGGAAGGTAGCCAAAAAAGCTGATTATTAGCTTGTAAATCCTTCTAATATGCCTGATGGTAGGCAGTAAAGAGCAGGAGAGTTTCCTGGTCAACCATAAAGCAGAAGGCAACAGCAAACCACTGCAGTACTTTGCCAAGTGTAATCATGGACGAATCCAATGGAAGTCCATGGTCACCAATGCCCTCTTAGGAGGAGAATAGCATGTTTGAGAAGAATGAGCACACGATTCTTTCTTGTGGCCATAATGCACAGAGCAATTGATAGTTGCCTGTATCATCAGTTCAGTTTGAATTTGAATTGATGCAGCAGCACATGTCGGGGTGGGGGGGTTGCGCAGGCTGAAAAAGGAGTCGGGGCAGGCGACCCTGGGACAAGTGCAGAGGCTGCCAACTGTGGAGGCTGGCTGGCTGGATGGAAGGCCTGCCTCTATACATCTGCACTGTGCTTAAATAAATAATAGATTAAAACAAAACACAATGATCCAACCCTCACTCTCACCCAACCACATATTCTCTATGCCCCTTCTATGCTACCATGCTTTGCCCTTACCCCCTCCATGCCAACTCACCTAGTATACTTGGACACTTCCTTGACAGCTTTACAGTTCCTTAACAGCTGGACAGTTCCAATCAATTTGTGCATAAGAAGTGCATAATCATGTTTAATTTTAACAATCCCAAAGGGTGCCCTTTCTCCCAACGGGTGCCTTAATTCTCCAGAAGGTGGCCTGGAACCCCATCCAAAGGGGTATCCAAATGAAATTGCTGAGTTCAGACCTCCTCTTACTTGCTCTAATCTGCACACTCTGGGTTTCACATACCTGACCTTCCAAAATCCCACTTTAGTGGAGGCAGCTGATGATTTAAATGACCAGCTGCCTTTGGGAATCATGCATGTGTGAACCCCAGCCTGACTCTAGCCCAGCCTCTGCGAAGATGAAAAATGCTGCGTTTGGGGGTGGAACTTACAATTTTTGGTCATTTCCAGGATTTTTGCCACGAAGATGAACCTCTCTATCCTAGCAAAAATCTGGGCCATAGAGTACGCACAGAGAAACTGTTTCTGCTGGTCAGGCAGTCTAGGATTATGGACATAGTTTAAAAATTAAAGCCAGAACTTTCAGCAGTGAAATTAGGAAACACTTCTACACACAAAGAATGGCAGAAATTTGGAACCCTCTTTGTAAATGGCAATTGATGTGAGATCACTTGTAAATGTTAAATTGAAGATTGATAGATTTCTATTGGATAACTAAACGGGATATGGGGCAAAGGTAGGTATATGGAGTTAGGTCACAGATCAGCCATTGAATGGAGGAACAGGCTATTCCTACTCCTGTTCCTGTGGGTGCTAAGGGCAGTTGTCATCCTTTTGAAATCATTAAAAGCAATTTTTAAATCATTCTTTTCTTTAAAATTCTATTTTTATTTGAAGAAACCAGTGGTGGTCTATTGTAATGTCAGCAGTTGTAAACTATACATCATCTATTCTAGGACACAATGGTGGGTGAAATCCCTTGTACTTGGTGTATTTAGCATGAATCAGGGTCTAAGTCTATCACCCTCCACATCCCAACCCCCCTGACCTGATGGATTCCATAATCTGCAAATCAGTTAATATGGGAGAATTGTTTGAGGTCAAACATAATTCTAAAAAATCCATCTTGGTTTTGTTAGTTTAAAATCCCCCAGTTAACATCAGGGGACAGTACGATTCTCTTATCTCAATCAAAGTTCTGCACTGCCCAATTTCACCCATCCCTCTTTTACTTCAAGATCATCTGGTGCCTGCAGCAATTTACTTTCATCAACACTCAAGATTCCAAGTTTGCCTAGGTATTTCAACACCACTTCTTCTGGTAGCCAGCAACTTTCGAAATGACAATTTATAGGTGTAGGGTGTTCACTATTTATGGACACAGATGTCCAAGGTTCCGGATAAATGATAAGACTCAAAAAGCTGTCTCAGCTTCTTTACTGGCACTAGCTTCAGAGATCTACAGCATCATTTAACAGGAAAATAAAAGCTAAGGATAAATCTATTAGCCAAGTTCCGATAAACTTGAGCATCATTGTCATTTTGGCATCACTCACAACAAAGTGATGACTTAACCAAAAAAAAGGCAAAAAATAATATTTCTGCCAACCCCAAATCATGCACTTGGTTCTGGCACATTGTAGTGTGGATAGAGTTTGACATTGGTTAACATTAACAACATAATCAACAATTAACTTATACTGACATCAAAAGCACCATTGTTAGTTGGCCACAAGATGGTTTCCCTTTAACAGCTGATGAACTTGCTCAACTCTCCAGAGTGTGAAAGGAATACTTCCTGTCGGAATGATGTGTTTGAAAGCTGCTTTTCTTTTCTCATTTACACATTTATTAGTTAACAAGTACGCATTTGAATGACTTCCCACATCAGTTTTTATATGTAAAATTTGCATTTAAAGATACTTGTACAGTAACATATGTAACATTTATTCTGATACATCAGGATGAGCACAATATCACAAGCGACGTGTTTCTAAGTCTCCCTTGTGTCCTGGGAATAACAGGAGTATGTGGAATCTTAAAGCAGCCACTCAAGGAGAAAGAAGAATTAAAACTGAAAAACAGTGTGGAAAATCTTTTGAGGGTCCAGCGAGAAATTTCATTGTGAACAAAATGCTAAGTGCCAGGCCTCTCTATATAACTGATTATCAGTGCACCATTGTTATATTACTTGTGCGTGCCTCATTAGATAATAGTGTATATTCATTGTGAATATTAGTCAAGTTGTTTGCAGTATGGATGTTGCACAGAAATTAGATGCGAATGTATTTTAGATATTGCTTACTAGAGTTATGTGACACCAAATAACCAACTTGCAATGAAACAGAAACCAAATCACAAGCATGCTAACTTAATGCGAACCCCCAATTTACTATCCATGTCAAAGCAGATAAATGCAGTAGCCTTTGAAGGTTAATAGTTAAGAAATGACAAGGGTGTCCTGAAAAGAGCAAGATGTATTAACCTTTAACCCTAAAGGTCTTTGCCTTACCTTCCAGGTTGAAGAGAAATCCGGCTGCGCATATACTGAGTTAATTGGAAAAGAGCTGTGTCCAAATTGAGTTTCTGCATAATAAAATGGAATAATTCCTTATAGTATATAAGTGTACTACACATTAATAGCCAGAACATTAATATCAACTGATAAAATGCAGCGGAATATGACTCGGTGCTACTGCTTCCACTTTAAGCATTTAGCATCCTGTCTACACACAGCCTAAATCTGAAAATTAAAGGAAACTTAATAATGGAGATCTGTGCAGTGTTAACTTCCCCAAGCGACTCAATTGTCTAAATGCCTGAATGAATTTCAACCTCGTTAGTGAAAATCAATGTGCAAAGACCTCTATGAAATATTCAGTTTTTTATATATGGGTTGTACTATTTTTGTTCGTAAAGTTAACTGCAATAATTTTATTCATTTCTGAAAACAGCAAATAGCGTGATGCTGTTCTGTCACGCCGGCATTGTGATGCAAGTGCTGAAAAGATACTTTCCTCACAGTATATGTGGGGAGCTCGGCAGGTTGCACTCGATCAATTCCAAATATAATTGCTGAGTATTGCATCAGGAATTTAGCTAACTCTTCCTAATCGCCATACTTTCAGCCAGTAACTAAATCAGCCGGTTTCAGATACAGCAATGACATTGCCCTGTTGGTAAGAAAGCAACGGTTATAAGGATTTCCACTGTATAACCAAATTGTTGTCAACTGTAGTAATTTTACAATGAAAGTAGAAAATGATGGAAATACATAGCTGCTCCATCACCATCTGTAATCAGGAGACAGGTCAATATTTTGGATGTTAATCCTCCTAGCATTTTCTATTTTGATTTGAAAGTTCCAGCACTGACAGGTTTTTTTTTCCCAGTTTGCATTATTATCCATGCTTTCTGCGGATGCAAACGGATTGTTGCACTTCAGCAGTGATAGGAATTTAGACCAAAGATGGCTATGGTTCAGATTTCTGAGGCTGCTAGATTGCTCGGGCACACTGAATACAGAAAAATCAAGCAGCAAGGAGCACATCCTTATAAAGGAAGCACATGCTCATTTAAATTATTGGGAAAGATAAAGCTGGTGGGTTCATTGACAGCATGTGCTCCTCTTCATCTGATTTTTCTGTACTCTCTGCTCCCAGCTTATACATTAATTCCAGGCACAGGAACAGGAAACTCTGCTCCATTGTTTCAGATGTTTTATTGCGAATTGCCCTACAGTCAAGAAATTACTTCTTACATTACAAAATACAAGTCTAGACAAAATTGTTCATCGTTTCTGTTCTGATTTGATTTTGGTTATTTTACTTTTGTTGTTGACTTATAACAACCTTTATATTTCCAGCATTTAGAATAGACCAAAACATTGCATAAAGCGAAACAAACTGAAGGAAAATTAAATATACTCTTTTATTCTGAAATTGTGAAAGCAAGTCCCTCTTTTTAAAAAAAAACACCTGTGCATATAAAAGGTGTACACCTGGAACATGGTTATTCCTAAACAACACTGACATATGGGGGTCGATTTTAATTCTTTGCAAGTGAAGGTTTTCAATGAGTTCAAAATTCACCCACTAAATCAGTCTTGGGGTTTAACTCAGTACATTTTCTGTAGAACATTCATGCAGTTACAGGATAAACTACATGCCAAGATTTTTCTTTTGTTGCCACTTGTGAGAGGTTGTGGTTTGGAAGTGTGCATCTTTCTTTGGTTAATCTTCATCTATTATTTGTAATGAATAAAAGGCTGTTCTACAAATGTTACGAATTTTTAAATAAATTATATGGAACACATCGCATAATTAGAAGTAATGGCTTCTGAATTATTGCTGGTCATGTAATGAAGTCAAGGTACCGAAAGGGCTGCTGAATGATTTTTGCGATGCTGGTTCTACTTCTGTCGCATCGGAGTTGAAGTTTCTGGTCAATATGTCCATCCTCAAGGGCAATACTTCATAATCTCGTCTCTTGCTCTTGGGAGGATTTTCACAGGTGGGACTCTGTCGGTCCAATTGTCTAGAAATGTAGATGTAAGGTCACTTTTTTGTGTGCGAAGAACAATGCTCCCTGCTGTTACATTCTGTTGCGTGTGACTGCAATCTTTAGAGATGTATAACTACAAATGGTGAGCTGCATGCTTAGTGCAAATAGTTCCTGGATAGTTGGTACTTGTAGCGGGTTTCTCCTCCATTTTGGTATAAGGAGTCAGTAACTGCTCATGTAGTGTTCTTTACATACCTCCCACTCTCTGATATCAATGTATAATCAAAGGGCTCCATTTTCTCTCCATTACCAACACCAAAGTGAATATTGGCAATTGGCTTTCTTTCAGGCCTACTGCAATCTGAGGTATAAATGGAGTTACAGTGCACTAAAACATCTGTATCACACACATTCTTTTCAGGGTTTTGTTTGCTCAGTGAACTGGATAAATCTAGAAAAAAAGACAAAACAAACATTGTGACCACGGTTTCCATTTTAGAAATGAGTTGATGCCTATAAATAGTAATGCTTCTGAGAAATTGTCGTTAATTTATCTGACGTGTTTGAGAAAAAAAGCCATAACTTGTTAGTGCTCAAGAAAATATCTTATTTAACAAGCAGCTATCTAAATAATAAAAATTATTTTCTTTGGCATTCAATCTCTTATGGTTATTCTCTAAGTGCATGCAATGCTGAAGTGCTATGTCTCAATTTTCTGACACTACAAATGGTCCCTCTATTTCACCCTCAGTTGGGTGTAGGTGCATAAATGTAGTGCACTCTTTGATCTTCTTTCCAACAGAAGCATTTTCCAAGGTAGGTACATCATGGGGATAGGGGGAAAGAAGAGTATATACAAGTGAAAGCAGGTGCAATTCATAAGATATTTACCTGTACCTTCCACCTTTACACAGCTGTCATTCAATTTTAGCTTAGTACTGCTGTTTGCTTCAGAATAACATTCCTGATCTTCCAAGGACTCTTTTTGCAAAGATTTTATATATTCAGGTCTAATGCAGCCTAAAAGAAATAAAAATCCACAGTTTATGCTTTTGAAGGTATATCTCGAGTTACATTTGCCATTTTCTTTGTCTTTTGCCCAAGTTGATTTGCTTTCGATAAAACTTATTGGGGTAGAAGGGTGGTGGCACAAAACAGGTGGCATCAGATCGGCTGCTTGTTATACACAGCGCCTGGTATACAATTCTAATGCAGTTAATGGCATTAAATGCCAGGCTGTGCTGTAATAAGGTGGACAATCCAATACCACTATAGATATAAAAACAAAAAAACTGCGGATGCTGGAAATCCAAAACAAAAACAGAATTACCTGGAAAAATTCAGCAGGTCTGGCAGCATCGGTGGAGAAGAAAAGAGTTGACGTTTCGAGTCCTCATGACCCTTCGACAGAACTAGTTCTGTCGAAGGATCATGAGGACTCGAAACGTCAACTCTTTTCTTCTCCGCCGATGCTGCCAGACCTGCTGAGTTTTTCCAGGTAATTCTGTTTTTGTTTTGAATCCAATACCACTAGTTTTCTGCCATGGCCCAAGATGAATTTCTAGCCCATTACTTTTCTAAAATGCAGGAATGAGCATTTCTTTTAATCCAATAAGCCTCCCTCACATCTTGATTTGTCGCCATTGACTGTCCCTCAATTTGAAGATGACGACTCCTCGGTTGCGAGTTTCTGCCATGACTCTTATGTGACTGAACAGGCCGATTCTCGACCCGCATCTTTAGACACATTAAGCAGGATATCCCACAAGGTAGTGGGATCCGGAGTGCAGGACTTGTTTTCTTTTCACTCCTTCTCTGCCACCGCTCTGTCTTATCATTGAAACATTGTGACTCAAAGCATGATGCATCTTGATGGGCAAGTTGTCATCATTTTGAATGACTGGTAGCAAGCTCCTCCCAGTGTTTACTGTGAATGCTGCCACACTTCAAGGAGAGCTTCAGAGTGTCTTTGTCCTTCCCTGGAACATCAGCCATTTAAGAATGCAGAAAACAGGACCGGGTGGGAGAGACACTTACAGCCATCCAGGTGCAGTTTCCAGTTCATCCAAGTTGATTTTGCAGTTTTGCCTGAATGTTTGGGGAGCTGGCTTTATGAAGGACACTAGCATTTGTTCAATGGTCCACCCATTGAATCTGGAGGATGCGGCGGAGGCACTGCTGATGGAATTTCTCTAGCGCTGTTATGTGTCGCTGATGCATAGTCCCTAGGTCTCACTGTGGTGACAACAACTGCTCTGTACAATAAGACTTTTGTTGATTTGTGGAAGTCATGTTGTCAAAAGCTTGCTGCAATAGTTTGTAGAAAGCTGAACTGGTGCAGCTGATCGAGGTATTGGATCTACTTGTCAATGGTGGCCCTTTGGGAGATGTGGCTTCCAAGGTATGGGAAGTGCTCAACATATTCCAGAGTCTCTCCTTCAGCAAAAACGTGAGGTGAAACATTTGGCTGAGAGGTGTGTGTTGATATGAGTTTTGTTTTGGCCACGTTCAAGGACAGGTTAAGTTTCTTGTATGTAAAATTAAAGAGATTGAGAGTAGCTTGCAAATCTGGCACAGAATGGGTCTGTCACTGTAGTCATCCTCAAAATGCAGATCGTGTACAGCTAGCGTGGTCAGTTTAGGCTTGGCATGGAGGCGACATGTTAAAGAACTTTCCACCGAGATGGTATTTAATACTGACAACAGGTGGCAGTTGATCTTTGAGGTAAATAGCCACAATCAGGTAGATTGTAAACAGCATGGGGATCTAGCACACAAGCCTTGCATGACCTGGTCCCAGATATTGAAGGTGTCAGTTTCAGATTTCCAATTCAAGACAGTTGCAATCATATCATGAGGCAGTTGTAGGATTGGCATGATTTATTTCTCTTCTTGAGGATAGTTACAATTGTCGCATTCCTGAAATTGTGGTGAGGGGTGCTCTTTTTCATCCCAAATCTGTAGGGCGAGTGCATGGAGTCTTGATGCGAGCAAAATTTTGCCAGCTTTGAAGGCCTCAGCTGGAATACCACTGGGGCTTCAGGCTTTGTTGTTTTGCACCCATTCGGTTGCTTGTTGCAGCTTTCTCTTCAATTAAATTCATGATGTTGCTAATGAATATTAATAAGCTATTTAAATATGGGATTGTTATGCAAAATGTCAATAAATTTGGGGCTATTGTACAAGAATGGCTCCTTGTTCCATCTGAGATTCGGGTGTTGTTCCATTCATGCACATTTAACTAAGACAGATGCCGCATGCTCCTGTATCAAAGGAATAAAGGTCTCACCTCGGGGTCGTAACTTCGATTGACAACTGAACCTCTCCACTGACAGACTTGAAGAGGAGCAATTCATAAAGTCTTTCTCACAGCACAGATAAAGTATATCCAGAATACTACTTCAGTCTAACCAGTGGGATAAGAGGAAATTTATCTACATTACTGAAAAGTAAATACCATTTAAAAATTCCAAAAACACATTATTCAAAGGGCGATAATCATTCGGAATAATCAGAAAAGGCAGTGGAATCAAAATATTAAGGGAGTTCTAAGATGTATGCAATGCTGAACTGGGCAATTTGAAATACCCACAGAATGCATCCCCTCTTTAATCATCTTTGGTGCCCGATTGTATTGATATTGAGCTCAATGGATCAAATGGCCTTTTCCTCTGTTCTTTAATGATTATCCTGTCACCTTCACATTTACTGGGCTCAACAACTTCAAGCAGCAAGTTCCCTTCATGGTGCTACCAGCATATTTCATTTAACAAGAAAAAAATTGGTTAAAATTGACCATGATTATTAGTACTTTAGAAGAAATTAAACAATGAAACCCTTCTCAAGCATTTCCAATGGATTATTTTCCTCAAGACATATACCATTTCTCCATAGAGTGTGCAGGGTAAACTGCTGCTCCCTAACTTCAACCATCCATTTACAGGCGTTCAAAACATGGCTGGATTTTCACTTTCCCACTGTGAAGAAATGCCTGGTTTTCATCTACACCGTCCCACCATTAAATTTGGGAACTCTGCAAAGGTGCTCAGGGATACAAATCTCAATCCTGCCATTGCATAGTATATCAACGCTCACTCTTGTATTGATTCTAAAACTCACTTTTTAAATTGTTCTCAAACTACCAAAATAATATTTAGTGTAACCTAAAACCAGAATGACAGAACAGGAAAGGGACTTATTAGTTCATCTAGCTTGTCTCTTATAGTTGTGATACCTCGTACATCAGGATAAAGATGCACCTTACTCATCATGAGCCACCTAATTTCCTTGGCAAGGCAAAAAAACTAGATCAAAAAACCCAGGCCAGTTAGGGGGCAGCAATCTAGAAGACTCCTCTCCGACTGCTTCAGGTGTTTCGAGCTATTCCAGGAGATCACACTAACCAAGATTTGTATTGAAGGATACCTATCTCTTGTACAATCTGAACTCCACCCCTGCCAGAAACAGGTCCAGCTTTCTCACTGGCTTCAATTCTGATCTCTGTTGGGTGTTATGCATACTTAATGTCAGACGTGCCCAAGTGCACAACAATATGCTTTCTGAAGTTAAGCATAATTTCCAAACATAGGACCATTCCCCCAGCATACACATCTTGGTATCATCTGCAAACTTACAGATTACTCCGCCACACCCCACCACAAACAGCTAGGTTATTAATGAAAATGGTAAATAGGAATGGTCCCAACATCAATCCTGAAGGGACACCACTCCAGGAAGGTCCAAATCCATCGATAACAGTCAGCCTGCATACAATCAATTCTTAAATCACTGCAGCAGATTGCCACTAATTCCACAAGATTCTATTTTGTAGAGCAGCATCTTGTGAGGTGCTTCATCAAAAGGGTTTTGAAAATCCAGGTGAGCTTCTTACCTGAGGGAAATCGTCTATGTTTCTGAAGGGAAGAGGAGTCCACAAATGTTTTCTTGCAATCGTCACATTTATATGGCTTCTCTCCAGTGTGGCGACGGAGATGTACTTTTAGATGTGTGCTACGATGAAATGCTTTCACACAAAATGTACACGCATAAGGACGTTCACCTGTGTGAGTTCGACGGTGGTCATTTAAGTTAGACTTCTCTGCAAAACCTCTTCCACATTCATCACACACATATGGCTTCTCTCCAGTGTGAGTGCGTCTGTGCATTGTTAACTGTGCTTTGCGCAAAAATCTCCTCCCACAGTATTCACATTTAAAGCAATTCCTTCCAGTAGAAATAATGTCATTGCTTAAAGATGCAACTTCTTTAAACTCCTTTCCATTGTTCAAAGGTCTCAAACAGGAGGTAGTTTTGTTATCAATTTTATAGTTTATGCAATTCATTGGAGAATAGGAAGTGTTAGTTCTTTTGTCTCCTAATGGGCAGTCATTCAACAGGGACAAAGTACCACCCCAAAAAATGTCCGCTGCAGAGCTCCTGTTGTAATCACTATGTTTTGTGAAATCCTCAGGGTAACGGTTGCCTGAATTGCCAAAGCACGTTGCTTCAAAACGATCTACTTCAGGAAGTGCACAAGTTGGCCCTATAATAATTTAAAATACACAAGGATTTGATGCAACTTGAAAGCAGAAAACAAAACACACAATGCAAATGCATCCCCAAGATGACAGTTCAATTAGCATACAGTGTTACCTCAGTCCAGTAATAGCACTGGAACCCAAGGCAAAAGGTTGAAAGTTCTAGACCAACTTCAGAACTGTGAGCATATAATCTAAACTAAAACATCAGTCCAATACCCAGGAAGTGTTGCATGGTCAGAGCTGCCATCTTTCCAATGAAGTCTTAACCCAAGGCCTTGTTTGCCTGGCAGATGGGAAGGAAGTCGTTGTACCATTCATAGAAGAGTGGGGATTCTCTGCGTGTCTTTGCAAACGTTTATTCGTCAACCAACACCATTAAAACACATCTAGTCATTTTGTGAGACGCAGCTGCACGCAGATTGGCTGGCACATTTGCAAACATGACAATTGCCATCTAAAGTACTTCACTAGCTGTGAAGTGTTTAGGGACATCGAAGGACTGAAAATCTGCCATACAAACAAGTCTTCACTTTTTCTTTATGTATTTGGTTTGGTAGATATTTGATTTTTTAAAAATCCAGAATTTTGAAGAGTTTGATGTACATTTATGAGCATTTTCTTTTTGTGTATACTTTTGAGTCCCAGTTTATATTTTATGCCATTAGTTCAGCAAGCTTATTCAGCCCTCCCCCCCACCTCGCAACCTCGAGGTATGAAGTGCCTTCTAACATATTTGTAGGATAACGTCGCAATTTAAATGCAATTTGTTCTTGAAAAGATCAAGAAATTACAATTAATTTATTGCATAGGAACTTGCAGCTCCACAACATATGAGCTGCAGCATGGTCATTAATGAATTCAGTGTTGCTGCAAGCTGGATAAACAGTACAAAAAATGTTTTCTGCTTGTGAAGCAAGGTGTAGTTAGAGAAATTGGACAAGACAGAAGGAAGTTGTTTTGTGAAGTGCTGCAGTTCAGTGTTTGCAGCTGGCATGAGGAACGGTAGCTGTCACTGTCAGATATGTAACTGTGCACAATATGTGATGCACTCAACAATTTTGGAGATCAAAATAAAATTTCTGGTTCAAAAGTAAACCACACATGTAATCTGTCAATTCCTAGTTGAAGAGTCATGTAAAATCTCATTCTGTATCTGATTTGTGGTCGAACTCCTCTAGCAGTACAATGGTTTTAATTTAATCTCTGAGCCGCAGGAGGAAGAACGCTTTTTTATTCATTCAAGGCATGTGGGCTTCACTGGCTAGGCCAGCATTTATTGCTCTTGAGAAGGCGGTGGTGAGCTGCCTTCTTGAACCACTGCAGTCCCTGTGGCGTAGGTACACCCACAATGCTATTAGGGAGGGAGTTCCAGGATTTTGACCCAGCCACAGTGAAGGAACAGCGATATATTTCCAAGTCAGGATGGTGAGTGGTTTGGAGGGGAACTTCCAGGTGGTGGGTGTTCCCATCTATCTGTTGCCCATGTCCTTCTGGATGGTAGTGGTCATGTGTTTGGAAGGTGCTGTCTAAGGAGCTTTGGTGAATTCCTGCAGTGCATCTTGTAGATGTTACACACTGCTGCTACTGTGCATCAGTGGTGGAGAGAGTGAATGTTTGTGAAAGGAGTGCCAATCAAGTGGGCTGCTTTGTCCTAAATGGTGTCAAGCTACTTGAGTGCTGTTGGAGCTGCACTCATCCAGGCAAGTGGAGAGTATTTCATCACACCCCTGACTTGTGCCTTGTAGATGGTGGACATGCTTTGGGGAGTCAGGAGGTGAGTTACTTGCTGCAGGATTTCGAGTTTCTGGCCTGCACAGTATTTATATGGCTAGTCCGGTTCAGTTTCTGGCCAATGGTAACCCCAAGATGTTGATAGTGGGGAATTCAGTGATGATAATGCCATTGAACGTCAAGGGGCAATGGCTAGGCTCTCTCTTGTTGGAGATGGTCATCGCCTGGCACTTGTGTGGCGCGAATGTTACTTGCCACTTGTCAGTCCAAGTCTAGATATTGTCCAAGTCTTGCTGCATTTGGATGTGGACTCAGTATCTGAGGACTCACGGATGGTGCTGAGCATTGTGCAATCATTAGCGAACATACCCACTTCTGACCTAACGATGGAAGGAAGGTCATTGATGAAGCAGCCGAGGATGGTTGGGCCTAAGACACTACCCTGAGGAACTTGTGAATTTATGTCTTTTCAAATGACTCTCATATTTTGTGTGTGACAAGTGCTGCTTAAATGTCCCAAAACATCAATTCTATTTCCATCCAATCATAGCCACGTCTCAGCTCTATATTAGCTCTAAAGTACTTTGGGATGTCCTGAGGTCACAAAAGGCACAATAACAATGGAAGTTCTTTATTTCTTTTTATATACTCAGCATTGTTAGCATCATGTTTCTTGGGGCGCTGGCATAGTGGTAATGTTATTGGACTAGAAATTCGGAGGCCCAACTAAGGCTCTGGGGCCACAGGTTCAAGCCCCATGACGGCAGCTGGTGGAATTTAAATTCAATTAATTTTTTTTAAAAACCTGAAATTAAATGCCAGTCTCAGCAATGGTGACCATGAAACTACCAGATCGTCATGAAACACCTATCTAGTTCACTAATGTCCTTTAGGGAAGGACATCTGCCATCCTTATCTGCCATCGCCTACATGTGACTCCTGACCCACAGCAATGTGGCTAACCCTTAACTGGTCTCTGAAATGGCTTAGCAAACTACCGAGTTGTACCAAACCACTACAGAGGATTAAAAAAAAACACTTTCCTGCTGATGCCAACATTTTTGATCCTTCTAATTTCAAATACTTCTCCCCAGCTTCATATCCAATATCTTCCAGAACATAAAAGCAAAAAACTGCGGATGCTGGAAATCCAAAACAAAAACAAAAATACCTGGAAAAACTCAACAGGTCTGGCAGCATCTGCGGAGAGGAGCACAGTTAACGTTTCGAGTCCGAATGACCCTTCAACAGAACAGAACAGAACAGTTCTGTTGAAGGGTCATACGGACTCGAAACGTTAACTGTGCTCCTCTCTGCAGGTGCTGCCAGACCTGCTGAGCTTTTCCAGGTATTTTTGTTTTTATCTTCCAGAACATTTTTAGTAACCTCCAAATGGCTACTACATATAGGATTGGATTCATTTGACATGGTACTGTTACCTCTGTACTGCCTTTTGTTTTCCATGTTATTTCCTTGAACAAACTGCAAATCATGGGTGGCGTTTGTATTATAATTCTGACCTTGTTCAGTCATTGGTGCAATTGGATGTATTAGTGCTGAATCTATCTTGTCAGTTTTGCAGCAAGCTAAGAAAATAATAATAGCAAGTTAAGCATTAAAAGCCACTTTCATGGCTGTGTAAGCAGGTGATTCACAAAGACAAATTCTATTCCGGTTAAACTCAATTATCGGTATGGTAAGCTGCATAGGATAATTCACATACTTTAAATAACTAAACAACCTCATACCCTGGAGTGAGAAAGCATAATTAGTTTTAATCAGAATAACATTCAAAAGATTCACTTCATTTTAACAGGGACCATGTTTCAAATCTACTTCACTGGCTTTGTTGCACTTTCAGACAACCCAAGGCTGTGAAAGAGGCTACGTAAATGTAAGTATTTTTTAATGATGTTCTCAGCCCATGGCCGATGTTTCCTGAGTCTGTGAGCTCAGCATTATCAGCCTCTGTATAAAATGGCTAATATTCTAAGTGTCCAGGACTAACTTATCATCAAGGACTAGAATTCTAACCAATATCTTGTCACATTAAGTGGAGTGATATGATCCTGTGCTTATGTTTTCCTATGCAATGAGCCTCTGATCTTAATCATCAATGGCAGTTGTAAAGTGGAAACTGGGCAGCTGAAGAGAAATATAGTTCTACAGGACTAAAGGCTCTGTTTCTTTAGGTTTCAGTTTTTGGCCATTTCATTTGCTGGGAGTGGTAGTCTAGTAGTTAGTGCAGAAGACAAAGCTAGGACCAAACTGTAGGCAGGGGACGGGTCCTTCCTGACATTATTCCTGACAATGGTTCCTGAGCAAGGCACTGGTTAGCATGTGACCTCTGATGAAAAGTTACTTTAAGAGCTCAACTTTCACCATGCATACCTGTGAAATTGAAGTTAAGATGGGCTATTAAAAAAAACCGAGAAAGCATCCAGATTATTGTAAAAACACAACTGGTTTCCGAATGTTCATCAGTGAAGGGACTCTGCCTATCCCTCCCAGCCTGGCCTATGTGGTTGATTTAAAATGCCTCTAAAGTGGCCGCGTAAGCTAAAGTTCATCACTACAGCACCACAAGGACTGGAGGGTTGCTAGAAATGGACAACAAATGAACATTAGCACCTAGAGCACAAAGTAAGACTAAAGTCTGTTGAAGATTGCAGATGAAGAGAAGCAGTAAAACATCTTCCACAGAATACATTATTCCATGATTCAGGTCAGTACAACTTTCATTCACTGGATAAAACATTTGTTATATTACTTCAGTTCTATAAAATAATGAGCACATGGCTGTGAGAATATTTTTATATGACATGACAGAAGCAGCAAGAAAAAAAATTCACACAAGTTAATGTAAAGAGAAACTTGGAAAAATCTTAAAAAATTTACATGTATTTACAAGTTAAAATAAAAATGAAAGCTATATTCATAAAAGTGAACAAAATCAAACGCTGAAGATGAATTATCAGGAGCGAACTCTAATCATCATTTGATCCATCACTCCTCACTGTAGTCATGGTCCTGGGTTTACATTTGCAATAAAGCTTGAGATTTAGTTAGGGAATATAACTTGACTTATTTGTATGCTGAATGTGAACAATGCTTTCAAAACTGCGCTAAACAATACAAAAGCATAAATGGATAGATTCCTCCAAAAAACTAAAATCAAAAGCATCCACTATGACAGACGATGAAAGTGACCAAAACCATCGTATTGCTAGAGAAATGCAGACTTTCTAATTTGAAAACAAATATCACACCATTCTACTTAACCATGGCCAGAACAGAAAGTTTATGCAAGATGCACTGCAGCAACTCGCAAAGTCTCCATCAACACCAGCTTCCTAGCCTGCTATTTCTACCACCTAGAATGACAAGGGCAGCAAGCACATGGGAACACCATCAACTGCGAGTTCCCCTTCAAGCCACACACCATCGTGACTTAAAATTATATTGTAGTTCCTTCACTGTTGTTGAGTCAAAAACTTGGATCTCACTTCCTAGCCGTACTGTGGTTTAACTGTACCACATGGACTGCAGCAGTTCAAGAAGTGGCTCACCATTACTTATTTAAGGGCATTTAGGGATGGACAAGAAATGCTGGCATTGTCAGCAATGTTCACATACAATGAATGAATTAATTTAAAAAAACGTAGCATTCAGAATAAATTAAAATGTGGCTTAAAAGAGCTATCAAACGTATAAATAAAATCCACAAAATGTTCGTATTTAAATTGAATGACTTGGTCAATCCTTCAAATAATTTACAGAAGTATAACAATTATACTCTGGGGTTACCATGTTTTGAAACAAGTGGGCCATTTTCTGCAAGTAAACCTGTTTTTTAGCACATATGTATTATAGTAGAAAGAAAAAGGCTAGGGACAAAATTGCTACACTTTTGACAAAATATGTGAGGACCACAATAACTAGACAACATGGCAGTGGTAATCAGCTTCACATTCAAACCATTTTCCCCCTCACTTTCAACAGTTAAATGCGTCAAAGGTGAAACATTAAAATTAAACCTAACAATTTTAATATGTCTAAAGGAGATTCCAAATGAACAAAGTTTCATAAGCTATCTGCACAGATTAGAAATTGCACTACATTATTCCTCAGCTTCCATAATATATTTCCCAGTCAGCATCTTACTTGAACAAGCTCAAATTCAAATACTGCTGAAATAGAGACATATGGCCGAAGCTTTGTGTCTTGGTCTCTTCAGGACAAATGCAAGAATGCCTAATTTCAAATGATCACAACAATTTATACTACAGATGAAAAGGGTGCTGACTGAACCCAAATTCACATGAAATGCCTTTTCATTAAACAATTAATTATAAAAATTTTAACGTTCACCCCAGGTTTAATATTCCTTAACAAGTATTAACGTGCAAAAAGACTTCCGCAGAAATGTTACCAGCTGCAGAAGGTGCCTCTGCATGTTTGCATTGTAATACGTTTCTATATTTGGAACACTGTTCCCAGGTCAGCACCTTACCTGAAGGTAACCGCCTGTGCTTCTGAAGAGATGACGAATCCACAAACGACTGATGGCAGTTATCGCATTTATAGGGTTTCTCTCCAGTATGACGGCGGAGGTGCACCTTCAGATGGGAACTGCGGTAAAATGCTTTGCCACAAAAGCGGCACGAGTAAGGTCGTATTCCTGTATGAGTGCGACGGTGCTCTTTGAGGTTCCACTTCTCTGCAAATGCCCTTCCACACTCCTCGCATGCAAAGGGTTTCTCGCCCGTGTGTGTGCGGCGGTGCATTATTAAGTGTTCTTTACGATAAAATCTCCTTTCACAATAGTCACAGTGAAAACGCTTCTCTTTATTACAGATCGGTGAACTGGAATTCAGCGTCCTTTTATTCTTACCGTCAAGTCTATTTTGTACTTTATAGTTCCCAAAGTTTAATAGGTGCTCAAAGGTGTCTGGTTTATCTTGGGAGAAACTACTATCCAAATGCTCCAAACCATTAACCAAAACATACCCAGGTACAGTCCCTCCTTCATTCTCAAGCCGAGGCTTTAGAAGATCACAACCTCCATTTTCCGGAAGAACTCCATTGACTAAAACTGGGTAATGCACAAAAAGAAAAAAATATGATCAACAATCCCCACAGAAAGCCATGCATGCACAGAATTGGAGAATGTGCTATTTACTAGTGGATGACAGGGAAGATTTCAAATGGTTTGCTTCACCAGTGATTTGATATCAATGCCAAGCCCGGTGCAGATTTTGAAGAGTTATAAAGTCTGCGCTCTTCTCATTCTCCTAAGCAAAAATGATATCCCTTCTCCATTTAAGTCTGCCACTTCCTAAGTCACACATCATTTCCCAATGGGCCTCCCCCACTCTGTCGGCCAATAGGATGTACACTGTACATGTGAATATGGCCCTCACTTCTCGCCAGACAGGTCACCTCTGATGCGAGAACTGATAGTGTTGAGGAATGGTACAGTAAAATTCTATCTCCTACCGTTCTGTGGTTATAGAATGCACAATATTTTCAAACCACTGAAACTATGTGTATTCATCTCAAGGTGATTGTTCCACCTTCACTCACTGTCCGAGAGGAAATCCACTCACTTACCAGATTCATAGCCAAAACTGGGAACTTAATATGCAAGGAAAAGCCACATCCTATTACTTTAGTATAATGGACTGGAGTGCTAATATGTTGACCCTTAGTTCCAAAAGTCTACTTCTTAATATTTATTGGTTTCTTGTTCCTTTCATTTTGAATTTGTATCGCTATTGCATACAATTTTTGTTTCTCCACTACCCACCACCCCCCAACGCTCATCTAGTTTTCCTAACTCAGTTTCTTTCTCCTCCAGGCATTCAGGATAGCCTATTCATATTTAATAATTCTTCCTTCACCTTTCACCACCAGCAGCTATCACTCCACATTCTTTTTCTCTCTATCTTCTGTAACTTTTAAACAAAACACTTTTTAAAACAATTTTTCTTAGCAGAGACTCTTTGGTCCCACTGTCCATCTTAGCAGTGGAAACCAGAATAAGAAAACAGGCCGATGATTGTGGCTGAAAGTAAAGCACAGTCTCCAAAGGGCAGTTCCCTCACCAATCCATTGTCAGCAATCTAAAGAATCGCATGATTCACACGCTTTCATCAGGCCATCCTCTTCTACAATTTAAACGCACTAACCCAAGAAGTAATACTGTGGTTGAATCAAGTATTGAACGTACAAAGGATTGACAATGTCTGGAATTAGCACATTACATAGTTTTAATTTCAATGACCAGTTCCTGAAGGGTTTGTAACTCTATAAAGCAATAGCACAAAGAAATTAGAGAGGTTTATCTTATTGAAAGTTTTATCAGTTGTAATCCACCTCCGACAGGAGATTAAATAATTGAGTCTACAGTAGGATAAACTGTACAAGAAGAAAACACAAATGAACCAACTCAATACTTTCCTGTCTCCTTTATACTTTCTAACATTTAGATGAAGTACACACAATACAACTTTTTGCTTTCATCTCAACCTTACCACTGTATAGAGAAACTAACAAAGAACAGGTGCACTGCCAAATACCTGGTGGCTCTCAATAAAGCTAGGCAGTTATTTTTAATTTATATTTGTTCCAAAATGGCCTTGACACAGGTGTGGAAACATGCACTCATTCCACATTCTCCACTGGGGATGCCATACAAGGTTTGTGAATAAACAACACAAGCATGACTAAGAAAAGGTGTATTTTAAGATGATTTTGTTGGCTTGTGAAAATCCTTCAGGTGGGCAAGACAAAACTGGCATACAGTGGCCAGTAGATGGCATGTGTGTGATAAATGCTTTGAAATATTTTACAACTATAAAAATATTTATATGGTATATCAAGGACTCATGACACAAAGCTTATGACACCTGGTCCTATAATTTACATATGCATCCAGTGTGCAGGAGTTATTGAAAATGCTATAGAAGAGAGAGATTTGGAAAATTACTTCAAACTGGAATGCAAGAGTGGGACAAAGTAACAGAGGTTCAAACCAGTAAAAGATTAATTTATAACGGACATCTGGAGGTCTTCGCAAAACAGAATGAATTCTGCTCTAGTATCAACGTGCAGAGAAAGATAACCTCCAGCTTCTTTTCTCCACCACAACCATCTCCTTAAACCCCTCTGCCTTGTCGTCTTCACTCTCACCTCCAACAAAAAGTGAGCGCCACAGATTTTGTCACAGCTGTCACTGTTGCTTACCAGCCCCCTTATCCTCGCCCCAACAAGCCATGCCTGCTCTCAGGCCTCTTCCCTGTTCATGCTCTGATCCTGCATCTTTCTCTAGTTTCTATTCTATCACGCCCCTTCCAAACCAACCTTGTCCATGAAACCCAGCCTGTGCTCCCTTGACCCTATGCCCACTAACCTGCCACCTAGCTAACTTCCATCCTGAGCCCCATGTTCGCTGACATTGTAAAGTGTTCCTCTCCTCAAGTACTACTCCCTCTCTCTTTCAAATCTGCTGTCATCCGAGTGATTAGATTTCACTCTGGAGTGACTTGGGGGCCATTGGAATGCAAGCAACGTTTGGGGGGAAATCAGTCAGGTATGTGCCTCTTATAGCTGGTGACAGCTCCCTTTTGGAAAATTAACACAAGGATATTAGACAAAGACAAAATTGTACAGGGCTGTGATATCAACACGGAGCTATTCTTGTGTACCTTACCAAAGCTCATACTTGAAGAAAGGATATTATATGTGGACCCTAAAGTTAACTACTAGCGATAAAACCCCTCATAAGCCAGTGCCTTCAGGCGAGAGAAAAAATTGGGACAAAGGCCAGGTGATACCTTAAAGAGGTCTTTCATGTGAGAGCTATATCACTGTTCCTTCTACTGTCACTGGGTCAAAATCCTGGAACTCCCTTCCTAACACCACTGTGGATGTACCTACAGCAATGGACTGCAGCGGTTCAAAGCAGCAGCTCACCACCACCTTCTCAAGGGCAATTAGGGATGCGCACCAAATACTGGCTTAGCCAGTGGCACCCACATCCCATGAAAGAATAAAGAAAAGGTTGGTCCAAGACAGTTTGCAGCTTTTCTCATTTATAAGTTACAGTTGCTTTGACCTGCATGAAGCAGCCTTTGAATACTTACACTATACAAATTATCCCATTCCTTCTCCACAGTGCCGTTTATCACATGACAATATGATTACATTACTTGCATCAGCTTAATGCTAGTTTAGTTTTTGCTGGATACAGTAAAGCAAATAACAACTATTATCCCCCCAAAGTTCCAACTCCAGTGATTTCCTTTACCAAGGATAAAATTGGGCATGCTGTAAATGGCCAAGCGAGTAAATGCACTAATGTGTGTTGCAATAGTGGGCCTGGAAGTATCAGGTTTGAGGAATGATCTGCGTCGAAAATGATGGTCACAACCAGCGTGATGATGGGACACCACCATGGCTGAACTGTCTGCTAAGAAAAGTGAATGAGGGGCTACTGCTGATCACTACCCACCCCCCCACTCTGCTAAAAATGTGTACATTAGAGGATCACGTTCAGTCATGATGTCGCAATTGGCTGCTCATATATGCTGCCTAAGTGGACGTATGAAGAAAGGTTAACTGCCTGACGCATCAGTAGCCCATGGAACTGAACCACATCTTCAAGAGAGAAGGGAAGAAATTACATACAAGGGCAATATATTTGTAACTTCACAAATGAAAATATTCTTGAAACCTTTAACATAAACATGTGGCAAAGCACTGCTTAGCAGTCAAATTATTCAATTTACCTCAAGATCATTACCTTTTTTTTCTGATGGGTTTAACTGCCCTTCACCAACGCTAGCTCCATCACAATTGTCTGATTCTTGTTTTCCCATTGGTTCCAGCCCCTCTGAACGTATTAACATTGCGTACTCAGGTTTACAGCATACTATGAAAAATACACAAACTGGATTAAGGCTGCACCATGTATCAAAGCATCAAAATTGACCCAAGTGAGAGGTAAAGATACCGTTGTTGTATTTTCGCCTCTTGGCAGCAAACATTTCAACTTGGATAGCTTAAGCTGACATGAGGATGCAAATTCAGAACAAGTTTTACCTAAAAACATTAATATGTCATCAACCATTTATGCAGTGTTATCAAAGCAAGGTTTTATAAGATGGTTATGTTTTGGGACTGCCTCTTTAATTCAAGATAAAATGTAATCGTGAAGAGGGTCATGTGATCAGTTCCTGGATGGCTTGGTTACCACAGGGGACAGGGTGAGACTCACCAACAGCAAGGTGCAAAATGGTCACACCTGAAACAAAGGCAAGAGCAGCTGGGCTACGTGCGGACAGACTTTCTGTCTCAGATTTTAGATCTCTCAGAAAGACAAAAGGCTGCAAACGAGTGTGGCCAGTAGAGAGGAGTGTACTTCCTTTCTGTGGACTACCAGGCAGAATATGGAAGGGAACACAGCCTCTGGTCAAAGAAACACATCCATTGGCAATCTAAAGACTCCAGAAGATTTGTCCTGGGGTGGCCAGGGAAAGATATCACCAGGATTAAGCCTTCCTGCTGATAGTCAGTTCAGGACTTCTCCGGAAACTAAGAGGAGCGCCTTTTGACAGTCACTCAATGTTATGACTTCACAAAACAGGCTGAACCGAACCCGTTGGAAGCTGGGAGTGTTATTGGACTGGTTCATGTAAAAAACTGAGAGCGGGCAGCGAAGCAACTGTGGCATGGGGGTTTTAGTTGTGTTAAAAAGTTGAGGTGGAATATCTTTCCTGTAGTTTAGAGTAATAGCTGCCTCCTAAGTAATGCTTTAGACCTGCTGAGTTTTTCCAGGTAATTCTGTTTTTGTTTTGGATTTCCAGCATCCGCAGTTTTTTTGTTTTTATGCTTAGTTAATGCTGCTTTTAGTTTGATTGTTACAGTAAAGAGTCAGAAACTTGAAATCTTGTCGTGCAATTCCTTTAAGTTGGTTAATGGGAATTCAAATAACTGTTTAAAAAATTATTGCTTTCTATGGGGGTCATAACAATAATACATCAAGTATTAAGAATTTTTCTGACATTAGCGATGCAGGATATAGCAAAATACGGACACTGTTTATCAAGTAACTCTTACAATCACTGAGGGAGAGGGAGAGATAGAGGCTTTTCTGCAACTATGTTCAGCTTTTATTGAAAATTATATCATTCTGTTGACTGCTCGAGAAACAAAGGTTTTCAATTAGTCTTAGAAGTTAGTGAGTCTAAGACTTCCACAGAATTAATGACAAGGTACATGTAACTAGGTCAGATCCACATGAAATGCCTTTTCATTAAACAATTTAATTATAAAAATTGCAATGTTGACTCCATGTTTAATATTACCTAACAAGTATTAGGCTGCAAAATAAACTTTCACTGAAGTGTTACCAGCTGCAGAAGGTGCCTCTGCATGTTTGCATTGTAATATGTTTCTATATTTGGAACACTGTTCCCAGGTCAGCACCTTACCTGAAGGTAACCGCCTGTGCTTCTGAAGAGATGACGAATCCACAAACGACTGATGGCAGTTATCGCATTTATAGGGTTTCTCTCCAGTATGACGGCGGAGGTGCACCTTCAGATGGGAACTGCGGTAAAACGCTTTGCCGCAAAAGCGGCACGAGTAAGGTCGTATTCCTGTATGAGTGCGACGGTGCTCTTTGAGGTTCCACTTCTCTGCAAATGCCCTTCCACACTCCTCGCATGCAAAGGGTTTCTCGCCCGTGTGTGTGCGGTGGTGCATCATTAAGTGTTCTTTACGATAAAATCTCCTTTCACAATAGTCACAGTGAAAACGCTTCTCTTTATTACGGATCAGAGAACTGGAATTCAGCGTCCTTTTATTTTTACCGTCAAGTCTACTTTGTGCTTTATAGTTCCCAAACTTTATCAGGTGCTCAAGAGTGTCTGGCTTATCTTGAGATACAGTAGATTCCAACTGTTCCAAACTAATCACCAAAACATCCCCAGGCAGAGTCTCTCCTTCTTTATCTTGACACTCATTCTCAAGCCAAGTGTTTTGAGGGTCACAAACTTCACTTTTTGGATGAACTCTAACTGAATCTGTATTTTTAAAAAAAGAGATAGTTCAAATATCCACTGATGGGATTCATGAAAATATCAGTATATCTCGTTGCTATGAAGTGGTTCTTGAAGTTTGGTTTGTGGACTGCTGGGGTTTCGGGTGGGTCCTTCAGGTACTTTGCAGCTCGCCCATAATGCAAGCCACTGGTTCGCAATGCCACAGCCGAGGCCATATGCGAGAACTGATCAGAAACCTCACCCCTAACACTCAACTGAAATCACACATCAAGACCAGCTCCCACTTGGCATGAGCCGTCATAAGTGTGAGCACTATGGATGTAGATTTATAAGCAAAATCTATGTTACTATTACAATATACAATTGTATATTGAGATTAGATTTTTAATACTTGTGGGCTGGAAATGAGAGGAGGAACCGGCTGAGCTTGGAATCCAACATAAGACTAAAGCTCTTCAGCTTGGAACCCGACATCATCTCAATGGTGTCTCATCAAAAGTAACACCATTCTTTCCATCAATTTTGATGGATTTTCTTTGCAGTGGCAAGCAAAAGAGGGTGGGGTGTGACCAATAAGTGGTCCACAGGGTATTTTACCTTGCCAAGGTTGCCTGCAGCTGAAGAAGTTTTAGAACTGTTGTTCTTGTAAAACCAATCATGCTAATCTTAACAATTGCAGCATCTTCCTTCTCCCAAGCAAAAAAAAAATTAATGTTGTAAATATGGTGGTAATTTGTTCAAAAAGTCACTCGTCATTACAAAGATGCCAAGAATAAAACTCAATTTCAAGGAGTCAGCTACCTTAAAAGGGTCTATCAATTTTACTTGGTCTTGACAGGCCATGACATTTAAAATTCTCTTCTCCCTGTGGCAACACATATGCGCCCGAACACTGCAATGAAATGCTTTGATCAGAAATGTCACCTTGGCAGGGGTTCTCATCTGTGTCGGTTCAGCATATGCTCATTTAAGCTCAACCTCTTTGCAGAAAACTTATCCATGTTCATTATGTCTACTGTGTGTGTGTGTGTGTGTGTGTGTGTGTGTGTTTCCACATAACATTCACTGACAATTTATTTCTGGTCGCCAATGCTGCCATTTTCAACAAGCATGTCTCCATTCCCTTGTGTCCTGTGACTGGAGCAGTTTGTTCCACGTTTTGGAATTTCTATTACTCTTGAAGTTGTGGGGTGAATGGAGATTTTATTTGTTTTCTAAACTGCCACTAACAAGATCACTTAAAAAATAAAGTGCTCTCCTACCTCCCTGGGGTGACTTCATCTGGTCAGCACTGTGGTGTGACTGAAGCTGTGCAGTATTCCCATAGCCTTGCTCCTCTTCAGTTGGGTCATGGCAATATGATTTTGTGAAATCTACAAAATTAAACAATAGCTAAAAACATAACAGCAATACAAAATGGTTTAAACCGTGCCTTTGGCAGCAATTTCATACTGTGGTCTAAAGCCACCAGAGCTGAGACGGGGACTGAAATTTTTGAAACTTCAATTAACATTCTGTAGACTTGTTGAATTCAAGGAGGGATTCACAAGGACTAAAAGACAGGCAAAACAAGACAAATTTGACATCCGTTGTAGGGAAATTTTTCTAAACAATCCTGTAATCAGGAGAAAAGCAGGACTTCTGAAAGGACAGATAACACAGGTTTACAGCAACAAAGCACTGCATTTGTATACCACCTTTAATGTAGTAAAACATCCCAAAGCACTTAACAGGAGAACTACCAAAAAAACATCAGGTCACAAATATCCGGTTTAACCAGTTTATCTGCTGGGTTTTGTTCTGAAATACGAACATGGTGGATAGTGAAACATAGTTGCTAATTAGAATTTTCAATAATAATTTCGTTACATAATGGCTAAGACATAAAATGTAAAATATGGTGCTGCATAAAAAAATGGAGTTAAAAGACAGATTGGCCACAAATAGAAACTTTATAGGCAGCAAAGAGGTCATACAGGAAGTATACAGTATTTCATGGTATGAATCGCAGGATGTTACGGTACAGAAACACACCGCTCAACCCTTTAATTTTGCTTCTCCGTGTGCTAGTAAAGCACCTTCAATTCCATGAGCCCTCATCTTGTGTATTAACCTTTTAAGTGGCAGCTTGTCACATTTTTGAAATCTAAGTATACTACATCCCCTTTATCTACCCTACTAGTTAGATCCTCAAAAAATCTCTAATAAATTTGTCAAACAGGGTTTCCCTTCTGTAAAACCATGTTGATTTGTTCTATTCATACTATGCTTTTCTAAATGCATTGTGAATATTTCCTTAATAGATTCCAGCACTTTCCCCAATGACTGATGTCAGACTAACTGGCCTGTAGTTCCCTGTTTTCTCTCCTTCCTTTTTTGAATAGTGGAGTTATATTTGCTACCTTCCGATCTGCTGGGACCGTTCCAGAATCTAGGGAATTTTGGAAAATCATAGCCAGCGTTTCCACTATCTTTTTAGGTCCTAGATGTGGGCTATCAGATTATGGGGATTTGTTGGATTTTAGTCACTTAAGTTACTTCAGTACTTTTTCTCTGCTGATATTAATTACTGTGACATTACTAATTAACTCTGCTGCATTGCACAATGTTATATCTAAAATAGCTTTATCCCTAGCTGATTCCACAACATACTGCTCCTGTCATGAAAGCGTTCTACAAACTGATCTCCCAGATCACCTTTGCCAATTTGACTGATCCAGTATGGATGAAGATTAAAGCACCCCTCCACCAAAAAGTATTACACTGTCTTTATTACAAGCTCCGATAATTTCTTAATGCTCTGTTCAATGGCATAGCTACTGTTAGGGGGCCTATAAACTACTCCCACCAACATTTTCTGACCCTTATATAAAAACAAAAAAACTGCGAATGCTGGAAATCCAAAACAAAAACAGAATTACCTGGAAAAACTCAGCAGGTCTGGCAGCATCGGCGGAGAAGAAAAGAGTTGACGTTTCGAGTCCTCATGACCCTTCATGAGGACTCGAAACGTCAACTCTTTTCTTCTCCGCCGATGCTGCCAGACCTGCTGAGTTTTTCCAGGTAATTTCATTTTCTGACCCTTGCTATTCCTAAACTCCATCCATGCTGATTCTACTTCCTGATTTTCTGATCCAAAATCCTTTCTAATCCATGTCCTCATGTAATCTTTCTCGGGGCTTCTCCGTCTCCATTCTGCCTGTCTTTTCGAAATGTTGCGTAACTTGAAATATTTATTTCCCAACTTTGGTTACCTGCTCCATGCGTTCAGATGAAGTGATTTACAATTTTTTTTTACTTACTATTCTCTGAACGGACCTTACTCTCTTGCACTCTTAATGTTAAACTCTCTGTCCATTCCTCGTCCATTCAGCTTGTTTTTACCCACATTAATATACTTATCTATTGCCTCAATTTTTATCTTTAGGTTTCTAAATCAATATTCATCTGAACCCTCCACCCCTTGTTAGTTTAAAGCCACTTTTCCCTGCTCTGAACATATTTGCTGGTGCACTCATGTCTATATGCTCTGTCCCTTCCTGGCACATTCTGATTACCATTACCCTCATTGCCGCACTGCACTATTGCCTTGTCCTTTCTTTTTAACTTTCCAAATTTCCTCTTATATAAATCACTGCGCACCCACCCCCCCGTGTAATCCAGAGATTATTTACAATTATGAAAGATGGGACAAGATAGATAAAAGTAGATTGTTTCCAGTTATTAAAAGGTCTCGAACAAGGAGCTATAGGTAAAAGTTAACATTTGAGATTTAGAACCAAGAAAAGGAAAAACATCTTTCCACAGAATTGCAAAGCTATGAATTTACCAATATTAGTGGTTGAGGTACAAATGTAATCAACTTTATTAAAATTCAAAGTAGCTTGAATACGTGGATGAATGGATTTGGTATGGGAACAGGGTGGTGAATACAAGTCGAACTAGTTACTGCATGGAGTGTAAACACCAACACAAACTGCATGAGTTGAATAGTTCATTCCCATTTGTTGCTTCTATGTATAATACTATTAATGATTTTTTCCAAAGGTCCTGGTAATTTATTTTTCTGGTTTTGTTAAATCTGTCCTCTCAGTCCAACTATATCAACATAGGAGGATTAATGAGGACCAATGCACCCAGATTCATAAGGATTTTGACCTTTTAAGTAACTCGGTGGAGTGCAGGGGGTGATGCATTTTAATTTAGATAGGTACAAAATAATTATTATGGAATCAAAGAATCAAAAGAATATGTGATAAATGGAAAAGCATGCTGATCATAAGAGATCTACAGCAGTTAAGTCTACAGGGTTGTGAGCAATTCTGGTAAAAAGGGCAAGTAACTCTTTCGAGTACAAACCCGTTTCCATCTGTTTCAGATGAAGTTACATTGTTTCATGGTTTGCCATTGTGAGATTTGAACTCTTGATCTTGGGGTTACAAACCCAGTACCATAACCACTTGGCTATTTAGGCCAAGCTTAAAAAGGGCAAGTAAGGTGCTGAGTTTCAATTGTAGGATAATGGAAGCATAAATCTAAAGAGGGACATACGAACATACATAAGAACAAGGAGCAGGTGGTGTTATTCGGCCCCTTGAGCCTGCTCCGCCATTTAATAAGATCATGGCTGATCTGATAGTAACCTCAAATCTGCATCCCACCTATTATCCACTTGCTTACCAAGGATCTTTTCACTTTTGCCTTAAATACATTCAAAGATTCTGCTTCCACCGCCTTTTCAGGAAGAGAGTTCCAAAGACTTACGACCCTGCGAGAAAAATTTCGCCTCATCTCCATTCTGAATGGGCGACCCCTTATTTTTAAACAGTGATCCCTAGTTCTAGCTTCTCCAACAAGAGGAAACATCCTCTCGACATTCACCCTGTCAAGACTCCACAGGATCTTATATGTTTCAATCAAATCGCCTCTTACTCTTCTAAACTCCAGCAGATACAAGTCCAGCCTGTCCAACCTTTCCTCATAAGACAACCCACGCATTCCTGGTATTAGTCTGGTAAACCTTCTCTGAACTGCTTCCAACACATTTACATCCTTCGTTAAATAAAGTGACCAATACTGTATGCTGTACTCCAGATGTGGTGCCACCAATGCTCTGTGTAACTGAAGCATAACCTCCCTACTTTTGAATTCAATTCCCCTCGCAATAAATGATAACATTCTATTAGCTTTCCTAATTACCTGCTGTACGTGCGTACTAGCCTTTTGCGATCATGCACTAAGACACGCAGATCCCTCTATATTTCAGAGTTCTGAAATCCCTCACCATTTAGATAATATGCTTCTTTTTTTCTTCCTGCCAAAATGGACAATTTCACATTTTCCCACATTGTACTCCATTTGGCAGATCTTTGCACACTTACTTAACCCAGCTATATCTTTTTGTAGCCTCCTTATGTCCTCTTCATAACTTACTTTCCTAACTATCTTTGTGTCATCAGCAAATTTGGCAACCATCCCATCCATCTCTTCATCCAAGTTATTTATATAAATTGTAAACAGTTGAGGTCCCAGCACTGATCCCTGTGCCATACCATTCGTTACATCTTGCCAACCTGAAAAAGACCCATTTATGCCTACTCTCTGCTTCCTGTTAGCCGGCCAATCTTCTATCCATGTCAATATGTTACCCCTTGTACCATGAGCTTTTATTTTCCGCAATAACCTTTGATGTGGCACTTTATCAAATGCCTTCTGGAAATCTAAGTACATCCACCAGTTCCCCTTTATCCATAGTACATTTACTCCCTAAAAGAACTCCAATAAATTGGTTGAACATGATTTCCCTTTCACAAACCCATGTTGACTTTACCTGATTACCTTGAACTTATCCAAGTGCCCTGCTATAGCTTCTTTAATAATAGCTTCTAACACTTCCCTATGACAGATGTTAAGCTAACTGACCTGTAGTTTCCCGCTTTCTGTTTTCCCTCCCTTTTTGAATAATGGAGTTACATTTGCTATCTTCCAATCTAATGTGACCTTCCCAGAATCTAGGGAGTTTTGGAAAATTAAATCCAATGCATCAACTATCTCACTAGCCACTTCTTTTAAGACCTTAGGATGAAGTCCATCAGGACTTGTCAGCCCGCAGCTCCAACAATTTACTCAGTACCACTTCTCTGGTGATTGTAATTTTCCTGAGTTCTCCCCTCCCTTCCAATTTCTGATTTATAGCTGCTTCTGGGATATTATTTGTATCCTCTATAGTGAAGACTGATGCAAAATGCCTATTCAATTCATCTGCCATTTCCTTGTTTTCTATTATCAATTCTCCAGGCTCACTTTCTATAGGACCAACACTCACTTTGTTAACTTGTTTCTTCTGTAAATATGCATAAAAACTCTATCTGTTTTTATATTTCTGGCTAGCTTTCTCTCGTACTCTAATTTTTCCCTCCTTATTAATCTTTTATTCATCCTTTGCTGTTCCTTATATTCTGTCCAATCTTCTAACCTTCACCTATCTTTACACAATTATATGCTTTTTCTTTAAGTTTCATACCTTCTTTAACCTTTCTAGTTAACCACAGATGGTGTGTCCGTCTCTTGGACTTAATCCTACTTGTTGGAATGTACCCATTCCATGTATTTTGAAATATCCCCTTAAATGTTTGCCACTGCATCTCTATTGACCAATCCCTTAACCTAACTTGCCAATTTACTTTAGCCAGCTCTGTTTTCATGCCCTCATAATTGCCCTTATTTAAGTTTAAAAACATAGTCTTAGACCCACTTCTCTCTCCCTCAAGCTGAATGTAAAATTCAATCGTATTATGGTCGCTGCTACCTAGGGGCTCCTTCACCAAGAGATCATTAATTACTCCCATCTCATTGCACAATATCAGGTCTAGTACAGCCTGCTCTCTGGCTGGCTCCAAAACATGCTATTCTAAGAAACTCTCGGAATCTCAGAAACATTCTATGAACTCCTCACCTAGACTACCTTTGCCCATCTGATTTTACCAGTCTATATGTAGATCAAAATCTCCCATGATTATTACTGTGCTTTTCTGAGGTTCCCTTTATTTCTTCCTTTATGCTCCATTCTACCATGTGGTTACTATCAGGGGGCCGGTACACCAGTCCCACAAGTGATTTCTTGCCTTTACCATTTCTCATCTCTACCCAAACCATTTTCACACCCTGGTTTCCTGAACTTTGGTCATCCTTCTCTATTGTGCTAATACCATCACTAACAAATAGATCTACTCCTCCACCTTTTCCTCGCTTCCTGTCCTTCCAAAATGTCCTAGACCCTTTAATATTTCAGTCCAAATTCATGTCCTCCTGCAGCCTTCCAATCTAATGGGACCTGCATCAGATCTCATCTGGATCATTGTGGGCAGTTCTGGTGACCGTAGGGAATATATTAATGCTCAAGGGACAATGGAGGTAGGCCAACAAGGATAATTCTGTGTCTCAGGAATTTAAGTGATCAAGTAAGCTCAAAATAAGAGAGGTAACATACAGTTGAAAGCTTTTTGCGATTATGAAGTGAACTGACAAAACTGATCTGGGCAACCAATTCACTGTGCTGATGTCAAAAGTCAGAGAGTGGAATTTTAAAAATGAGAAAATTCTGAATAAAGGAGAAAGGAAATCAGAAGAAACTTTTTACACTCACCTTGATTTGGCTCTTCCTCAGCTTTTATTTCCCGTTTCTGTGGCACAGAATATGCCCCGGCCACCTCTATTCTGCTGTATGTGCAAACATTACTGTGTTTCCCTGCGATGGATTGGCTTTTATGCAAAGGCCTATTCACTTCTTCCTCCCCTTGCCAGATGAACAGTTCATGTGCAGGTTCAATTAAGCGACACACTTTGTAATAGATCTTTCCACTACACTGGGAAAGGATCAGATTTGTCTCTTCTGGTGTCTTGGCAAGATTCACAAACCTGCATCAAGTACAGAATCTTCTTATTGCATGGGCCACGTTTCAATCTTTTCTTCAGTGATCAGAAAAATATTTATCTATTTTATCTTCTATCCCTAGTGCAGTATTTCTTCTGCTCGCATTTACCGAATAAATACATAATAATGAGAGGCTTGTTTCAGAAAGGGGTTGAAAATCTTGCGTGTTCCTTTACAGCAGGGAAACATTACAGAATTCAGAACAGTTTTGGCCACTGGAGACTACGCCAATATCTACATAACTTACTAAGCATGACAAGATCCAAGTACAATAGCAGTGCTGTGTGCACTGGCCTGGTTCAGGATCAGAATGTTAACATTTAAAAGAAAAATACCAAATGCAGCTGACACTATGCCTTGGTCTCTGCAGGGTGGCAGTAATTGTATTAAGAACAGCATAGATGTGACTCTCCCTCCCCTTTTCCTTCCTTGTGGTGAAGATGCACCAATCTTACTCTCAACTATTTTCTGACCAAAGTGCTGAGAGTGGAAGCTTGTCAACTTCAATTGTGTGCCACCACTGCAACCACAGTTGCCATTCAAAAGCAGAAATTAATTTTTATTAAAGAATAAGACTGTTACTAATTCCAAGTCTGCTCTTCAAAGACTCCTGTGGAGATGAGCTATCAAACTTGGAAAGTTTGCTTTCCTGGCCCATGCTGAGTTCACTGATCTCAGCAGGTGCATCTGTGGCATGCTACAATTAGCCTCAGTGTCTCTAAGATTAGAGAAAAAAAAAGTTGATAAAAACAAAAAAACTGCGGATGCTGGAAATCCAAAACAAAAACAGAATTACCTGGAAAAACTCAGCAGGTCTGGCAGCATCGGCGGAGAAGAAAAGAGTTGACGTTTCGAGTCCTCATGACCCTTCGACAGAACTTGAGTTCGAGTCCAAGAAAGAGTTGAAATATAAGCTGGTTTAAGGTGTGTGTGTGGGGGCGGAGAGATAGAGAGAGAGAGAGGTGGGGGGAGGGTGTGGTTGTAGGGACAAACAAGCAGTGATAGAAGCAGATCATCAAAAGATGTCAACGACAATAGTACAATAGAACACATAGGTGTTAAAGTTAAAGTTGGTGATATTATCTAAACGAATGTGCTAATTAAGAATGGATGGTAGGGCACTCAAGGTATAGCTCTAGTGGGGTTTTTTTTTATATAATGGAAATAGGTGGGAAAAGGAAAATCTTTATAATTTATTGGAAAAAAAAGGAAGGGGGAAACAGAAAGGGGGTGGGGATGGGGGAGGGAGCTCATGACCTAAAGTTGTTGAATTCAATATTCAGTCCGGAAGGCTGTAAAGTCCCTAGTCGGAAGATGAGGTGTTGTTCCTCCAGTTTACGTTGGGCTTTACTGGAACAATGCAGCAAGCCAAGGACAGACATGTGGGCAAGAGAGCAGGGTGGAGTGTTAAAATGGCAAGCGACAGGGAGGTTTGGGTCATTCTTGCGGACAGACCGCAGGTGTTCTGCAAAGCGGTCGCCCAGTTTACGTTTGGTCTCTCCAAAAAGTTGACCAAGGTTGCCACTGATTGTTTCCTAGGCACTCCTGAAATGATGCATGTGCACTTGGGAAAGGATAGCTTTGGATTGAGGTGTGATTGGTTCCCTGTGACTAAGTAATTTGCAGACACACTACTTTCAAAATTTGCATGTTAATAACAGTCACTTGACTGAGGCACCGCCCAACAAAGAAATCAATATCTTTAGGAGAGGAGGGAAGGGGAGAAAAATAATCTGAAGAAAATTTATTAAATTTAGGAGAATATATGGATTAAAGCAAACAGTTTCTTTGAAAAACCTAATTGAAAAGAAGCATAACCTGGTAAACTGCAATAGCTACTGAGTGAAGTCAGGAACATACTCCCCTAAGCAATGAAACCAGAGATCTCAAAATGGAGAACATGCTTTTGGGGAAATCCATATTATTTGATGGACAATAAGCAGAAAATTCTATCAGTGAAACAAAACATTAAATACACTGTGATAAAGAGGGAATGACTGTTAACTCACCTCATCCAGTTGCATTTAGATTCATCAAAGGCACCTGGTTTGACGAAACTTCTCTCCTGCACCTGTGAAATGAAAATTTTTTTTTGTGCCAATGTATTTAGAAACGAAGTTATATGTTGAGACGAACATGTAATCTAATGTAGCTTGGGCATTTTTACAATGAACATGGCAGGGATTCCGGTTATTGACGAGTCTCTAGCTGAATTTTACGATGACATGTAACAAAAAAAAAGATTCAACATCAAAAGCAATGTCTGGCTGCCTACTGCACTTGTTTACAGTTTATTGCATACTAGCTGCTTCTGAATAAAATGGCCATTTAGCGGTGAAAAGATTCTATGGGAGGGAGATGGGGAAATAGCAACAATAAAAATATGAACAAAAAATAAACTATACATACCATCTGGGAATATAGTTTTTCCATAGATCCTTGTTCAACTACAATCTGGCCTTCATATGGTCCAAATATCACACCCTTAGGTATGGCCTTTGCAGTGCACCATACTCCAAGCCCTCCATCTCGATTGCCTGATGGTCCCACTGCAAGCCCATAAGGAATGGTGTAAAATGCTCTCGAAGGGGTGTCAATCTCAACAGGCGTGTCCGTGACAAACACTGGTGCTCCGTGGGCAACACAGCCACCCACAAAATACTCCTGGCAGTCTTCACAGACTAAGATAAACAAAAAGAAAAAACCTTTACATTTAGGAGCAACTTCTGAGAAAGAAGGGAACAATCCTCAGGAGAATTGTCCCCAATAACAAACTTCTAACCAAAGGTAAAGGCAACATGTTAATTTAACTTGTTGCAGAAATTATGAATCAGCTTATACTCAAAGTTGAAGTGCATCTCTATTTAAACCAGACCAGCATTCTAAGTCACATGTTGCTACTTTGAAGAAAGACCATGTGGAAATAAACAGTTTTGGGAGACTGGAAAAGAGAAAAAACAAGGCATGTAGTAATTACAAATAAAGTAACCATTTGCTGTCCCATATGTAGAGAGGAACCTGTGGTATATGTTTGCTGCCATCCTGCTGCAATTTAAACAAGTCGCTGTTCACTCACCATTGTACTGGACATAAATACCGAAGCAATACAATACGCAACTGACAAGTAGTAAAAATATTACATAACTTGTACATATTTAAAGACACAAGCCTCACGGATTTAATACCTGAAATAACATATTGCAAGATATTTTTTTTTAACAGGGTATATATGAGAAGAGAGCAGGAGAATGGGACACTTGCGCAGATTGAGGTGAAGTCTTTAACCAAGTATGAAGACAAGATCTTTGGTTATCAAACGAAGGTAGATAGATAGAATTAAGGTGCAGAATAGCTGTGATCTAATCGAAAGGTGGAACAGGCTCCAGGGGTTAAATGGTTTACACTGTTCCTTTGGTCCCAAATCCTAGAACACGACCGATCTTTAAGTGGATACCTTGCATCAGTCTTCACTCCAATAGACTATGGTCGGTTATTATTTACATTCAAAGTGTCAAAGTAGATGGATATGCAATCCCAGATTGAATAAGAGGGTCTCAAAACAGATCATGCTGCTGGTCCTGTGTGCTCGAAGAAAACTTTGAACAATTTGAGGGGAGTAGTTTTGCACTAGGGATACGAAGGACAAAGGAGACCTTAATAATGCAAACTTTTTTGAAAATTCTTGTGATGTAAAGAAAACTCTGTTTAACACAGAAATGGTCCAAAATGAAGATTTACTTACATAAATTAACATTTTCACAATTACTTTGTCGCAGAACGCTGCTGTGCTTTGTTAGTTCCCTTGGAGTTACTAACTGCATCTCCTCAGTCCGGTTTGAGTCCATGTTTCCATCAAGCATCACTTCCTACAAGAATAAATTGAGATAGTTTAACAAAAAGGAAAGAGGCACATAACTCTCACAGTCGTCAGGGAAAATATGCACTCAGAAACTCAAACACCAGTTGACAAATTAACAACCACACTAAAACAAAGGCCCAAAATCTGATAAAAGCAAAAACTGTGGATGCTGGAAATCCAAAACAAAAACAAAAATACCTGGAAAAACTCAGCAAATCTGGCAGCATCTGTGGAGAGGAACACAGTTAACGTTTCGAGTCCAAATGACCCTTCAACAGAACTAAGTAAAAATAGGAGAGGTGAAATATAAGGTGGTTTAAGCAGGGGTGGAACAAGTAGAGCCAGTGATAGGTGGAGATAACCAAAAGATGTCACAGACAAAAGGACAAAGAGGTGTTGAAGGTGGTGATATTATCTAAGGAATGTGCTAATTAAGGGTAGAAAGCAGGACAAGCAAGGTACAGATAGCCCTAGTGGGGGTAGGGTGGGGTGAAGGAATCGAAATAGGCTAAAAGGTAGAGATAAAACAATGGATGGAAATATGTTTAAAAATAATGGAAATAGGTGGGAAAAGAAAAATCTATATAAATTATTGGAAAAAAAAGGGGAGGATTGGAAAGGGGGTGGGGATGGAGGAGACAGTTCATGATCTAAAATTGTTGAACTCAATATTCAGTCTGGAAGGCTGTAAAGTGCCTAGTCGGAAGATGAGGTGCTGTTCCTCCAGTTTGTGTTGAGCTTCACTGGAACACTGCAGCAGGCCAAGGACGTATATGTGGCATGAGAGCAGGGTGGAGTGTTGAAATGGCAAGCGACAGGGAGGTCTGGGTAATGCTTGCAGACAGCCCGAAGGTGTTCTGCAAAGTGGTCACCCAGTCTGCATTTGGTCTCTTCAATGTAGAGGAAACTGCATTGGGAGCAACGAATGCAGTAGACTAAATTGAGGGAAGTGCAAGTGAAATGCTGCTTCACTTGAAAGGAGTATTTGGGCCTTTGGACAGTGGAGAGGGGAAGTGAAGGGGCAGGTGTTGCACCTTCTGGGAAGGTGCCATGGGAGGGGGTTGATGTGTAGGAGGTGATGGAGGAGTGGACCAGGTTGTCACGGAGGGAATGATCCCTGTGGAATGCCGCCGGGGGGGTGAAGGGGTGATGTGTTTGGTGGTGGCATCATGCTGGAGTTGGCAGAAATGGTGGAGGATGATCCTTTGAATGAGGCTGGTGGAATGATAAGTGAGGACAAGGGAGATCCTATCATGTTTCTGGGAGGGAGAGGAAGGTGAGAGGGCGGATGCGCGGGAGATGGGCCGGACACGGTTGAGGGGCCTGTCAACGACCGTGGGTGGAAAGCCTTGGTTAAGGAAGAAGGAAGACATGTCAGAGGAACTGTTTTTGAAAGTGGCATCATCAGAGCAGATGCGACGGAGGCGAAGAAACTGAGAGATGGGATGGAGTCCTTACAGGAAGCAGGGTGTGAGGAGCTGTAGCCGAGGTAGTTGTAGGAGTTGGTAGGCTTGTAATGGATATTGGTGGACAGTCTATCACCAGAAATTGAGACAGAGAGGTCAAGGAAGGGAAGGGAATTGTCAGAGATGGACCATGTGAAAAAGATGGAGGGGTGGAAATTGGAAGCAAAATTAATATATTTTTCCAGGTCCAGATGAGAGCATGAAGCAGCACCGAAGTAATCATCGATGTACCGGAGAAAGAGTTGTGGGAGGGGGCCGGAGTAGGACTGGAACAAGGAATGTTCCACATACCCCATAAAGAGACAGGCATAGCTGGAGCCCATGCGGTACCCATAGCCACACCTTTTATTTGGAGGAAGTGAGAGGAGTTGAAGGAGAAATTGTTCAGGGTGAGAACAAGTTCAGCCAGACGGAGGAGAGCAGTGGTGGATGGGGATTGTTCAGGCCTCTGTTCGAGGAAGAAGTGGAGAGCAATCAGACCATCCCGGTGGGGGATGGAGGTGTAGAGGGATTGGATGTCCATGGTGCAGAGGAGGTGGTTGGGGCCAGGGAAACTGGAAATTGTTGAAATGATGTAGGGTGTCAGAGGAATCACGGATGTAGGTGGGAAGGGACTGGACAAAGGGAGAGAGATTGGAGTCAAGATAGCAAGAAATGAGTTCCGTGCGGCAGGAACAGGCTGACACGATCGGTCTGCCGGGACAGTTCTGTTTGTGGATTTTGGGTAGGAGGTAGAAGCGGGCCATCTGAGGTTGGGAGACTATCAGGTTGGAAGCTGTGGAAGGAAGATCTCCAGAGGAGATGAGGTCAGTGACAGTTCTGGAAACAATGGCGTGATGTTCAGTGGTGGGGTCATGGTCCAGGGAGAGGTAGGAGGAAGTGTCTGCGAGTTGACGCTCAGCCTCCGCGAGGTAGAGGTCAGTGCGCCAGACAACAACAGCACCACCCTTGTAAGCAGGTTTGATGACAATGTCAGGGTTGGACCTGAGAGAACAGAGTGCAGCAAGTTCAGAGAGAGACAGGTTAGAGTGGGTGAGAGAAGCAGAGAAATTGAGATGACTAATGTCATGCCGACAGTTCTCAATGAAAAGATCAAGAGAAGGTAAGAATCCAGAAGGAGGGGTCCAGGTGGAGGGAGAATATTGGAGGCAGGTAAAAGGATCCATTGAACGGGGAGAGGACTCCTGCCCAAAGAAGTGAGCATGGACACGAAGGCGGCGGAAGAAGAGTTCAGTATCGTGCCGAGCCCGAAATTCATTGAGATGAGGGCGTAAGGGTATGAAACGAAGTCCTTTGCTGAGCACTGAACGTTCAGCGTCGGAGAAGGGAAGGTCAGGGGATATGATGAATACATGACCGGGGCTGGAATTGGGGGACAGAGGGACGGGCTAGGGGTGGAAGGTCCTAGATGGGTGTTGGTGTCGATGAGTTGTTGGAGCTTGCGTTCCTTTGCACCTGAAAGAAAGAGACAAAGTTTCTTGTTGAGGCGTCGGATGAGACAAAGAATAAAATGACACTGGGAGCATGCACAGCTTTGAAAAAGGGTACGGCGGTGCTGCTGGAGGGAGAGGTCGAGTGTGTTCATATGGCAGTGCATGGCAATGAGTGTGGATCTCAGAATGCGACAAGAACAGCAGTCTGAGGAGCGTTGTATGTCCTGGAGATACCTGAAATCCTGGGTGGGTTCCAAACATGAGGGATGGAACTTCGGTTGAAATCCACGTGGGGTAAGTCGAAGACGGAGACAGTCACTGAGGAAGGAAATATGGCTGTGAAAGCGGGTTTTAGTGAACACCTTGTCAACACCAGGAGAGAAATCGAAAGCAATGAAGGTGAACAAGGCAAAAGTGAGATACGAAAATCCTGTCGGAGAGAAAAGCAATACTTCTTCAAGATAGGCATTCAGGGGTGGGGGGGAGGTGGTGGTGGTGGGACAAGTAGAGCCAGTGATAGGTGGAGATAACCAAAAGATGTAACAGACAATTTCCATTATTTTTAAATATATTTCCATCCATTGTTTTATCTCTACCTTTTAGCCTTTTTCGATTCCTTCACCCCACTCCACCCCCACGAGGGCTATCTGTACCTTGCTTGTCCTGCTTTCTACCCTTAATTAGTACATTCCTTAGATAATATCACCACCTTCAACACCTCTTTGTCCTTTTGTCTGTGACATCTTTTGGTTATCTCCACCTATCACTGGCTCTACTTGTCCTACCCCTCCTTAAACCAGCTTATATTTCACCTCTCTTCTATTTTTACTTAGTTCTGTTGAAGGGTCATTCAGACTCGAAACGTTAACTGTGTTCCTCTCCGCAGATGTTGCCGGACTTGCTGAGTTTTTCCAGGTATTTTTGTTTTTGCCCAAAATCTGATGTCTAAATAGCAATGAAACTAATAAGGTCTTAATCTCCTTCGACAGCACCTTCCAAAACTGTGGCCTCTACCATCGAGAAGAATAATGGCAGCAGATGAATGGGAATACCACAACCTGCAAGTTCCCCTCCAAGTCACACACCATCTTGAGTTGGAACTAGATTGCTGTTCCTTCACTGTTGCTAGGTCAAAATCCTGGAACACTCTCCCGAACAGCACTGTGGGTGTTCCTGCAACACATGGGCTGCAGCAGTTCAAGGCAGCTCACCACCACCTTCCCCAGGGCAATAAGTGCTGACTTTCCCAGCGACGATCACATCCCATGAATGAATGAATCCCAAGGCGCTCTATGGCCACAAAAAATGAAATTCATTTGCCCCAATGTAACCAGTCAATGAATGGCACCCACAATTCATTAGACTTTTGCTCACTTCTAATCTCCATGATACTTTGTAGGACAACTTGCTAGAAACAGTGTGGTGTTCTTCATTGGGCATCTGGGATCTGATTAACCAGGCAGGCAGCTTTGCATCTCCTTAACTAATCAGATTGAAGACTTGTGAAATGCAGGCATTTATACCTCCACCCAAAGTCCTTGCACTGACTGCAATATAGAATTGTAGAATCGTTCTTCACAGGGGACTATCTGGGGCATCGGTCCCATGCAAGCTCTCTGAAATTGCTACTGATTAGTCCCATTTCTCCTTCTTTTCCAATATTCAAATCAAGTGCAGAAAGAAAAATATAGAGGGAAAGAAAGATTAGGAGAAACAAAGTAAGTTTTTTATGTATATATTTCTTCAACAACAATGCAAATTGGAAGGAATGAGATTCTATGCCTCCTCTACTGTCAATACATGAATTTGTTGTGAGGGAGGCAGTCATTTTCTTATGATCTGGATTGCATTGCCTAAAAGATAGTGGAAGGAGATTCAACAGTAACATTCAAAAGGTAATTGGATCACTATTTAAAAAGGAAAAACTTACAGGGCTATTGGAAAAAGAGGAGAAACGGGACTAATCAGTAGCTCTTTCAGAGAGCTTGCATGGGACCAATGCTCCAAATGGTGCCACGAAGAAAGCTTTGACAATTCTATATTACAGTCAATGTACGGGCTTTGGCCAGAGGTATAAATTAGAGATTGTTGGAAGTTTTACATTCCATTTGCTATCAACAAACTTTGCCTATAAATATTGCAACAATAGTATTTAGTGGGCCATCGTTGCCGTGTGGAATACAAATGTCCAAATACCCTTACTTCTAAACTTGTTCAGTTATCTCTCTACTGACCTAGATAATAATAATATCAAGTTGGGATAATAGCTATGCAAGCTACGTGAAATGTTGACACTGAAGAAAATATAACCGGAAAGAGTACAGAAAAAACTGAAATTCTGTTGAAGTCCACAAACAAAATATAACACATTGACCCAGTGACAGTGAAGGAACAGTGATATAAGTCCAGATGGCGTATGACTGAAGGTCACTTGCAGGTGGTGGTATCGCGACCCAAGATTAACCATTCCGACATCACAATTTGCAGATCAGGGTAACAAATATTCTAGGTCAGCATAGAGATAACTGAACAAGTTCAGAAGTAAGGATATTTGGACATTTATATTCCACACGACAACAATGATGCTCATAGGAACATACAAAATAGGCGCAGTATGCCATTCAGCCACTCGAGCCTGCTCTGCCATTCAATAAGTTTGTGGCTGATCTGTCTGTGTTTCGAGTTCCACATTCCCATCTACCCCCGATAACCTTTGGTTCCCTTGCCTAACAAGAATCTATCTACCTCTGCCTTAAAAATATGCAATGACCCCACTTCCACCACCTTCTGGGAAAGAGTATCAAAGTTGCACAACCCTCAAAAAATTTCTCCTCAATTCTGTTTTAAAAGGGCAACCCCTAATTTTAAACAGTGCCTCTAGTTCTGCACTCATCCACACGAAGAAACATCCTTTCCACATCCGTCTTGTCACGAACATTCAGGATCTTATATACTTCAGTCAAGGCACCCCTCACTCTTCTAAACTCCTTTGGCCACAAGCCCAGCATGTCTAACCTATCCTCATAAGACATCCTGCTCATCCCAGGTAAATCTAGTAAACTTCCTCTGAACTACCTTCAACACATTTACATCCTTCCTTAACTGAGGAGACCAAAACTGCACACAGTATTCGAGATACAATCTCACCAATGCCCTATATAACTGAAGTATAATATCCTTACTTTTATGTTCAATTTCTCCCATAATAAAGGATAGCATTCCATTAGCCTTCTTGATTACGTGAGTAATTGTTATGACCCAGCAGTTGATAAAGCTCGAGTTATTTACAAATTCCAGAGGGAAACTTTAGACAACTGTCATAACCTATATTTTATTTTTGTATGTTTGAGATGCAGCTCTAAATTCAGGGTTCAGACCACCAGTTCGAGAGGTTTTTATATCAAAATTCATGAGACATTTATTAATTTACACAAGTTAAATATATACACATGGCTACAAATTACTACTATCATAATTTTTAACAAATTCACAAAATAATCTCCATTAAGGTAACAGCACCCATAAACTTAACCAGACACCAGGCAAAGCATTTTCACTTTACGAATTCAAAATGAGGTTACTTTCACTTTGGTTCCTATGGAGACGGTTGTAGGCTTACAGCTGATTTGATCTTACATTGCCTTTGTCCTATACACACAAAACTGCTGTTATACCCAACACAGCTCATTGAATAAAAATTCTCATTGTATCATCAGCCCCTTTGAACTCCACCTCTTCTAACAATAAAACCCCTTTCTTTGTACCAATTTTATTAGTGATATAAACATATTGTTTGGTCTCTGTTAGCCAGGTGCCAGATTTCACCCCACTTCTTGAATGCTCTATTAAAAAAAAAAATGCAAATGCACTCTACCTCTCATACATTTCAAAACTAGCACACATCAAAGCACCCAGACGAGCTGGCTTTAATCCAATTAAGACACACCCATAGGCTAAACCTCTATTTTAAAAGAAAAATATTTTCTAATAATATTATATACATTAATAGCTTTGTGATATAATGGACTGCAGCGGTTCAAGAAGATAGCACACTGCCACCTTCTCAAAGGCAACTAGGGATAGGCAATAAATGTGCAGCCAGCGAAGCCCACATCCCCGAATGAATTTTTTAAAATGTACCTGCATACTTTTTGTGACTCAAGCACTAGAACATCTAGATCCCTCTGCACCATGGAATTCTGCAGTCGTTCTCTGTTTAAGTAATATTCTGCTTTTTATTCTTCCTGTCAAAGTAAACAACTTCACATTTTCCCACATTATACTCATTCTGCCAGATTTTTGCTTACTCTCTCAACCTATCAGTATCCGCCTGCAAACTGCTTATATTATCACAACATACTTTGCTACCTATCTTTAGGTGTCATCTGCAAATTTGGCTGCCATGCCTTCACTCCCCTCGTCCAAGTTATTAATCTAAATTGTAAAAAGTTGAGCCCCCAGCACAGACGGCTGTGGGACTCCACTAGTCACATCCTGCCAATCAGAAAAAGACCCATTTATGCATACTCTCTGTTTTCTGCCAACCAGTCAAACCTCTATTCTGCTAATATGTTACCCCCTACACCATGAGCTTTTATTTTCTGCAATAACTTTTGATGTGGCACCTTATCAAATGCCTTCTGGACATCTACAGACTCCCTTTTAACCACAGCACATGTTACTGCTTCAAAGAACTCTAATAAATTGGTTAAACAGGATTTCCCCTTCACAAAACCATGCTGACTTTTCCCAACTACCTTGAGCTTTTCTAAGTGCCTAGCTATAACCCCTTTAAAGAAAGATCTTAACACCTTCCCCACGACACACATCAAGCTCACTGGCCTATAGTTTCCTGTTTTCTGCCTCCCTCCCTTCTTGATTAGAGGGGCTATATTTGCTACTTTCCAGAATCTAGGGAATTTTAGAAAATTAACACCAACATCTACTACCTCACTGGCCACCTCTGCTCGTCATTTGAAATCACTAACAATGGTTTTCCCAACTGGGAATTCAGAAGATATGAAAGGAAAACAACCTGTGTGTTTGTTAAGATTTCCTGGTGTCCAAGAGACCAGATTTATTGCATGTAACACTATAAGTGGAAGTGCTGTTAGAATTCTTCATTTTTAACATCAGACAGTGGAAATTCTAACTGAACAAAGAATTTCTATTATTACGTCTGTCAATGTCCTGCTAACAATCTTGTTAAATGACAATCATTTTTTGTTCAAAGACTGTACTTCTTTAACACTATTAAAAGGATATGAAAATGTGGTGCAAATAAATAAAAAGCATTGATCTTTTGTTTAACTTTACAGGTCAGTATTAGATATCTGTAAGAACTTATACAATCATAATCCCCAAAGAAATTCATAAATATTAAAACATCTTTTTGTTTGGTATCATGCTCATCAAAAATTAACTTCCACTAAACCAATGGCATTCCCAGCATCCAATCCATTCACGCACACAAACCTCAAATTTAAGATACCTTTCTAAACATTCTCTACAGTATGCAGATTTTTCAGGTTGCTTACATGCAATTCATTGTATAATGTTAATGTTAGTGAACTTGCCACACAAAACTCAAAATGCTTCAAGCTTTTCATGTTGATTTTTAAGCCAGGCTTTTTACCACTTTGCAAATGTTTCAAAGAACGGTTAAGAAATAAATAAGCTATTATCATATATTCCAATGCCAAAGAATGAGAATTTCCAAAATGAAGTTCTGATTATTTTGCTAACAATATAAATATTATTGCATTTAAATGCAACTTCAAAGGCCTGAAGTAAAAGAGGATCTACATCCACATGGCACCATATTACTCTAGAATTACATCCCCAAGCACTTTACATCTAATTAATTACCTCTGAAGCGCAATCATGATTGTTACGTAGGTAAATATGGTAAACAACTTGCAGCAAATTACAAAATTTGATCTGTTTTTGTTTGAAGAATATTTACCAGGTCAGTGAGAAAACTCCCTGCCCTCTTCAAATAGTGCCATGGGATTTTTTTATGATCGCGTAGTCAGTCAGAGCTTTAATTTAACATCTAATCAGTATAGTGAAAACTCTTGACAACGCATCACTCCACTGGTACTGCAGTATATTATTAGCCCACATTACACAGCCAAGTTCAGGAGCAGGTTTCAAACTGAGATCCTTCAGACTGAGGCAAGAATGTTCCCAAATAAGCCAAGCTGATACCCAAAATCATAATTAAGAACGAAATTAAGACAAAATGAATGTCTTGATCCTCCGTGGGAAGGTGCACATTTAGGTACCAAGAAAGAACATGGACAGGATGCGCTAAAATGCCCAACCACCATCAAAAAGACTATAGAACTCTCTCCCCAAAATTGGCCAAGGGTTCATTGCAGTTTCAGGACTGAGATCAATCGATTTTTATTGGGCAAGGGTATCAAGGGATATGGATCAAAGGTGAGTTTTGGTTGGATTACCAAACCTCAACGATTGTCCTGAAGTCCCCAGGATTGAAAAATTAATCTCCTGGACACTACTGCCAACAATCCAGAAGAAAAATCATAGGGGTACTTAAAAAACATTTTTGAAAGCATTTTTGGCAACCTTTCATTGATTAATTATAAAAAATATCAGATGGGGGGGGGGGGAGGACACAGAGAGAATGGCCGTTTTGACTGGATGGGGAGCTTCACTGCATAAAACCTCCTGGAATACATCCAACCAGAGCTGACAACCTGAGATTGAGTTGTGATCTAAGTGAACGGTGAAGGGGCTGAATAGCTTCATTGCTGTTGGCAGAATTTGTCTTGTGGACCTCAACTTTCCATAATTGCATGGATGGATCTGGCAGGGTTTCCTGCATTTTAAGGGATTGTCCCTTATTTTGATTGTTTATCCCAAGGGTCTAAGGAGGTGCCTTTTGTCTCTTATTTCTCGGACAGCCTCGGGGATATTGAGCCTGGGAGTATCATCTTGCCTTTGCCTCTTTGATTTCCTTAAGTGAGCATACACCACCCCACCCCACTCATGGTCACCAGCAACCCCGAAGCCCAACCTTGCAATGTTATGGTCACTAACAGCATCTCACCCCCCCACCAATCCTGCAATATTATGGTTGCTAATACCCCTTCCCCATCAACCCTGCAACATTATGGTCACTAAACATCCACCCCCCAATCATGCAATGTTATCATTGCTAACAACCCCTCTCCCAACCCTGCAATGTTATGGTCGCTAACATCCCTCCCTCCCAATCATGCAATGTTATGATGGTCACTAACAACACCCCCTCCCAATCATGCAATGTTATGCTAGCAAACAATCGTCCCATCCCAACCCTGTAATGTTATGGTTACTAACACTCCCTCCTCCCAACCTTGCAATCTTATGATCATTCACAACACTCCACCCCCTTCCCAAACTCTACAATATCCTGGTCACCAGAACATTCTCCACACCTGCCCACCCACCCAACCCCCACACTCTCATGGTCGCCAGCACACAAACCCCACCTTCCCCTTCACATTCATGGTCGCTAACATCTCCACGCCCCCGCCTCCCCATTACAGTCATTAGAAACCCTCATCTCCTGTCCCATGGTTGAGGTCTCCCTTAATTTACTTCATAAGAGTTGGTCACACTGGGTTTGGCCTCCGCCAGTCTTGCCCTGCATCCCTCATCAGGTCGCTCAGTAATACTGATGTCCCTGCCCATCCAACACAGTGCGGCTGTGCTCATCATCCAGTAAGCAGATGTGGGTGAGCACAGCTGTATATATACACACACACACAGTCCCATCTCCTCTCAACCCACCCCGGCCCTGCCCCCGGGGACTGCACACCGCAGTGGCCCAGGTGTAGCTCAACACAAGCCTCATGTCAATCACAAACAGAGAGCGCTATACGTCACCTCCCTGCGCCCAGAAGCCGCCTTCTGCACATGCGCAATTCCGGCTCCCCGAACAGACCGGGGAAAGGGGGGGGGGTGGTAGTGGGGGAAGGGAATCGCGACGTCACAAAAGCCCGTTGGCGGCTCCTAACCAATGGGAACATCCGCACGGCGCCTGACGTCATCCGACGTCCATCGGCGTGCGCGATGCCCGCAGGCGCCCTCGCGACCCCAGGGAGAGGGCTCATCGCGCAGGCGCAACGCCGAGGAAGAGGGGCGGGGTTTCGGTGCAAAGCACGTGGCGGACAGGCGGGAGCTCGGAGTTTAACAAAATGGTAGAGGAGTCAATAACCAAGGAATTTAAGGTAAGAGGTAGAAGGCTAAGAGGGAGTTGAGGAGAATTTTTTTCACCCTGAGGGTGGTGGGAGTCTGGACCTCACTGTCTGAAAGGGTGGTTGAGTCAGAAACTCTTCTAACATTTAAGAAGTATTTAGATATTCACTTGCGTTGCCATAGCCTCCAGGGCTATGGCCCAACCTGGAAAATGGGATTAGTGTAGTCAGAAACAAAAACAAAAATTGCTGGCAAAGCTCAGCAGGACTGACAGCATCTGCGGAGAGAAAGACAGAGTTAACCTTTCGAGTCCATATGACTTTAGGTTTCAGATTTCCAGCGTCTGTAGTATTTTGATTTTATCTTAGGGTAGTCAGATCTTTGTTGACTGGCGTGGACACGATGGGCCGAATGGCCTCCTCTGCTGTAAACGTCTATGAGAATGACTTTTAGTCGTTTTAAAGGATCCTTCCATTCCATTTCAATAGCCGCAGCAAACAAATACAAGTTTAACAGAAGCAAAGTGACTACCTGAAACCTTAAATAAAACAAATGCTCAAAAAGGAACTTGCATTTACATAGCATGTTTTGCAATCTCTGGACACCCCAAAGTGTTTTACGGCAATGAACTTTTGAAGTATGGTCACTATTGAAATGTAAGAAATGCCAATTCATGCACTGTAAGCTCTTGCAATCACCGACATGATAATGACCAGAAAACCTCTTTTTGTGATGTCAGTTGAGTATATGAACATATGAATTAGGAGCAGGAGTAGGCCATTTGGTCACTCGAGCCTGCTCCACCATTCAATAAGATCATGGCTGATCTAACTGTAACCTCAACTCCACATTCTGCCTACCCCAAATAACCTTTGACTCCCATGTTAGTCAAGACCCTATCTACCTCTGTCCTAAAAATATTCATTGACACTGAATAAAAACATTTGTTGAGGGGTAAATATTGGCCAGGGCACCAGGGAGATTTCCCCTGCTTTTCTTCGAAATAGTGGCATGGGATCTTTTTCATCCATCTGAGAGGGCAGGCGGGGTCTCGATTTAACTTCTGATCCGAAAGACAAAACAGCACTCTCCCAGCAGTCCAGTCTCAGCAGAGCAGGCAGCATTTGTGGAGAGTGAGGCAGAATTAACTTTGCAGACAGTGATTTGTTCATCAGAACTGGAAGATGTAAGGATTTAAACACATACTAAAACAGGGCATTGGGGTAGAGGAGAAGACAGATCAAAAGGGAAGACAGATCAAAAGGGAAAATCTGATGTAGAGCAGAAGGCAGGGCAAGTGGTGTATGTTAGATGATGGCAGCAGCATGTTGGAGGAGCTCCAGTTTATGGAGGGTGGAAAATGGGATGCGAGATTGGAGAGCATTGACAAAGTCAAGCCTAGAGGGAACAAATGGGTGTTTCATCAAGTAATTATCGGAGGCAGGAAAATCAGGTACTGTTATGGAATTGGACATAGGTGAGCTTGGTGATGACACGAATATATGGTCAGAAGCTCATCTCAGTCAAATCCGATGCTACGTTGCCAAAGAGAGGGATAGAATTGGTGGCTATGGGATGGAGTTTGTGGTGGGGGCAGAAAACAATGTGTTTGGTTTTCCAAATATTTAGTTGGAGGAAATTTCTGCTTATCCAGTACCGGGTGTTGGACAAGCAGCATGACAAATCAGAGGCAGCAGAGAGATTGAAGGAGGTGGTGGTGAAGTAGAGCTGGGTGTCGTCAGTGTAGGCATGGAACCTAATGTTGTCTTTTCGGATGATGTTGCTGAGAGGCAACATATAAGTGAGAAATGTGAGGTAGCCAAGGACAGAACATGGAAAACTCCAGAGGTAATGATAGAAGAGTGGGAAAAGAAGTTATTGCAGTTGATTCTCAGGCTATAACCAGACAGATAAGAATGGAACAAGAGGAAAGCAACTCCACCCTTTCCACCAGCTGGATGACGGTGAAGAGGTGCCATTGGAGGATGATGTGATCATTGTGTCAAAAGCTGCAGACAGGTAAAGAAAAATGAAGAGGAATAATTTGCCACAGTCACAATTGGATGTTATTTATGACTTTGGCAAGAGCTGTTTCAGTGCTCTGGCAGGGACAGAAAGCTGATTTGAGGGGCTCAAACATGGTATTAGTGGCATGATAGGCACAGTTTGGGAGGTGACAACATGTTCAAGGACAAGTTTGGAGATGGGGCAGTGGTTTGAAAGAACACAGATGGTAAGGATAGGTTTGTTGAAGCATGGTGATGATGTCAGATTTGAAGGGAACAGCGACAATACCTGAGGAGAGGGAACTGTTTACAATATCAGCGAACGTAGGGGTCAGGAAGGCAAGTTGGGTGGTTAGCAGATTGGTGTGAATAGGATTTAGGGAGATGGGTCTCATAGACTAGATGAGCTTGGAGAGGGCATGAAGGGAGACAGGAAAGAAACTAGAGAAAGATGTGAGTTCAGTACAAGAACCTTTGACCTGATCACTTCAGGGAAGGGACAGAAACGGCAGAGGCAGCTGAACCTGATCTCAGTAGGGAGATTGAGGAATTGAAGGGAATCAATAAGAAGGAAATTAATGGGATTGAAGGTTGATATGTCCCTGGAACCTGATGACCTACATCCCAGAGTGTTGAAGGAGGTGGCTATGGAGATATTGGATGCATTGGTGATCATCTTCTAAAATTCTATAAATTCTGGAATGGTTGCTGCAGACTGGAAGGTAGCAAATGTCACTCTATGATTTAGGAAGGGAGGGAGAGAGAAAACAGGCAACTACAGACCCGTTAGCCTTACATAGTAGTAGGGAAAAAGGTAGAATCTATTATAAAAGATGTGGTAATTGGACACTTGGATAATAATGATTTGATTGGGCATAATCAACATGGAATAACGAGTGGGAAATCATCTTTGACAAACCTGTTGGAGTTTTTGAGGATGTTACTAACAGAATTGATCAAGGAGATTTGGTGGATGTAGTATACTTGGATTTTCAGAAGGCTTTTAATGCAGAGTACAGGAGTAGTGAAGTCTTGCTTCAATTGTACTGAACATTGTTAGACTGCACCTGGAGTACTGTGTGCAGTTTTGGTCCCCTTACCTTAGAAAGGATATAATTGCCATAGAAGGACAGCACCGAAGGTTCACCAGACTTGTTCCCGGGACTGTTGTATAAAGAGAGAGCGATGCTGCACTGCACATCTGTGAAAGTCGGGCTCAGAAGACCCCAGAAGAAAAGTGGAGCACAGTTGAGTTGTGAGAATTTTCGAGCACAGTGGCAATCCAACTGTCATTACCACTGCTTGGAAAATCCATACCACTGGGGACGATTGTCTCAGATTTTCATTAAGTGCAGTAGTGATTGTGGAAAAGGTTGTTTTACCCACCAGCCACAAAGGTAGATTTTCATGCCATATTGTCCCATTCCAGGTGCATCCTGCCTCTAATAATGCATCTACAGGAAACACTCCGGATTGCTGGCGGAGCTCAGCCTTTTCTCAATCCGTATTTGAAGTGCATCAGAGCGCAAGTTTACTTCATGTCTTCAGACTGGGACTGCTGCAGACATCAGTCTGGGCCTGAAAGCAAAGAAGATTGCAGCTCCCAAATTTAGTGACTCCTCTCTGGGGTGCCTGTTGAAAGCAGTGGAAGGCCACCCTGATGTCCTTTGGCTGCAGGAGGTCCACCCGGAGTCACCAATCCAGCCTGGGAGGTGGGGGCAGCAGTGGTCAGTGCCATCAGACCACAAAGGAGGTCACAACCATCCAGTGCAGGAAGAGGATGAATGCTCTTATCTGTTCTGCCAGGGTAAGGCAACTACTTCATCACTGTCAACCCACAAACTCACACATCCATCACACGCCCCAAGGGACAACACCATTAACTCTCACACACACCCTCATATCTCCATCAGGCCTATATCCTCTGAAGCTCGTGTCCTTGTTCCGTCCATGGCTCCACTCACCACACAAACATTCCACGTAGTGCCATATGTCCTGCTCACAGCCTATCCATCTGTTTTCATGCAGGAGAAGCTGGCTCACAACAGCAGGGAGAGACCGCTGGTGGAGTGGCCCACATTAGGCCCCTCACTCACTTTGAGGAGCGTGGCTTCGTGCAGACTGGTGAGGACATGGACAATCCCTGTTGGCAACGAACATCCACATGAGGATCCTGCACCAAATCATTCCTCCCTCAACGCAAATGTGAATGTTCTCTCTCCTGCTTTTGACTCTGCTGCCATGCATTAGTTATCTCTACTTGGGTTCACAGGGAGCTCTGACAAGCGACCGAAACCCTCAGCCAGCCAGTCCCTCAGCTCCACCACGTTCTTACCTCCAGCCAAGAGGGCACCTCCTCCATTGAAGAACTGTAAATAAACAGCCTGGAAGACCTGTCACAGTGCTTACCCACACCCTCCATCAGTGCAGACACACACATAGGCGGGACCTAGATCTAGAGCAGGCTTGGATTCACAATGTGGTGGTCACCGCATGGATACGTGTCCACAGCAGGAGAGGCAGGCTCAGCACAGCCCCCCAGCACTCGGAGAACTGCTGGGAAAGAGGCATCTGTGAGTTCTGAGTCAGATGACAAGCCTCTGAAATCGGCCTTCCAACTGCTCCTGGAAAGTCAGCAGAAGGCAGGGGAACATAATGCAAAGCTGTTGGAAGTCCTCAACAGAGTGCCATGCGAGTTGGAGGAGTGTGTCCGCCTGCGCCCTGAGGAAGTAGTGCCCACATCTCCATGGGAAGGATGACAGATGCCATGGAGACCCTGGTTCAGCAGAACCTGTAGGTGTGCGCAGACCTGCGCTCCATCGCAGTAGCCATGGGTGAGTCCCTCGGAGGCAACGTGAGAGGGAAACGGCACCTCAATGTACCTCCAGGTGCTCCTTCCCCTCAAGAAGTCAGGCTGGGACCCTCAGACACCTGAAGGGAGGAGAAGCGGCAGCTGGACACCCCTGGGTCATCCACTCAGGCAAAGCAGAGGCTGTCAGTTCTCTCCAAGTCCCCATTGCCTGTGACCCCGTCAACCTTGTCTTCTGCCACCACAGAGGGAGCAACTGGCCCACAGGAGGACAGCCAAAGCAAGCCGGGGCCCTCGAGCTGTCCAGAAGATGCACATTGGAATCATCAGAGGCAACAGGTCCAACCAGTGCACAGGCTGTCTCCACCCCTGCTGCAGGTGTCAGGGCAGCACCTAGAAGAAGTGGTAGGCCTGGAAACGTTAAGAAATTCTGACCACAAGTGGTTGCATGGGTGGACACATTTTCTCACTTTATAATCTGAAAATATGTTCACTTTCATTGAATAATGTGTAATGTTGTCTTTCAGCTTCATTGACAGGCTTCACAAGTACTCCCACTGCATTCCCCCCGACACTGGCAGTTCAGCTGCACGCAGCCGGACCATGAATGATTCTGGAGGGAGAAGTGTATGTGTGGCAGGGCCTTTCAGAGTCTTGTGCAAGCACTCTCCCATGCATGTAGAGCCTTCACCCATCACACTCATTTCATTGTCCCAAGTGTTTTCCGTGCTGCCTGCTGGGGCTTTCTTTCAGTTGTCCATCTGAGCTGACCTGCATCTCCGCCCACACACTGATTGCACTCTTGTGCAGCACTCGTGCCCGTCCAACATGAAGCTCCACCCACTTTGGATTTTGACGACCATAGTAGTCGCTAAGTTTCTGATCAGCTCCCCCATCCTTTCCCCTCCCCCAGTCACCCATGTCCTTACCCCCATCACAGTTGACCCCCCTGGCATCACCTTCCTTCTCCCCACTGTCACCTACCAACCTGAACTTTTGTCTTTCCAGGATGTCCAGGTGAACGTGCACATTCCCTACCTTCCTGAGACTCCAATCCCATCCACATTGACCTCCCTGAGCTCCTCCTTCACACTCCCAGAGTCGATGTCTCCCTCCGAGTCTCCATCATCCATCCTTGCCATCCCTTTTACCACTACCGACGTACCCTCACCCTCCCACCTTTCCGGCTTCCTCTGCCCCCTCTCAAACTCACCATTCCCTTCTGCCATGTCCACCCTCAGTTTGCCCCCCAGGAGGCAGTCATTGACTCCACAGACCCCTCCCCCCTCCCCCCTCCCTTGCACATTCACCTGGACCTTCCCCCCGCACCCCCCAGAACTCCCCGCTCCCCCCAGACACCACCCTACCTCCAATCTCCACCACCCCAACTCCAAACTCCTGTCCTTACACCTACCTCCCCATTTGCCACAATCTTCCCCGTTACACTCTCCTCCCCCCATACTCTATCCTCCCCCTCCCAACCTCAGCCCCCCCGACACCTTTGTTTCTCCTCACATCCCGCCAAATTCACAGCAACCCCCCCCCCACCCAGTACACCTTCCTCCCCCAGTCAAACATAGACCTTCCTCTCCCATTCTTCCCACAACCCCCCCTGCCCCCCATGTCCGGTACATGCTCCTCGCTGATTATCTGTAGCAGCTCATGGCCAAGATCATGATGTTCCGAAGCAGACCCAAGACATTAACAGAGACCTCCCACCTTCTGTGAACTGCTTCGCAGCAGAACCATGTCCATGAGAATCCACCCAGCATGTGATGCATGTGTCCCTCCATAGCTGTAGGGCTCCAGCATCTTCTGCTCCTTGGATGTCCGCGATCTGAGCAAGGCCCTAACAGTAAGTCCCAGTTTCTGCACATCACACTTGTCCAGACATGTTCTGGGCCAGTGTGTTTTCCCACCAGTGTAACAGTAAATGTGGCATGCGGGGGGTGCTATCCCAGTCTGGCCTTATTTTGCATCTCATTACCGGGATGCAAATTGGATTCACTCCGACCTCCAGTGGGGTTTGCATTCCGCCATGGCAGACACAGTTGGATGATCCCGCTGTGCTCTCATGCTGGCGTGGAACCAATTTCTGTCCCTCATGCCGAATTGTCTCCCCACCACCCCCCAACCGCACAATGACACCTGACGCCAACGGGACTGGATGATTGCACTCAGTTGTTGCTCTCTCCACAGGTGCTGCCAGGCCTTCTAAGTATTTCCAGCACTTTCTGTTTTCAGTCAGAAGCCTGTCCAGTGTAGATAATTGTCCACGTGAAATTGTTGAGGTTTATCAGCAAAGAACTATTTCAAATTATATTAAGATTATACAAGCATATAGGACATGTACAAAAAACTTTCAAAAATACGGGATCTATGCAAATGGAAAGAAAAGCCAACTTTATTCAATGCAAAGAGAAATTCACCATAAAACTTTTAAAATTTAGCTATTGAAACCTGAGGATTATGGAAACAGCAGAATGCAAACAGAGACTAACTACGTTGTGACAAATATATACCTGTACATTACTACCTATTGTCTAGGTCCTACAAACATAAATTAATTCTGTCACAGGCAAAATGTGGCGCGCACAACATTTGAAACTCATACCATAGCACCAAATACAGACAGGTATTTAAAATGGGTTTTACCATCAGAGTACAGTTGACTGAAGTTGTGAATGAAATGCATACCTCATTTCACTTGTGTCTTTTTAATAAAAATCAGCAGGTAAGAATTTTATCCCCACTTGTTCAATAATTTATGCTATGGTGTTCCTTGTGGAGATATAATTGAGCTTGCAACTATCATTTTACCTTGTGGGTACGATAACAAATAGCAACAGTCATTACATTCAAGCATAGTTGATGTGTAATAATATCCACATTGTAGGAACAAACATTGTATCATTATCCTTTGCAAGTTTAATAAGTGATAATGTATATTTGATCCCTGACCAAGAACACACTTCGTATACACTGTTATTGTAAAAGCCTTCCCTTTTCAAAAACCATCTCCTACTTGGTGCCTCACCCCTGCCAATATTATGTTTAGTTTACACTGCACACAGGTATGTCAACATAAGTGATTTGCTTTCCCAGAGGGACAAAAAATCAGGAGACTTTACTCCTGGGCCAGGATTTTTACCTTGTCGGTGGGCCACTTGGCCTTTTCGCATGCCTGCATAAGGTTGGACAGGCAGTGAAAAATTTCATTCAATTACAACTTTAACCGCCTTAATATGCCTCTTAATTGTCGGCCGGCGCGCTGCCAACTCCCACACGCGCCCACCGACCGAAATATAGTGCGAATGCGCAACGATGTCGGGATGCTCACCCGACATCATCATGTGTCATTTTACGCTCGAGTGGGTTGGATGCGTGCCTGCCCACTCAGCACAAATTTCAGCCCCTGAACTATCTGACTGAACGGAATTGATACTTTGACCAATAGCATTTGGTTTACTATGCAATTTTAATGTGATCTATTTGACGTGCATATTGGATAACAAAATAACTACATCTGCACATCCCCTCACAAACAAGAAAAAGTCTTAATCCATTTAATATTTTATATTATAAAGTGTTGCCCTTGAGGAAGATACGGCAGTGAAAAACAGTCAAAAACTTCACGTATCGTGGTTTCTGTGTTATTTCACATACACAATATATAAATTGGATTTCATTGAGTCCAAACAGGAGTAGTACTTCACTAAAATAGAATTAGAAAATGTTGGAAATACACAGCAGATCTGGCAGCATCTGAAGAGAGTTAGGTGTTGGGATTTTAAATCGCTGTAGGGATGCAAATAGGAGCAGGTGCACTTTAAAAATAATGCTCCCAGACGATGTGTCAATGTCCCGGCGCCACCAGGAAGCGTTGGAATTTTCAAAGCAAGAGCAGTGGTAGATGTGGGTGTGGGTGGGGGATGGTGGTGGAGTCAGGAAACCACCCGCCTCCAACTAATGGCTTGTTAAGCTCCTTGAGGATAAAAACAAAATATTGCGGATGCTGGAAAGCTGAAGTAAAAACAGAAAATGCCGGAAAAACTCAGCAGGTCTGCGGCATTGGTGGAGAGAGAAACCGCGTTAACATTTCTAGTCCATGTGGCTCTTCAGAGCTCCTCGAGGAGCTTGTTAATGGTTTGGGGGGTGGGGTATGGGCACAAGATGATTTTCAATTTGTAAATATTCTGGTGCACGCTAGTGCACAGCTGTCGAGTTCAGTGTGGAGAACGATTAAGTCAGTTTTTTTTATCATGAGAAATTTTTGGTGCTAGGGGATTTTGCACCAGATCGAGCGCAGTACCTTTCTGTTGGCCGTTTTAAAAATTCTTTCACAGGATGTGGGCATCGCTGGCAAGGCCAGTATTTATTGCTTAACTGCCCTTGAGAAGGTGGGGTGTGCTGGCTTTCTGACCTTTCAAATGGTGTAGGTTCACCCAAAGTGCTGTTAGGAAGGGAGTTCCAGGATTTTGACCCAGGGACAGTGAAGGAACGGTGATATATTTCCAAGTTAGGATGGTGTATGGCATGGAGGGAAATTGCAGGTCATGGTGTTCCCATGGGTCTCTTGCCTTTGTCCTTCTAGGTGGCATACAAGGTTACCAACTCTCAGGGGAAGAAATTAAGGGACACTATGTCATGGGGGTCTGTATGACCATAAGACAATAAGACATAGGAGCAGAAATTAGGCCAATCGGCCCATCGAGTCTACTCCTCCATTCAATCATGGCTGATAAGTTTTTCAACCCCATTCTCCCGCCTTCTCTCCGTAACCTTTGATCCCCTTACCAATCAAGAACCTATCTATCTCGGTCTTAAATACACTCAATGACCTGGCCTCCACAGCCTTCTGTGGCAATGAATTCCATAGATTCAACACTCTCTGGCTAAAGAAGTTTCTCCTAAAAGGTCTTCCCTTTACTCTGAGGCTGTGCCCTCGGGTCCTAGTCTCTCTTACTAATGGAAACATCTTCCCCACATCCACTCTATCCAGGCCTTTCAGTATTCTGTGAGTTCCATTCAGATCCCCCTTCATCCTTCTAAACTCCATCGAGTATAGACCCAGAGTCTTCAAACGTTCCTCATATGTTAAGCCTTTCATTCCTGGGATCATTCTCGTGAACCCCCTCTGGACCCTCTCCAGGGCCAGCACATCCTTCCTGAGATACGGGGCCCAAAATTGCTCACAATATTCTAAATGTGGTCTGACCAGAGCCTTATAAAGCCTCAGCAGCACATCCCTGCTTTTATATTCTAGTCCTCTCGAAATAAATGCCAACATTGCATTTGCCTTCCTAACTACTGCGTCAACCTGCAAGTTAACCTTAGGAGAATCCTGGACTAGGACTCCCAAGTCCCTTTGCACTCCAGATTTCTGAATTCTCTCCCCATTTAGAAAATAGTCCATGCCTCTATTCTTCCTACCAAAGTTCATGACCTCACACTTCCCCACGTTGTATTCCATCTGCCACTTCTTTGCCCATTCTCCTAACCTGTCCAAATCCTTCTGCAGCCTCCCCGCCTCCTCAATACGACCTGTCCCTCCACCTATCTTTGTATCATCTGCAAACTTAGCCAGGATGCCCTCAGTTCCTCCATCTAGATCATTAATGTATAAAGTGAAAAGTTGTGGTCCCAACACTGACCCCTGCGGAACTCCACTAGTCATGGGCTGCCATTCTGAGAAGGACCCCCTTATCCCCACTCTCTGCCTCCTGCCAGACAGCCAATCTTCTATCCATGCTAATACCTTGCCTCTAACACTATGGGCTCTTATCTTACTGAGCAGCCTACTGTGTAGCACCTTGTCAAAGGCCTTCTGGAAGTCCAAGTAGATAACATCCATTGGCTCTCCTTCGTCTAACCTATTCGTTACCTCCTCAAACAATTCCAACAGATTTGTCAGGCATAGCCTCCCCTTGATGAAACCATGCTGACTTTGCCCAATTTTGCCACGCACTTCCAAGTATTCTGAAATCTCATCCTTAATAATACTGTAAAATCTTACCAACGACCGAGGTCAGGCTAATCGGCCTGTAATTTGCCGTCTTTTGCCTCACTCCCTTCTTAAACGGGGGTTACATTAGCGATTTTCCAGTCCTCTGGGACCCTCCCTGACTCCAGTGATTCCTGAAAGATCCCCTTGGGAGTGCTGCTGAACCTGTGAGAACAGGGGTGGGGGAGGTGAGACCAAACTGAGGCAGTTGTTGCTGTTGCTCATATCATTGATAATTTCAATAGGGTGAATTTTTCAGCGAGTGGGAACGGGGCCCGCTCACCAACACGTAAAATGTCAGCCCGTGTCATTTACACTTTCAGGTCGGTGGGCACGGAACTGAGTTGGCTGTGCACCCGCCGACCTGTCAATGGCCACTTAAGGCCCTTAAAGAAGTAATTGAAGTAATCAATAGACATGCCCATCCAACCTTAAGGTAGGCGGGCAGGCCGGGAGCCCAGGTGGGCTTCCAAAAAAACATGAAACCTCATCCATGGGCGGGATGAGGTTTTATGAGGGTTTTAAAAATGTTTATGAAATTTATAAATAAAAATCACTGACATGTCCCAGCTCACGTGACAGTGTCACATGAGGGGACATGTCAATAATTTTTTTTTCTCCGTTCAGTTTTTAAAGTTGAAGCGATCTCCCTGAGGCAGCACTTTTGCCTCAGGGAGATCTGTGGGCTCTTTTACGCATGCGTGAAAGAGCGCACAGACCTGCTCAGGGAATACCCCCCCACCCGCACAGGGAATGCACTGCGCTTCAGGGCGGACATTATGCTGGCGATGCACCCCCAATCGGGGACGCCAGTCGGGAACCCGCTCGCTCCTGCACAACCCCCTGATGGGGGAAAGATCCTGCCCAATGAGTTATACATCAGTAAGCTTGCCCTGAATTGTGAAACAGCTTCCATCAGGGGGAGATGGTGATGTAGTGGTAATATTACTGGACTAATAATTCAGAGGCCCAGGCTCATGCTTTGGGGACCTGGGTTCAACTCCCACCATGACAGCTGGGGAAATTTAAATTCAATTAATAAAATCTGGAATTGAAAGCTAGGCTCAGTAATGGCAACTGTGAAACTATCATGAATTGTTTCAAAAACCCATCTGGTTCACTTAAGCCCTTTAGGGAAGGAAATCTGCCATCCTTACCTGGTCTGACCTCCATGTGACTCCGGACCCACAGCAACATGCGGTTGAGTCTTCACTGCCCTCTGAAATGACTGAGGAAGCCACTCGGTTCAAGGGCAATTGGGGATGGGCAACAAATGCTGGCCTTGCCAGTGATGCCTACATCACATGAAAGAATAAATATTAAAAAGTGTGGGTGTTATGCCAGGCCATGAGGTTACAGATTCTAGTTGAATACAATTCTGCTGCTAATTTCCCACAGCACTTCACAGATGCCCAGTTTTGAGTTGCTAGACCTGTTTGAAATCTATCCCATTTAGCATGGCATTTGTGCCACACTACATGATGGAGGTATCCTGAATGTGGAGACAGAACTTTGCCTTCACAAGCGCTGTGTGGTGATCACTCTTACCTATACTGTCATAAACAGATGCCATCTGCAACAGGGAGATTGGTGAGGACAAGGTCTAATAGGTTTTTCCTTCTTGGTGGTTCCCTCACCACCTACTGCAGGCCCAGTCCAGCAGCTATGACCTTTAGAACTCAGGTAGCTTGGTCAGTAGCCAGATGGACATTGAAGTCCACACCCAGAGTACAAGTCCCCTTGCCACCCTCAGTGATTCCTCCAAGTGGTGTTGAACAACACTGTTTCATCAGCTGAGGGAGGGCTGTTGGTGGTATTCAGTAGGCAATTTCCTTGCCCATGTTTGACCAGATGCCATAACACTTCATTGGGTCCAGAGTCAATATTCAGTATCCCAGGGCAACTCCTTCCTGACAGCATACCTCTGTGCCACCATCTCTGCTGGATCTACCTTACCAGTGGGACAAGACATATGGAGGGATGATAATGGTGATGTCTGGGACATTGGTTGTAAGGTATGATTTAGTGAGTATGACTATGTCAGGCTGTTATATGATTAACCTATTGGACAGCAATCCCAATTTTGTCACAAGCCCCCAGATGTTAGGAAGGAGGACTTTGCAGGGTCTAGAGGGCTGGGTGTGCCATTGACGTTTCCGGTGCTTGAGTTGACATCTGGTAGTCCATCTGGTTTTATTTCTTTTTGACTTTTCTGCAGTAGTTTGGTACAGCTCAGTGGCTTTCTAGGTCATTTCAGAAGGCAGTTAAGAACCAACCACATTGCTGTAGGTCACAGTAGGGTAGACCAGGTAAAAATGTCAGATTTCCTTCTGTAAAGGACATTAGTGAACCAGATGGCTTTTAACAACAATCAATGATAGTTTCATGAGACTAGCTTTCAATTCCTTATTTTTTAATTAATCAATTGAATGAATTAATTGAATTTAAAATCCAATAGCTGCTGTGCTGGGATTTGAACACATGTACTCCGAGCATTAGCCTGGGCCTCTGGATTAGTAGTAGTGATATTACCGCTATGCCTACCATCTTCCCTTGACTACCCTACCATCTCTCAATGGACACTTTGTATGTGGTGGCCCTCTGATGTGCTGCCTTCTCTTCTCTCTTCTGCAATGCACTGGCAGGCTCCATCATGGCTGCCGCCTGGCTTTGCAGCTCACACTCTCCAGGCAGCTCCCACCTCCTGGTAATTGGGTGCCAAGCTCACCACTGGTCCAATTAGGGCATTTACATTTGAAGATTGTGTTGTGGGATTGATTATCCAGGTGTCAGATTCCTGTTCCGGATTGAAAATCAAGCCCAACATTGCAGGTTTGTGACCTTCCATCAAAACTGTAAGGTCACAGACCTGAAATGTCATCTCAGTTTCTTTCTCCACAGATGTTGCTAGGTCTGCTGAGTATTTCCAGCATTTTCTGTTTTATTTCAGATTTCCAGCTTCCACAGTATTTTGCTTTTGTACTAGTGCTTTACTAACACTTTTAAAAATATTTTCAATTTCAAGGGCTAGAAATCGTGCTGTAATTATATTGTACAAAGCAAATTCTTCACTTAAAAAAACACAAAAAAAAACTTCCAAAAAGTCATCATCAGAGGAATACCATCCTGATGGCAAGACCTAATCAGACACATTTGTATATGATGATACCAACACAGGGTAGTAGTATAACCAGAATTTTTTTGAAGTGAATGTCATCAACAGAAAGATGTAATGAAACACAATCATACCTTACCCAGGACTGCAAAGCGCATGATTTATTTACTGAATACGGCTCGTCAACATAGAATAAAAATAAAACCAAGTCAGAAGATGGTACTAATTTGCACTGTACCAATATATTTAAGCAGTTTGCCACATCTTTATTAATTTACCTAATGATATAGGGACAGAAAGCTAATATATAAACTTCATCAGTTTATAAAAATAACTGAAAACCCTAGTTTGCTTTTTTTTAACCTCCTCTGCAGTTTGAGAGAGAGAGGAATTTTTCAGGAACTATAAATACCACTGTCAAAACTACATGTTTAATTAATACAAGTAAAAGTGAACAGCCACAATACCCTTGTAAATTATTTTTGATAGCTTTTTAGGTTTTTAAAACAAGCTAACTTTGTGGTCCCTATGTAAAATCTGTTGTTTTTACTTACTTGGGCATGCAAATTTAATTCAGTCACAAAAACAAATCAATAGTCTGACTTGCTGGATCGTTTCTAACACTGAAGGTCTCCAATCCCATGTGCAAATATTTACAGATGTCAACTGCTGAATGTGGCCAGTAAAGTGTTTAGAGGTTTTCAATATATATTAAGGCAGCTGTTCCATAGCAACATACTCCTGCAACAGAGAAATGTTTGATTCTTCTGTGTGTCTCAGAACATTCCTTGAAATAATTTGCTATTACTGAATAGTTAAGGAATAAGTTCTTGGGGGGGGGTAAGGTGTGGGGTGCTGGTGCCGGAGGGGCGAAGTTGAGCTCTTTCTTCCTCTGAAGAAATTTGTTTGCAACTGAGTTATGCTGAATCAAGGCTACATGCAAAATTCCTCAGTCAATTGCAACCATTCCTGGTTTAAAAACAAAAAAACTGCGGATGCTGGAAATCCAAAACAAAAACAAAAACAGAATTACCTGGAAAAACTCAGCAGGTCTGGCAGCATCGGCGGAGAGGAAAAGAGTTGACGTTTCGAGTCCTCATGACCCTTCGACAGAACTTGAGTTCGAGTCCAAGAAAGAGTTGAAATATAAGCTGGTTTAAGGTGTGTGTGTGGGGGGGCGGAGAGAGAGAGAGAGAGAGGTGGAGTGGGGGTGTGGTTGTAGGGACAAACAAGCAGTGATAGAAGCAGATCATCAAAAGATGTCAACAACAATAATACAAAAGAACACATAGGTGTTAAAGTTAAAGTTGGTGATATTATCTAAACGAATGTGCTAATTAAGAATGGATGGTAGGGCACTCAAGGTATAGCTCTAATGGGGGTGGGGAGAGCATAAAAGATGTAAAAAAATAAATAAATAATTTTTTTTTTCTTTTTCTCTTTTTATAATGGAAATAGGTGGGAAAAGGAAAATCTATATAATTTATTGGAAAAAAAAGAAAAGGAAGAGGGAAACAGAAAGGGGGTGGGGATGGGGGAGGGAGCTCACGACCTAAAGTTGTTGAATTCAATATTCAGTCCGGATGGCTGTAAAGTGCCTAGTCGGAAGATGAGGTGTTGTTCCTCCAGTTTCCTGGTTTATATGCCCATTTAACTCATCAATATAGCCTGGTCTCTCTCTCCATGCAACTGACCAAAGTTTGTGGGGTTTCTGCATTTTTGCCACCTCTGAATTGTTGTAAATTTATTTCCCAAAGTTTGTGCACTACGGGACTTCTAAAGGTCACCATTTCTGACACTCTTGGATATTTATAAAAAAAATTCTCCTTACTGAGGTCTGCACTATGTTTTTGAAGGCTTTTTATATATTATCAGAATCTGTCACATTAAATTTGCCACAATTCATAAGGTGCCACATAAGATGTTGTTATGAAGGTACAAAGCTCATGTGATTGGGACTAATATATTAGCATGGATTGAGGATGGTTAACAGACAAAACAAAGAGTAGGAATATATGGGTCATTTTCAAGTTGACAGGTTGGGACTGGGGGTGCACTCCAAGGATCAGTACTTGGGCCTTAGCTATTTCCAGTTTATATCAATGACACAGCTGTTAAGTGTAACCTATCCAAGTTTACTGGTGATACAAAGCAAGGTGGGAAAGTAAGCCATGAGCAGGCTCCAAAGAAATATAGACAGGTGATTGTTTGAGTGTGCATTTGAAGTTAGACATAATCAAATGAGAAATTATCTACATTGGTAGGAAGAATAGAAAAGCAGAATAATTTTACAAAGGTGAGAGACTACTAAATGTTCAATTGCCGGGGCATTTGGATGTCCTTATACATGTACCGTGTCTCAAAACCGGCAACCTTGGGACTGAGTCCCTGCCGTATTGTGGAGTTTTTCGGTTGGGCGGTTTGGGCCTGGGTTGGGTCAAGGGTTGCTTGGACCACTTGTAGTGCAGAAAAAGACCGGCATGCAAAGTCGGCCCGTCACTGTGCCAATGCAGCACCTAACCCATCAAGCCGGTAAGTTACTTTACTTATTTAATAATAATAAAAATTCATGCATGGCAGCTTAAAAAAATGTCCAGATAGCCAGATTTGAGACATTGTCCGTAGATAAATCACAAAGAGTTAGCATGCAACTATGGCAAATAATTAGGAAAGCAAATGGTATGTTCACCTTTATTCTAAGGGGATTGGAGCATAAGAGTGAGGAAGAAATACTACAGTTATATAGGGCTTTAGCGAGACCACACCAGATGTACATTTTTGGTGTCTGTGCGCAAGGAATGATATACATGCCTCTGGGTGGTGGGGGAGTGTCCAAGGAAGGTTCATCCCCCTCCCCGGCTAAAAAGGCAGCTGATGCCCACCTGGGGGTAAGAACAGCTACCTTGCAGTCATTTAACAGCCAATCAGCAGTTAATAGGCTGGAGACGGGGCTTCCACCCTCAGGAACAGGGAGTACCACCTCAAAGAACTGGCAGTCAATCAGAAACTGGTGGCTTTTAATGTATTGAAAGTGTCACTTGGAGGGGGTGACTACTGCTGGTACTGCACTTAGGTGATGAGGATGTGAGCTGCGACGGATCGGAACTTTATAAGTCCATGGAGGCTCATCGGTTAAGTGTCAGTGGCAGTGGGATGAGGCCCACAAGTGGGCATTAATTGCCCACTTAAGAGCCTCAATTGGTCCACTGGTGGGCAGGCCACCCAGTTCCACTCCCTCCACTGGTATAATTGAGGTGAGGGTAGGTGGCAGACAGGCTGCCTGCTGGATTTAACATGCCCGCCCATCTTCAAACACATTGGCAGAGGAGAATTAAATCCAGCCCGTTGGGTAGAATGAGCTGGTATTCTCTGGAATTTAGGAGAACGTGGAGTGATCTCATTGAAACATGTAAGATTCTTAGAGGGCTTGATAGGGTAGATGCCTAAAATTTTCAGCTGGCTGGAAAGAACAGAGTCTTAGAATAAGAAATAATTTATTTAACACTGAGAAGAGGAGAAATATTTTCAACACAGAGGGTTGAAAATCTTTGACATTCCTTACCACAATAACCTGTGGATGCTCACTGATTGAGTATATTCAAGAATAAGATTGATAGATTTTTGGACACCAAGGGAACTAAGGGAATAGAATTGAGGTAGAAGATCAGCCATGACCTGATTGATTAAATACAACTTTAGAGGCTGTATTGCCTACTCCTTCTCCTATTCTATATATTCTTAATTGTATTTTCTTGCATAAGTCTTGGCTTGATGAATATGTTTCTTTTTAATGGCATTAGTAAGATAAAGGGAGACTTTAAGGACGATGATGTGTGTTCTGTGCTTTCCTCAGGAGTCAGTTATTTGCACAGATTATCAGAAAATTTTGGTGTAAGTTGCTGTTGGCAAAATCGCCATAGAAACTGACCATAACATTTCAGCTAAAACTTGGCTGATTTGGTAAATCAAGGGAGTTATCCTTAGTGTCCTGGCCAATATTTATTCCTCAAATCAACATCATTAAAGCAGGTTATTAACATTGCTGTTTGTGGGAGCTCGTTGCAAATTGGCTGCTGTGTTTCTTAAATTAAAACAGTGACTACTCTTCAAAAGCACTTGAACAGTTGCAAAGTACTTGGGGACATCTGGAGGTTGTGCAAGGTGAGATATAAATGCAGGTTTTCCCTTTCTACTTGGGCAAAATCATTATCTCATTTAAAACCCATGGTTTAACAACTGCACTAAAATTGCACAGAAAGAAATTTTATGCACACACATCTAGCAGGAATTGAAACTCGATAGTCCCATTTGGGAATCATTTTAAAAATGAAAGAAGGAATATTTGGTACAGGTGAGAACATTATAGTCAGACACTCACTGATTAATAAATGCCATTACATGTGATTTATTAATCTCAGCATGAATGTGCTGATATTTACCACTTAGATCAATTGATTTGGAGAAATTATATTTAAATTAAAGCAGCACCTTTATGATGCATCATTGGAAAACTCTTGGGTTAGGCCGTCTGCTAAATTTGACCAGGTTACACAGAAATCCCAGGCGTTTTGTTAAAAATGGGTGTCTCACTTTTGTAAATGTGACCAGGTTTCTGTTATATTCAGAACCCATAAGGCCTCCTCCGCAATGTAATAGAACAGTCTGTAAAAACATGTACTTGTATATCAGAATTTGTGATGCCAAACTTTCATTGACTAAAGAAAATCAAGCCTCTGAAAGCTGTACATTGACGATATAAGCTATCCTAAAATACTCCAGGTATCAGGCGGTAAGCCACTGCGTCAGTATAACGGCTCCAGTCTTTGCCATATTTGCTTGAGCAGCGATGTTCATCTCTGATACAACGATGGACCAGCAAGATTGACATGTAAATGATATAGAAATAAGGCAGGAGGTGTCCAAATCCACAGGCCAGGCAGTAGGAAAGCGAACCCATAAGATCTCCAGTGTAGTTAAAATGACGTGCAAGCCCCCAGAACCCACAGATCATCAGCTTACTGTGGTGCCTTTTACCATCACTGGACAAGTAAGAACATTCAATGTACTCGGGCTTCTTGCCCCAAATCTTGCAGTTTCCATCTGTGCGTCTGAAGAGGTCTTTCTGGTGGTTTGTCATTCTGAAGATATAGTAGCCAACCAGCCCCAAGAAAAGGACACTGATTGCATTTGCAGTTGATAGTTGTACAGGATTGTAGACGAGGTATAGACCCTGTGACATTGAAAAGAAAAATAGCTTCCAACTTTGCAATCTTTTTAATCATAACTGCTTTGCAAAGATATTCTATACTATTAGAGCATTAACAAGTGTGAAATATATATTTTCCCCCATCTTTTTTGAGACACTAGCTAGCTTTCCATTCCATGTAAGTGAAGTGTGCACCCTTCCTCATTTGAACAGCTAAACTGTGACCCCATCTTATCAGAAAATTCGAGGCATTTAGTTGGTAGCACTCATGTCTCAGTCAGAAGATTCTGGCTATTAGCTTCACTTAACATTCTAATTCAGCAGTAAGGGTGGTCAAAATTTTGGAGGTGCCACTTTTTTGGAGGAGGTGTTAAATCGAGGTCCCACCAACCTGTTCTAGTGATTCAGGTGGGTGGATGCTAAAGATCAGATAATGCTACTTAAAAAGTAAGAAGCTCCTCAGGGGTGGACAACATGACCTCACCAAAACCTCCAAAAATAGATAAACCGATGATTTATCTTAATGCTGATCCTGTACCAGAATTCAATGCCCATGAAGCAGATGTTCAAAAGATGTGATCAGATGCTATATAAATGTGTCAATTCCCGTCACCCTCTATATATGGGGTTAGGTTCCATGCGAACACTGCTATCTCCCAAATTCTTGTGCAGACCCACAGCTTTAAAAAGACCAGAAAGTCACTTCTCTTGACAGTGTGCCCCTTTGTGACATTGTGCCTTTGGTATAAACCACTGGAAAATGAAGAACAAGACGACCCTTCATTGACATTTTTGAAGGTGTACCGATGCTCAGGTATAACAATATCTTAAGCCTCTGGCTCCTGCTCCCAATCCCTACATAGTCTGTATTCTCCAACTTTGTGAGCTTTGTGAGCTTTTGGTGCATTTCTGGCACTTAAACATTGGATTTTCCATTTCCATAGCCAATGCTACTTGTGTTGTCAGTATATGGGAGCAGAAGATTCCTTCTCGTGCTGGCTTCATTTCTGCTCCACACTTTGGGCTGGATTTAATGGGGTGCCTGATTCCCCGCCCCCCAGCCCCACCCCATTGGTGAAAAGGTCAAGGAACCAGAGCTGGTTGGAGTAAGAGGTAAGTGAGGGGCCTTGTCAGGGTGCAGGTGGGTGCTGAGGTAGATTGGCTGGGGATGGAGGAGGTCACACCATCCCCTTTGCCTGTTACTTGTCTGAGAGCTGTCAGGCTGGACAATTGGTGTAAGCCTCTCATGCTGCTGGTTAAATTGTATCAGCAGCGAGATGAGGCCTTTAATTGGGCATTAACGTACAAACATGAATTAGGAGCAGGAGTAGGCCATTTGGCCCCTCAAGCCTGCTCTGCCATTCAATAAGATCATGGCTGGTCTAATTGTGGCCTTAACTTCCCAATCCGCCTACCCCCCGATAACCTTTGACTCCCTTGTTAGTCAAAAATCTATCTACCTTTGCATTAAAAATATTCATTGACCCTGCCTCCACCGCTCACCGGGGAGGAGAGTTCTAAAGATTCACGACCCTCTGAGAGAAAAAAAATTTCTGTTCATCTCTGTCTTAAATGGGAGACTCCTTATTTTTAAACTGTGTCCCCTAATTCTAGTCTCTCCCAAAATTGGAAACATCCTTTCAGCATCTACCCTATCAAGACCCCTCAGGACTTTGTACATTTCAATAATTTTAACTGGCTGGTAAAGCTGCAGTGGGGGCAGGGACGGGTGAGTTGGCAGTGGGCACGAAGCTCACAGTAATTTACAGGCTCCCCACCTGCAAACCCGCCATCGGGAGCTGTAAAATCCAGACCTATTATTGTGCTTAAGGAATGAAAGTACCTTCATCACTCACCCAACAAAGTGAATGCAAACAAATTTGAAAGTGAAGTAACTATTGATATAACCATTTAAAATGGTTTTACCTGCAGAGTGTAAAGGTATGGCAGCCAGACACAGTCACCCCAACCCAGGTACCAGCCAAAATGGTCATGGCAAATATCGATTGTCTTCAGATACCAAGCTTCATTCCAGAAGAAATCCAGCACATAAATTGCCTAAAAATAATCAGTCACTTTATCGAGGTCACATGAAAAGATAAGAAAAATTTGAAAAGGGAAATTATAAATGTTTCATACAGTTATGACTTGCATTTATGTAGTCTCTTTATAATGTAGTATAAGGCCCCAAGGCGCTTCATAGCAGCGGTTACCAAATAATACATGATTTGGACATAAAGACAGATGACCATATGCTTGGCCAAAGAGGCAGGTTCTAAGGAGCATCTTAAAGGACGAAAGTGAGGTAGGGAGGCAGAGAGGTTTAAGGAGGTAATTCCAGAGCTTAGATCCTAGGCAGCTGAAGGCATGCTGCCAATGTGGAAATTAACTTGTCTTTGAATGATGTTGCTAAGTGGCAACATGTAGATGGCAAATAAGATTTCCCCTGCCTCTTCCTCATGGGCAGGATATTGAGTTCGGGGGTTGGGGACCGCTTGCCGATGTGTAAAATGACGTGGGATGACGTTGTGCGGAACGTCTATTTGAGGCCATTTAAAAACTAATTGAAGTAGTTAAAGGACCTGCCCGTCCAACCTTAAGGTTGGCGGGCAGTCCGGAAGACCTGGCGGGCTTCAGAAAAAGCATGAAACTTCATCCGCGGGCGGAATGAGGTTTCATGTAAGTTTTAAAAAATTTAATAAAAGTTGAATTAAAAGTGATGGACGGACATATTCCAACTCATATGACGATGTCACATGAGGGGACGTCAGGGAAATTTTATTTGTCTATATTTCACATTTTTGAGTTTGGCAGTAATCTCCCTGAGGCAGCACTTAGCCTCAGGGAGATGAGTGTGCTCTTTCATGCGCATGCACAAAAGAGTGCTCTCTCTGCTCAGGGAATCCCCCCCCCCCCCCCCCCCCCCCCCCCCCCGCGTCATAGGGAGCGCATAGTGCTTCCTGGCGGATGTCACGCAGGGTGGGCCTAAATTGGCCCACCCACTTAAAATGGTGGCACCCCCCCCCCCCCAATTGGGGGCGCCGATTGGAGGTGAGCCTGCACGCACCCGCTCCTGCACTTCCCCCCCTAATGGGGAAAAATTCTTCCCCATATCTTTTTCAAATGTTTATCTTCCCTTTTAAAAGCTGTCATGGATTTTGTCCCTCATACAGAGTCTGGTCAGAGGATTCCTACATGACAATAAAAACATAACCTCTCCTTTTGTTCTTTTCATGTCCTCACTCATACCAGACCATTTACGACAATTACTTCCACACATTGGTGCCTGCCAATGTTGTCATCCATTGAAGAGTTTCCCAGACCTTCCCACTAAGTTTGAAAACTATTCTGAGGAAACAAAACATGCAATTACCTGCAGCACATTCACCAAGATCATAGAATTGGTCACTTGACCGTAGAGCTCTTGCTGTTTGGCAGCAAAGGAAAGGTTAATAAGAGTCCATGCCACAATACCAGGCCGACCATTAAAGAATAGCTTGAAGTCAAACCACGTCCCTATCCGTGGGTTAAATTCAATTCCCATCATGTAGTCGTAGAAAAAATTCCCAGTGAATTTGCTAAAGAAATGGAATAAACATGTTAAAACTGTACTTCCCACTTTAATAGACGAGGCAATATAATACTAATAATATTTTTGTACTCTTATTTCCTTCCCTTCTTTATTAGGTGTTCATTGGCAAATTAATTATAGAGAGCTGGATGCATCTACCAGGGTTCCGTTTAAGACCAAGGCCACTTTTGTTGTTTACAACAACAAAAACAGCAACAACATACATTTAAATAGTACCTTTAACATAGAAAAATGCCCAAAGTGCTTCTCAGAAGGACGAAGAAAAATGTAGATGTGTAGACAAAGAGGTGTTAGGGGGAAGGGGCGGGGGAGTTAAAGGTTTGGTTAAAGAAGTGGGCTTTAAGGAGGGTCTTAATGGAACAACGGGAGGTGAGAAAACATAAGGATTTAGGAAATTGGAGCGTGTGCAGACTAGGTGACCGCAGGCACGGCTACCAAAGGTGGGGCAAATGGACAGAACAGTATGTACAAGAGAGCAGAACCAAAGCAGCAAAGAGTACAAAGGGACTATGAGAGCAGGGGGAAGCTGCCATGCTCTAGAATGTTACACACATAGGAAGGGCTGAGGCAATGGACTGATTTCAACATACAGAGGAGGAGTTTCAATTTGAATCACTGGGGGATTAATTAGAGCCAGTGAGGAAAGAGGTGATGGGCGAGCAGCAATATGGGCGGGATAGGATACAGGAGGGTGAAGGATGGGCAGCCAGCCAGGAGATCAATGAAATAGTCAAGTCTGGGGGTGATAAAGGCACAGATGAAGGTTTCAGCAGCAGACAGGCTGAACTGGGAAAGTCAATGCTGTGAAGATGTCCAGAGTATGGGGCCTGAAGCTCAGCTCAGGATTGGATAGAATACCGTGTTGAAAGTCAGGTTCACATTAGGACAGTTCTCAGGGATGAAATCAGTGGTGAGGGTATGGTTGCCAACACTCCAGGATTGCCCTGGAGTCTCCAGGAATTAAAGATGAATTAATCAAGGCAAACCCAAAGGAAAAAAAATCACAGAGCCGTTACAAATAAGTGCATTTTTAATTTGCATTTATTAGTTATAAAAATAATAAAGGCTCTTTAAGTGGGCATGGCAGTTGGAAATCAAATATTGAAACCTCCAGGTATACATCCAACCAGAGTTGGCAACTGCAGGTGAGGGGAGGAAGTTAGTGGTCAGGGCTGAAGACAGTGCTTAGCTGGAGGAACAAAGTAAAAACAAAAATACTGAAGATCCTATCAAGGGATATGAGGATGGTGCAGGAAAATGTGGAGGTACAAGATTAGTCATGGCGTGGTTTAATGGCAGAGTAGCCTTGAGGGGCCAAATGGCCTACTTCTGCTCCTACTTCCTGTGTCCCTAGCTTCTGATGAAAGATCATTGACCTGAAGTGTTAAGCCTACCGTCCTATCTCCCCAGATACTGCTACAAAGACGGAGTCTTTCCAACTATTCCTGTTTTTATTTAAGCTGGAGGGAGCTGTAGCTCATTCAAATTTAAATGTTGGATAAGCAGTCCCAACAATACAGAGGCAATGGAGGGATCACAAGAGATGTTGGAGGTGCAGAGTTAACTGTCATCAGCATGCTAGTGGAAGCTGGTTCAATAGCCACAGATTATGTCACCAAGGGGAAACACACAAACAAGGAAGAGGTGAGGGCCCATAGATAAATCAGGGGTGCAAACAATGTTCCCTCTAATTTTTCTTCATTGTCTGCAGCCAGTTTATTGCACCTGTACAGTACATTCAAGATTGCTGCATGGTCACGCAGCTAAGTGGAAATGTTGGTTGCAAGGAGATGCTTTTGGCAGACATGATCTGCATACGATCAAATGGATTAAGAATGGAACCAAGCTAAGGCATCCCCATTGAGCTGGACAAGGGTGGAATTGCACTGAAGGAGGAAGACTCGTCAAAAGCTGCAGAGGGGAGGAGAACTTGAAGAGGGATAATGGACCACTGTCACAGAGAATATTTTTTGGCTTTTGTTAGGGTTGCTTCAGCTGTGGGAGGGTTGAAAATCATACCAAAGTTCTCAGTTAGAGAAGATGTGGGCACGGATATAGCAACATTGGAGAGGAATGGGAGTCTGGTGATGAGGAAGTGGTTTGGAAAGTCAGAGGGGCTAAATTTGGGTGATAACAGCATCCCATTATTATTTTGTAAACTTCTTCAATAAACCTGCATGTTCAGCTTTTAAATGGAGCATTGGAGGGACAATCAATGATGATTACAGCCTGAGAACAAGATTGTCTTTGAACAATTCTTCAAAACATTTTCACAGATTAAATTCTTACCAGTCTTTTGCATTACTGGGAAAGAAGTATGCCTTTATCATTGCAAGCGTTGCCACAGCGTAGCCCAGGATGTTGGCACACCACAATAGAGGAATCCAATGATCAAACATGATCGTGGGAGAGAACCAATGAAGATAGTTGGCATTGGTAAACCAGAGCACATGGGTAATAATCCACGCCTGTAGTCCATTGACCTCATATTTATTGATCAGACCTGTAGAGTAAATACATTATTTTAGAGCTCTTGATCTTTTGAAAACAATTCTGAAAATATTGCAGTAGCCTTCTTACCTTTTCTCTAACAAATAATAGCGAACAACAACCTGCATTTATTTCATATGTTTAATGTAGCAACAGGTCCACGGAGATTCACAGGAGCATTAACAAGCAAAATCTGATACTGAGTCTTAAAAGGATATACTAGTTCAGATGACCAAAAGCTTGGACAAAGAAGTAGATTTTGAGTATCTTAAAAGGTGGAGAAAGAGGCAGAGTGACTTAGGGAAGGGACTTTCAGAGCGAGGGACCAGGCAGCCGGGTCACTTTGCCATTAACCAATAAGACCTGTTGCCATACAACTTAAGGGGAGGCGGTGACATAGTGGTATTCTCACTGAACTAGTATTCCAGAGGCCCAGGGTAATGGACTGATGGGGATCTGGTTCAGATCCCACCATGGCATTTGGTGAAATTTGAACACAATAAAAATCTGGAATTAAAAATCTGATGATTACAACCATGAAGCCTTTGCCAATTGTAAAAACCCACCTGGTTCACTAATGCCCCTTTAGGGAAAGAAATCTGCCATCCTTCTCTGGTCTGGCCTACATATGACTTCAGACCCACAGCAAGATGGTTGACTCTTAAAAATGCCCTCTGCAAAAGAGCAATAAGTACTAGCCTAGCCACTGATGCTAACATCCCATGAAGGAATTTTAAAAAAACTATTTGTAGTGTGGCTTGGCTTCAGTCCCCACACACAAGTTTTATGAGGGCAGCTAGAAATTCAAATTGGATGATAACTTGTTGAATGAAAAGCAAAAGACTATCACTTGTCACTGGTACACACTTTCAAAAGCCAAGTTTCTTTTTTAAGAACAGACAAAAACGTCAGGAGTACCCTGGACCATTCTTGCAGAGTTCTAAGTTGCCAGTTCAAAAACATTATTAGCAGTAATTTCTGTGCATATCTGCTGCTCAAAAGAAAGAAAGGAGACAGGCATACCTGTATTTATAGTGGCTCTTGTGACCTCAGGATGTTACAGCCAATATAATTTTTGAAGTATAGTTACTGCTGTAATATAGGATATGCAGCAACCAATTTGTACACAGCACACACTCTCAAACAACAATGCAAAAATGACTGGATAATATCTTCCTGTGACATTAGTTGAGGCCTAAATATTGGCCTGGGCACTGACGGGGTGGGGGGGATACAATTCCCATTCTTTGAAATAGTGCCATGAGAACTTTATGTCTCTCTCTGAGAGAGCAGGCAGGGTCTTGGCTTATGGACACAAAGATGGTACCTTGTACAATAAAGCACTCCCTCAGTATTGCACCGGAGTGTCAGCCTAGATTTATGTGCTCAAGTCTTTGGAGTGGGACTTAAACCTACAACCTTTTGACTCCAGAAGCAAGAATGATAGCAGCTGAGCTGTGGCTAATTCTGCATGAGATTAAGGGTTTTACACCAAAAATAAAGAGCTGTTGCATGTCGATGTGTGATCTCAAGGGTCCATTTGGGCCTCACCAAAATAACGCACTGGTGCATGCTGAGCTGTACCACTCAATGGGGTGCAAAAGGAGTGACCATAGGCAAACCTAATTCAAATCAGTCCAATTGGATTTATTTAATTATGAAATGATTCTTGAAATAATCCTGACTTGGGTAGAAAAACAAATATATATTTGCAGCTTGTGCCGGGAAGGCCAAGTCTTGTGCCACTTCTTGAAGGCTCGCTCAACACAGAATTACCCCCAAGATCACAGCGATCCACCCATTGACCAAGAAGGACAATGATCTCAGCCGACATGACCATAACTATGCTGAATGTTTCCCCATCAATCTTCTGCAGGGTTAATTATTCCCCCAAAAACAAGATGAAGCATGCTTCCTTTCATGGTCCTTACTGTGGTACCACATATGAACATACAAATTAGGAGCAGGAGTAGGCCATTCAGCCTCTTGAGCCTGCTCCACCATTTGATAAAATCATGGCTAATCCGATTGTGGCCTCAACTCCACTTCCCAATCTGCCCCCCATAACACTCGAGTCCCTTGTCAATCAAGAACCTATCTAACTCAGCCTTGAATGCATTCAATGACTAAGCCTTCACTGCTTTCTGAGAAAGAAAATTCCATAGAAACCTGGATGTATTGATATACTCCTCATCAACTGCCATGCAATCAAAATGGAGTCAGAGTACATATGGATGCACTTTGCGAATTTGATATATTATGAAAAGGCAAATATCTACTATAGAACACAAGCAGTCACTTTCATGTCCAAATGATTAACAGATCATAGTTTTCCTTGGAGAAGAGAAGGTTGAGAAGAGATTTGATAGAGGTATTCAAAATCATGAGGGGTCCAGACAGAGCAGGCACAAAAAAACTCTTCCTATTGGTAGGAAGGTCGAGAACCAGAGGGCATAGATTTAATATAATTGGCAAAAGAAGCAATGGCGACATGAGGAAAACTTGCTCACGTATCATGTGGTTAGTATCTGGAATGCACTGCCCGAGAATGTGGTGGAGGCGGGTTCAATCGAGGCATTCAGAAAGGAAGAATTTGTAGGGCCACAGGGAGAAGACAGGGGAGTGGCACTAGATAAATTGCTCTTTTGGAGAGCCAGCACACACACACACAATGGGCCGAGTGGCCTCCTTCTGTGCTGTAATCCATTCTGTGACGTTAACAAAACCAAACTTTGTAGCATTAAGTCAAGTGGAATCACACATTTAATGCACTCAGGCCAAAGGCTTTGAATAAAAAGAAATCCTAAAGCATTATTCCTGAACAAGATTCCCACATTTCCACTACAATGGCCATGTCCTCTTATCCTTGTTGCTATCAACAATCTTGCAAAATAATCTGACTTGGATGTCTTTTATTGTAAGACAAAACAAAATGAGAGATGAATCTCACCTGCAGGCGTGCATGCCCCATCTTGCACTCCACCAACATAGCCAGGCAGGAACTTGTGACAAACATCAGGCACAAACATGTACAAAAACACCTAAAAATTCATGCACAGAAAAAAAAAGTCTTAGTAATTGGCAACAAACCAGTTGGAATGGATAATTTAGGACGATTTAACTGCACTGCCTGACAGTCTTCTCAGCAGTGGGCACTGCTGGTGGATGGGAAGGAGAGATATTAACAGAACCTATTCAGAAACAACGAGAATTGTAACTACTATTCTAAGGGTATCAGTGGCCAGCAGCATTGCACATGTGTTCTTGGGAGGAGTGCTGTGCATTCAGGTCATTATACTTTAAAATCTTACCTTGTTGGGCATGTCCTAACAGGTAGGCGGATTCCTTTTAAGCTCGTATAGAAACCTGATTTTCCTGAGTTTACCCTGCACTGGCTTCCTCAGGACAAAGCAATATTGACCTGCGGGCTCAGGTAAGTCATATGGGCCCTCATTTGTACACCTGAAAAGGATCCCTTGCCTATTGCAGGCGTGGCAACTGCACACCAATTTTTTTGGCCTTTACCAAAATGGTTTACACTGCACTTCCATCTTGTAGTGCGTGTATGCTTCATGTCTAACTGATTGGATGGTTAGAAGGCTGCTTAGTGCCCAATAAAATGGGCTCTATGCAGCCCAATATATTGGTCGTTTTCTGCTCAGTGGTTGTGGTAAGCACACTATTAGACTGATCATTGAATCAGAGTCAATCCCACTGCAGTTCTGTCTGATCCAGCAACCTAAAAACCATCTCTCATTCGATAAAGGGTGCCTTTCTAACATGCAGTTAACATATGTCCCCATAACCTGGGCTTCCTTACCAAAATTCTGGTTTATTAAACAGCAAATTTAAAATAAAAGCAAAATACTGCGGATGCTGGAAATCTGAAACAAAAACTGAAATAGCTGGAAAAACTCAGTGGGTCTGACAGCATCTGCAGAGAGGAGTACAGTGTACGTTTTGAGTCCGTATGACTCATCAGAGATAACAAATTTAAAACTTGTCCTGGTCCATCCCATGCTGATGGTGATAAGTAGCTCCCAGACTATATGAGATGGAAGATTTTGCTGGTAAGAACGAGGATCAGCCTTGCAGGGTTCCATGTGAGGCCCAGCATAAGACCACAAAGAAAACAATTATGACTGTTTTATGTGCTTAAATGTGCCGCATCAAAACCTGTGTGAGAGTCTGTTTATGCATTGGATTGTAGTTGAAAAATTGTTTAAATAAAAGATGTATTTTTTTAAAAAGGCAAATGTTATACTTACACACAGAAGTGCAGCAGTTACAGACTACGACTATGTAGATTTAACTGCTGGATCTTCTGAATGCAGCTCATGGAGGGATTTTTGACAAATTAGTTTTTTGATACATTTACACATTTTGAGTTTTTTTTTAACCATAGCATTCCTCTGCGCTTTTGCCTTTTTAAAAATTTAAAGAGTGACAGCAGTATTCTGATTCTGGGTGACTCAGTGTACCCTGTGACTACAAATTAGCAAGTAGTTTTTGACATGGTTGTGGTCATTCGAGCTCTACAAAAGTATGCAGGACTCTCAACGGAGACTTTCAAATGGTCAAAGCAAATTTGCAACCCTCTTATCAATTCTGTCACACCAATGTAAAAGTGAAACAAGATCCATAGTTACAAGCTTGAAGGAGAAGACTAAATAAAAAAGCAAGATTTATTTTGTTATTTCTATCATTTTAAAATATGACGGCAAGTGCTTGTGAGGAAGGAGTTTCTGTGGTCGACCAGCTCAAGCAATACACCACATTGCAAATCACTGTGAAAGAAGCTGTTGCTCAGCAATCTAGTTTAAACATCAGCTGGAGCACAGACAAAAAGAGTGCGTGAGGGTTTGCAGGGATCAAAGCTCCAAGTATAATACAAATACAAGGTAGTGTCTGCAGTCTGGACTAAGTTTGCTAATTTTGAAACAGCTTGCAAGTGAGGATTATTTTAAAAACACATCAAACTATCTTCCACGCTCTTGCTCTTCCTCTTTGTCACATGCACAAAGCTTGCCTCCACTCAGTAGAGACCACAAAGTGCTGCTCTATTGCCTTGTGTTCTTAACCCCACACACAGAACTTATCGTAACAAATAGATGGCTGGTATCTCTTGCTGCCGCAAGAACTGGGAGGGCCTGAAAATTTGGTGGGTTGGCGTTGGGTCTGGTACCCAATGCCTTCCTGGCTCCATTGGAATTAGGTTCTGGGTGGGAAGGCTCATGATCGACCTTCCCAACCTGCCTCCACTTGAGTCCCTTAAGTGGCCAATTAATGACCAGCTCTGGGCCTCTTCCTGCCTCGTTGCAATCTTGCCAATGCCAGCTGGGCTGGCTGATATGCAGCTTGCATGCCGAGTAAAATTGCGGGCTGCATGTCAGCTGGAGTTGTTGGGGGACGGTCCCTTGATTACTAATCCGTGCATGATTGAGGGCATGGACATGGAGTAGGGTGGTGGCTGCTGACAGCCACCCACTTGCCCTTGTTGCTGACCCTCATGCCCCCCCTCTCCCCACGACCCCTATCCCGCAAGACCCTCACCCCATCCAACAGCACTTCACTTTTTCCTGGGTTGCCCCTTGGTCCTGGGACTCTGGTGGAGGTGGGGGGTGTTGTTCCGACCACAGCCACAGCCTCCTTTGTGGTACTGCTGAGTGCAAGAGCTGCTGGCCTCTGATTGGCTGGAAGCTCTTGACGGGCAGTAAGTTGTCTTTCCGGGTCCTCAGTCTAGAGGAAGGCCCACCACTGTCCACTTAACTGCCTAATGGGCAGAAGATATGGCACGCCTTCCTCCTCAGAGTCAGCGCCACTTTTTAGGTAGCAGGCAAGACACCCGCTGAGAAAAGGAGATTTTGCCCGATGTATAAACCTCCTTAAAAAAGGACAATCAAGATGCTTATTCATTGCAACGCCTCTCCCGCAATAGAAAGAGCCTCTCTTAGTAATGTTTTTAAATCAGTCTCAAAATTATATTGGAATAGAGTGATTTGGGGTGGAGAGCCCTCCCAGTCAGGAACACTGTAGCCCGTGGAAAGCTGCTCCCTTTCACCCCGGGAACAATGGCCACCTCCACATCAACCTCCAATCTCATCCTCCTTGTCCTCACCAACCAGCGCACCCACCCTCGCCCCGCCCAACACACTCCTTCACCAGGCATGCCTGGCTGGCCTGGGTGATCTAGGAACCCACTCACCTCATTGTGAAAGTAGGGTCCAAGGATCCACCCTCTCCGCTGGGTGCAACCCCAGCTGGGAAAATTCCAGCTTCCATGACAACACAAATTAAAATACAATTCATGGGGTACATCAGAGGAAAGAAAACTGGCACAAGGGCAAGCCAATCCACTTCCCTGGAATCTTTCTTATCACTATGAATCCACCTACTCATTGGATAAGCTCATTGCATGGACACAGACCCTGGGACATGTTGTTACAGAAGGTTAAGTGTGAGTAGCTTGGATCTGCACAACTTGTTCTGTGGGATGCTAAAAGTTACTCAAAGATAGGCCCACATGCATCCTTTTAGATTCTTTGGATAGGTTGATTGCTGCAGAAGACATGATGAAGGCTAACCTGTTCTGGTCTACATGGGGTCTGCATGTTGTTGAAATGTATCAGATTCAGTTGTGAGATAGACCTTGACTATGTATAATATTGCAAAATGGGCAATAGTGAGTCAGGACCAAGTCAGGATCTGCCCCATGAATTCCTCAGAGGGCTTCATTCAATCTCATGACCCACCAATATGTGCTTTTATTATTGGAGAATAGTTTTCTTAACATTTTTATTGACACATCAGATTATAAGCCATTGTCCATTTAACTAAGTCAATCGGCTTGTTGGTTAATGGGTCCCATCTCCTAACATTGGGCAATTTATGAGCCTTATGCTTGCACCTTAAAGCCAGGTTAGACCCTGTTCAAAGGATTTATTGTTGGTTGGTTTGGACATGTTTGGCTCACCTTCAGGGCCTGGCACAGCCCTTTCACTCCCTAAGTTTTATTTGGGACTCTCTTCCATCCAATCTGTGAATTGTTGAAAGAGTTTTCTCCCTACAGATGCTGCCCAACCCGCTGAGTGTTTACAGTATTTTCTGGTTCTTCCTCAATAGATACAACGAGAAGATTTTATGGTCCCCTGAGGGTGCAGGTGGGTTTACAGGTGGTCAGGGAGGGGTGCCTGTAAAATTCTGCGGATTAATTTACAACTGCCTACCCAACCATCCCTGACCTCGTCATGATTTTACAAGAGGGGGTGGTGCAGTGAGAAAGATTTAGAGCAGCCCACCTGCCTTCACCCTTACTGAGGACCTTAAGTGGCCAATTAATGGCCACTTCCTGCCCTGGCCACAATTTTTCAGCCAGAGGAAGCCTCGGGCGGGAAAGCGGGTAGGCGTGGTGCCCTCTTCATGGGCCCCTCCTCCAAGGTCTCGCCCCCTCCCCTCATCACAGCCCAGGTTTCTCCTCCCCCCACCTAGCCCCCACCGGCCGGCAGATCTCAGAGGCCAGACATCCCCCCCAGGTGACTCCTCTGTGCATTAAATGGCTGCAGGGCAGTTGTCCAGAACAGGGGCAAGTTTCCTGCTGACTTATTTGATGGCGGGATGGGAAACCAATGTTTTTTTCTAGTTCATGCATGGGATGTGGGTGTCACTGGTAAGGCCAGCATTTATTACCTATCCCTAATTGCCCATCAGAACTTGGTGGTGAGCTGCCTTCTTGAACCGCTGCAGTCTCTGTTGTGCTTATTGTGCCTTGCCATAGTAGTTTAGTACAACTGAGTGGATTGCCAGGTAATTTCAAGGGGCAGCTAAGTGTCAACCAGATTGCTTTGGGCCGGTAGTTACATATAGACCAGGCTGGTAACGATGGCACTTGGGGTTTTATGACAATCTGGTCATTTCATGGTCACCATTACTGAGACTAGCTTTTAATTCTAGATATATTTAATTAATTAAATGTAAATTCATGGATGCCATGGTGGGATTTGAGCTCATATCACTGGATTACTAGTTCAGTAATAGAACCACCATGTTACTGTGGCCTTATTTTATAGATTTTCTTTGTTTTTAAAGTAAAGGTTTTTTGAACACCTTTGAATAATTACATGATATCCTGGTAGCAATCTTAACTACAGGATGTTTACGGACACCTATTGGACATGTTTTTGTACAAGCTGTGCTTTACTTCCCTTCATTCCTTCAAAGTAATAGTCTTACTGAGGTTGCCTTGTAACTAAACATTCTTTAAGTCTAACTAAACACATATAATGAACTGTCTTACCCACCCACAGGCGATTCATTCTCCACTGAACAGAATAGCTCAACTTGGTCAGGGCATCAAAAAGAAATTGTGTTTCTTTGCCCGCTGAATCAGCATTGGGCAGAAAACCTAGCCCTAAAAAGGGGAATTGGAATATCTTTTTGGCATCAATCTGTGGAATTATGTCTGTACCACCATTTTGAGACAAGCCTACGAACAGAAACTTACTTGAAAACAGACCCAGATGGTGTAGATTTTAGCAGCTGTCCAGCTGAAGGATGGGGCTCGACTCCAGATGTCACTGACACTCATCTTTCCAGAGTATAAATCAAGGGGCGGACGAGACAGAGCACATTGGTACTGGTCACAGCACATGACAAAGTAGAATACAATTAAGGGAGCACAGAGGAGGAGAAAGATAATGGATACCAGGGAAAACCAATCCACCTCCCTGAAAAAAAGCACAGGCAGCTGTTAGACTTTTTTTCCAAGTTGAAAAGTTAATTTGAGAATCACCATATAAGAGCAAGAAATGGAACAAGTCAGGTGTATGAAATCAATAAAACTCGGAAACGTGAATTCATTGTACACTCTGAAATGCTTGGTACCTATGGATTTTGGAATTTTATGGATTATAGGATGTTACTTTCTCCATGGCAATGCCTCGGCCAATTCGAGTCAACTTGCCAACCAATCAGCACCTTTTATCCTGTGGCGTAATTTGTTGTGATTGTTTGAAATTTGGCATTCTTGTGTTTGTCCTTGTGAGTGCAAGATGAAAATCTTCAAAACATGTCTCTCTTTTCACAAATAATCAAGATTATAGAATGACTTCAGAATACCTAACCACAATTATGTGAATCGGAAAACATTGTAGACACAAATATTTACCTGAAGCATAAACGGTGAGAAAGCAGCAGTAAAAATTATTTTATTTGTCCAAATATTGTATCTTCTATGTTTCTGCTGCCAAAGTAATGTACTAAAATTATGTTGTGAGTTGCTTGGAACTGCTCAAAAAGTTTCTGAACTGGTGTTTCCGAACACTAGATTTCTGGTCTGGGCTTCTGACTACAGTGTACTACATACCTTCTGGTATGTGTTGGAGTTGAGTAATACAAAACATACAACTCCAACTCTGTCAGAATTCCCTGCCCCTAGTTCAGGACACTGAAGGCCTATAATAAAAACCCTACTGCCACCCTATCGGAGGTCAACCAACACAATACAGACTGGCGATTGTATCTGCTTGCTGCCTTTCAGTAACGTACAGCTCAGATAATCACTAATATACTAAGTATGTCATCAGCTGGGAGCTCTCTCATCTGGTTCTTAATTCCCTCTGTTGATAATGTACCTTTCCTTCCACAGTAGTAAGGTTTTCTGTTGACTTGCAAGCCAAATATATGAATTGTTTAGCAAACAGACATGCAAAATGCTGTGCATGTTTTATGCTCCGAACCCTTTATGCTGTGACATGTTGAATGAGGGAGAGGATGCAGGTGGTGGCAACAAATGCATCGGCATCATTTCATCTGCCTTCCTGCTTTTCTGAGGGAATGGCTTTCATGGGACCCAGTTTTACATCGACTACAGCAACAACTGACACTTATATAACACCTTTGTTGTGGAAAAACACCCCAAGACCTCTCAGACAACGATGATCCAAAAATAAAATTAGGCAGGGTGATCAAAAGACTGATGTAAATATTCATATGGTTCAAAAAGACAGGACAAAGTGTGAAAATTTGTGCTTATGCCAATACTTGTGGGTTTGTGTATTTTTCATTGCCACAACAGTTTTTGTTTCTCTTTTGTACAGGTGGATGGAGGAAAAACAGAAAAAAGTAGTGCAAGTTTGGAAGGCAGGGGACCATGTTGAACTGGCAGTAGTAAATTGGACGTGGATCTGACCAGCTTCTCCATAAATGTATGACATTTGTAATTGCTTTATACCCAATGATCCAAATTTGCCTCATTCAGTGGGTCGAATGGAAACTGAATGTCTGAATTTCCTCTGCAGTTAAGCTTCCATTAATCATGCATTATTCACAACGTACAGTTCTCCAGTATTAGGAGGATGATCACAGAAGCACAGAAGGAGGCCACAATAAAGTCTTTGTACCAGTTCTTTGAAAGGGCTATCTAATCAGGCTCACTCCTTTACCTTAATCCTGGGGGGGCAGGGGCCTTCAAATTGGGTAGCAAGTGGAGCCACTGTGTCAATCTGATATTTGCCATTTGGCTATCAGTGAGTGTCCAGTCTGGTTGTCTAAATGAAAAGTTTAGATCTGTAAAGTCTACTTTTTAAAATTTATTTGTTCACACAATGTGGGTGTCACTGGCTAAGCCAGCATTTGTTACCCATCTCTAATTGTCCTTGAGAAGATGGTGATGAGCTGCCATCTTGAAACCGTTGCAGTCCCTGTGCTGTAGGTACCCCCACAGTGCTGTTAGGAAGGGAGTTCCAGGATTTTGACCCAGTGACAGTGAAGGAATGGCGATATAGTTTCAAGTCAGGATGCTGTGTGGCTTGGTGAGGAACTTGCAGGTTCTAGTGTTCCCAATCATCTGCTGCCTTCTAGGTAGTAGAGGTTGTGGGCTTGGAAAGTACTGTAGGAAGAGCCTTGGTGGGTTGCTGCATCTTGTAGATGGTACATCTTGTTGCCGCTGTGTATCATTGGTGGAAGGAGTGCCAATCAAGCAGGCTGCTTTGTCCTGGATGGTGTTAAGTGAAAAAAAAACTATTCTTCTTACCCACAAAACCCCTCCCCACAAGCCCTGCAAAAAATGATTTCACAAGATGCAAAAATATTCAACTACAATGAATGTGTTAAAACAAGAACAGAATCTGACTCCAGGGAGCGGTATCAAAAGTACCATCATCTGGGGAGATGGTGTCACAGTGGTATTGTCACTGGACTAGTAATCCAGAGACCTAGGGATGTAGTTTCTAATCCCATCATGGCAACTGGTGGAATTTTAATTTAAATCTGGAAGCTAGTTCCAGTAATGGTGACCATGAAACTATGATCATTTGTCATAAAAACCCATCTGGTTTACTAATGTCCTTTAGGGAAGGAAATCTGCTGTCCTTACCCAGCCAATCACATGCAGTTAGAGACGCCACATGTGCAGAGACTGCACAGTGCCCATTTTCTACATGGGGAAAAACAACAAGCAGTGTTTTTTATGGCCTCTGAATTCAGGGTTTTTTTTATCCTTTTGGGACCAATATGTGTTTAAGTGAGAAGTTTAACATTTTAAATTGTGGATGAGCGAAGTATTGGGGCCGCGAACTGTGATCGGGTGTACAAACACATCTGCGCGAGTAAACAAATTTGCGATAGAAGGGGCCATGAATGAAGGGGAGTTGGCTTTATACATATATCAGGTTGAGAGAGCAGCTAATAAAGCATATAGTATCCTAGGCTTTATTAATAGGGTCATAAAGTACAAGTGCAAGGAGGTTATGTTGAACTTGTATACGACAATAGTTTGACCTCAGGTAGAGTATTGCATACAGTTCTGGGTGCCGCATTCTAGGAAGGATGTGGAGGCACTGGAGAGTTTGCAGAAGAGGTTTTCGAGAATGGTTCCGAGAGGAGGAACTTCATTTGTGAAGGTAGATTGGAGAAGTTGAGACTGTTTTGCTTGGAGCAAAGAAGACTGGGAGGAGATTTGATAGAGGTATTTAAAATCATGACGGGTTTGGACAGAATAGATAGGGATAAACTGTTTCCACTCATGAAATGATTGAGAACGAGAGGGCACAGATTTAAAGTAATTGGCAAAAGAAGCAAAAGCGATATGAGAAAGAACTTTTTCACAAAGTGAGTGGTTAGGGTCTGGAATGCACTGCCTGAGAATGTGGTGGATGCAGGTTCACTTAAGTATTCAAAAGGGAATTAGATAATTATTTGAAAAGAAACAATCTGCAGGGTTACAGAGAAAAGGCAGGAAAATGGCACTAGGCGAAATGCTCATTTGGAGAGCAGGTGCAGACCTGATGGGCTGATTGGCCTCCTGTGCTGTAAAAGTTCTGTGATTCCATGATATGGATAGATATATTTATATCCACACAGCTCCAAACATACATATATACAATGTGATAGAGTCACAATGACATCGAAGGAGCCCATTCAGCCCACGAAGTCCATCCTGGCTCTCTGTAGAGCAATGTGAACAGTCCCGTTCCTCTGCTTTATCCCCGTAGCCCTGCAAGCTTATTTTCCTCAAATGCCCATCCAGTTTCCTTTTGAAATGATTTATCATCACTGCTTCCATCACTCTGGTAGACAGCAAGTTCCAGCTTTTTCAGTGGAATCAGGTGAAAGCAGCCAGTACAAAATTAAAAGGAAAATTAGGGAATTTTAAACAAAAGTTACATCAAAAAATTGAGTATTCCACGATCATGATGCTTGAAGCTGGCCCCACCCACAAAGTTGGCTACACCCTTAGGTTGAAGTAATGAGACAGTGAGTTTCTGCAGATTGCATCTGTTTGCAGTTGTTTGAGGAGGGTCTTCAAATTGTGCTCATATTTCTTGTGGCACAGGCACTAGCAGACATGCTTTAAAAGTTATTGGCCCAGAGTTTGCAGTCAGCAGTGAAGCAAGGACACTCACCACTGACCTCAAAGAAAGCCGAGCTAGCGATCTCTCTGGTTAGAATTTCATCTCTATCACTGTACAGTGATAACTGCAATGGAACACAAAGTTCTTCGCTGGAGATTCCACAGTGGAGCTGGAGTGATGTTATCAGGTTGCCCAAGCAGATGATAATATTAAAGGATTTTCAGACAACAAAACAGGAAACAAAAGGCAGCAAAATAAAGTAACTTTTAAAAATTGTTACATTGAGCAAATTAAAGATTGGGCATACAGGGTGAAGATAGAAGATGAATATTTTGAAAAAAAACTTTTTTAAAAAATTAAAAATTTAGCTTCAAAAATCTACTAATCAATCATTTAATAATGCTCCATGAATAAAATTATATGTTCACAGCCAGTCCAGTGTAGGACAAATTTAATTAATCACATCACGTTCAAACCCTGTTACACTGGATTGAACAAGGTGTAACTTTTTTTTAAAAGGGATTTCTAAGAACGAGTGGGAAAGTTGAAGTCCTCACTGATTTCAATCATTACTTTCTCCGGGTGGGGGTGGCAGGGAGGGGAGTGGTAGGGGAGCAGGGGTGGGAAGGTGGGGACCACAACATAGATTGTGGTAGTGCACTGAGTGACAGACCACAACTTCAGACTTTTTCATCAAACCAGTGCATCTCAACTTCCAGAAAACGTTGCTGGTTCAGTGATGAATTCGTGTTAGTGATTACACTAATGCCAGGTAAATTTTAGCAGAAACTCGAAACTGTAACCCAACCCGGTCCAATTGCAGGCCCAGTTTGGACCCAATTTCCCAATTATGCCCAAAGCAAAAACTTACTCCTGTATATTTAGAGGGACTGGAAATTAATGTGATGATACCAATTAAAACCACAACACAGTCTGGTAGTAGAACACACTGAGTCTTGTTTATCCATCATCCCGCTGCTTCCTGACCTGGCTCCCAGTCGGCAACATCTGAATTTTAAAACCCTTATCCTTGTTTCCAAATTGCGCTATTGCCTTGCACCTCCCTATGTCTGTAACCTTCTCCAGCCTTCTGGGTTCTCTTCAGTCCTCTAAATCTGGACTTATATGCATCCCTGATTTTCATCACGCCACCTATCCGAATGTCTCCTTACATAGCTCAGTGTCAAATTTTGATAATTCTCCTATTAAGTGCTTGCTTTATATAAAAGTAAGTGGTTGTTTTTTCACAGGATGTGTGTATTGCTGGCAAGGCCAGCATTTGTTGCCCAACCCTAATTGCCCTTGAACTGAGTGGCCTGCAAGGCCATTTCAGAGGGCAGTTAGGAGTCAACCACATTGATGTGGGTCTGGAGTCATGTGTGGACCAGACCGGGTAAAGATAACAGATTTCCTTCCCTAAAGGACATTAGTGAACCAAATGGCTTTTTTTAAAATAACAATCAATCAGTCTTATTTGTCATGGTCACCATTACTGCGACTAGCTTTATATTCCAGATTTTTTATTGATTGATTTTAAATTCCACCAGCTGCCATGGTGGGATTTGAACCCACGCTCCCCGAGCATTAGCCTGGTAATCTGGGTTACTAAATCACCAACATTATTTCTTATTGATGCAAGGAACTTGGGAATATAAGACTTAAATCCCGGTTGCCCTAACTAATTTGAATGTATATGCAGCTTTTACTTCAATTATACATTTTCAAGATTGTTCAGCATGAAAATTTAGAGGAAAATAAATGGATAATTAGAATAAAATTTCACTTACATGGTGCCTTATTGCATTTCTCAAAGCACTTCACCAAGAATGAATTGGTTAGAAATTCAGTTATTGTTTTACACAGGTAAATATACAGTATAAATCCCACACACACCACTAGGCCACAATGCTCTCAAGATAGTCCCCATGTGGTGAAGTCTCTTTGTATGTTTTATATCCATTTTCTTACCAGGCTCTGCCCCATTGCGCCACTTGTTCCTTCTCACTTGAAACAAGGCCATTTGCAGGATTCTTGCTTTGCCTTTTTACAGCTCCCAAGGATTGTGTGGCAGTCATGGCGGTCTGTTACAAAAGGACAGACAACTAGGTTGGTTTACGTGCAAATGAAGGCATAGTTATTATTCACAACAACATTGGCAGCCCTGCAACATAAACAGGTCATTGTGGCTGCCAATTAGATGGTTATCATCTGACAGAGACTTTAGTGCATGACAATCTTCAAGTAACCAGATCAGCAGAGAGTTCTCTATTGAAACCCAAGATTTAGTTTTACTTATGCTACAAATTCTAAAAATCAAAACGTTTCAGCGCTTCCACAATAACTCCGTCAGTATAAATATTGAAGTTATACTATTTTCTAGAAGGATTTTTATGCTGCATTCATGCAGCTACAAGCAGGTAATCTGATGTTCCCTGTGCAGATTTGTGGAATCACACCAATGCTGATTGTGTGACCTGTTCCACCTAAGCCTACCTAGGGTGTTAGTCCGATGGCAAATCTTCATTGTACTGGTTTCTCATTTTAAAATGGAGTCAGCACAACATCCTATAATCCAATACAAATATCATAGTTTGTAGAACCAGGTCAGCCATGGTTCAGGTAGCAGCACTGCTTGTTAGAAAGTGTTGGTTCAAGCCCCACTCCAGCACAAAAATCAAGGCTGCCACGTCACAGCAGTACTGAGGGACAGTTGCACTGTTTGAGGTAATGCCTAATGGAATAGCCATTAAACTGAGGTCCCATCTGCCTGCTCAGAAGGATGGAAAAGATTCCCATGGCGTATTGTCTTGGCCAATATTTATCTCTCAGTCAACATCACAAGAACAGATTATCTGATCGTTACCGCATTTTTGTTTGTGGAAGCTTGTTATGTGCAAAATGACTGTGAAGTTTCCTATGTTACAACAGTGACTACATTTCAAAAGTATTTAGTTGTCTGTAAAGTGCTCAGGGGCATCCTCTGGTCATGAAAGATGTTATATAAATGCATGTCTTTCTTTTCCTAAATATGGCTCTGGGCAGCACAGTGGTTTAAATACTGACCTTTCACCTTGGAATCGAGGTTCAATTATCACCCTTTGGTGCACTTCCTAGGTTTACCACTGACAGAATGTGGTGAATGCTTCTCTAAGGCTGAGGCCGAGGCTGTGTTGAGGGCATTCAGCTCATGGTGGGATTTCAACCCATGTTCCCAGTGCATTAGCCTGGGCCTCTGGATTTCCAGACCAGCAACATTACCACTATGCCACCATCTCCAACTGTTGATGCAAGGATCTTGGGAATATAAGACTCAAATCTTGGTTGCCTAAACTAATTTGAACGGATATGCAGGTTTTCCTTCAATTATACATCTTCCAAAAAAATATTCAGCATGAAAATGAAGAGGAAAATAAATGGATAATTAGGAAAAAAATTGCACAGGTAAATATTGTCAGAGGAAACTACCAAGCCTGGTTGTGAAGACGACACTGAGACTAGGATGCTTTGGTGGAGACAGCTTATAGCCACAGAGCTTACTTCTCCACTCTAACACCAGACACCCGTTGCTAGCTGACTCTTCTTTATAAACACGTCTGAGTATAATTGACTAACCAATATCCAACACCTGTTCACCTTATTACCTTAAACTACTGGGTTTTTAACACCCATCAACAGAACCTATTTGATACTAACAGATTCCCCTCTTTAAATTAAATTGATAGGCACACAAACGCTATCCATAAGAAAAAAATATAAAATGATAATACATGTTATCTTATTTGACAATCTTTAACTTACTCCATATTTCCCCCTTCTTGAAAAAAAAATTAAGGTTACAACATTAAATTTTCCATGTTCCCATAATCCGTTATAATACAAGGCGTCCATCCCTCTTCAAGGATATCCAACAATTTCTTTCCGTAAACAGTTCTTTCTGTGAAACAATTTGACAACTGGTGACTTGCGTCGACCCATTTTACTTTTCCTTCCTTTCCAACATCTCTTATACTCGCAAGACGAGTATACAAAACTCGCAACCTCTTCTCCGTGATACTCTTTGTTGAATGGACATTGTCCCAGAGTGAGCAGTTATCTATATAGCATTCTATAGGCACATTTTCCCCTGTCTGCCCCTTATATAGGAGTTCTTTTTTTCCACTTTAAAGTGACATTACAGAAGGTAAGAGTCTCAACTTTTTTTTTAGGAAAAACGAAATAGTTTTCTACTTGAATTTAAGAACATAGTCTTTTAACTAAAAATAAACAAAAAGCATGGCAAGGGAGCTCAGCTGCATGTGCTGCACAGCCTGCAGCATGTGGGAATTCTTAGACACTCTTTGCAGTCTGGATGACCACATGTGCAGGAAGTGCCACCGGCTTGACCAGCTTGAGTAATGGGTTTCGGAGCTTGAGTGTCAGCTAGAGACACAGCGGTGCATCCGTGAGGCTGAGGGTTACGTGCATAGCACCACTTTTTAGATGTGGTCACCCCGCAGCTTAAGGAAGTGCAGTCAGAGAGGGAATGGGTGACCACCAGTCAGAAGAAAGGAGGCAGGCAGGTAGTCAGGAAAACTGTTGGGCACATCTCACTCAGGAACTGTTTTTCTGTGTTGGAAAGTGGTGAGGGTGAAGGTTCCTCTGGAGAGTGCAGCCAGAGGCAAGTTCATTGTACTGTGGGTGGCTCAGCTGCACAAAGAGGGAGGAGTAAGAGTGCAAGGGCAAGTATGGTAGAATTCATCTTTGCCAGCCTGATTCGATACCTCAAAGCTCTAATTTTTTTCAAAAACCTCCACCTTAATAAATATCCTCCTCCCCGCATACAGTCATTCAAAATGTTCTTCAAAAATGGAACTAATGTGAGTCCCCTCCAAGGCGGGCAGATGGTCCCACATTATTGAAGTATCTTCGGATTCCTGGCATAAACTAATTGATCAGGACTGTGGCCCCCAGCCATCTGAAGCATGTTTTTTGCACACACTGCCCACACAGGAACAGTTGTCAATTTACAATTTGGTTGGTCAGCTAAAATTTTTCGGAGCATTTCGTCAATCACGGCGTGACTTCTCTCACATATCCCATTGCTAAAAAGGACTGTCTGCTGTGTGCATCGCTACAATATTCAAATTTATCATTGGCAAATTCTCCTCCATTGTCCGTTAAGAATTTGGCTGGTGCTCCCAGACCCATTCCTATCCATCTTTCCATTATCTTATTGATAATTACTTTTTTGTCTTTACTATAAATTACTGTTGCTGGACTAAATTTAGTCACTATATCCACAAAATGTAGAAGAAAAATATTTTTTTCTTTACCCCATACTTTGAGGTCCATCTCTACAGTTTCATTTAATCTCGCCAATGAAAGACTTACTACTGATCGTGATGGTGTTCTCCTGTACTTCTTACAGATATCACATTTTTCACTAATATTCTCGACAAGCCTAGTGTATTCCTCATCCAGTACCCTGCATCCTTTCACATAATCTTCAACTTATGAACAGAGAGATGTGCAAATTGTCAATGTAGTTTTGTAACAATTTGCTTCTTTGCCTTTAAATCCCTATCTCCAGCTGCCATTAATACCGCTTTAACATTCTGCTAGTGATGATAGGTCTTAAAGAATACAATAACGTCCAGACTGTGTAACCTGCAAATCTATATTTCCCAAGGACAACCGTTTTATCATACTCCATGTCCAACTTCATTTGGGCCTTTTTCATTGAGGGCTTACTTAATTAACAGTAATGGTATTTCACTCGATACCACATCAGTACTGATAAAGTGATTTACCACTGCTATTTACACAGAATTACTATTCTTTTTAGTGATTTCAACATGTTGTCATAAACCAAACCTGAAACATTCGCACAACATGAGTGTCAGGCAATGACCATCTCCAACAAGAAAGAATCCAACCATTGCCCCATGATGTTCAATGGCATTACCATCACTGAATCCCCCACGATCAACATTCTGGGGGTTACCATTGACCAGAAACTGAACAGGACTAGCCATATAAATACTGTGGCTACAAAAGCAGGTCAGAGGCTAGGAATCCTGCGATGAGTAACCCACCACCTGACTCCCCAAAGCCTGTCCACCATCTACAAGGCACAAGTCAGGAGTGTGAAGGATCACTTGTGTGGATGAGTGCAGCTCCCACAACACGCAAGAAGCTTGACACCGTCTAGGACAAAGCAGCCCGCTTGATTGGCACCACATCGACAAATATTCACTCCTTCCGCCACCAACGCACAGTAACAGCAGTGTGTACCAGCTACAAGATGGACTTCAGGAATTCACCTTCCAAACCCACGATCACTACCATCTACAAGGACAAGGACAGCAGATAGATGGGAACACCACTACTTAGAAGTTCTCCTCCAAGTAACTCACCATCCTGACTTGGAAATATATTACCGTTCCTTCACTGTCACTGGGTCAAAATCCTGGAACTACTTCTCTGACAGCACATGGACTGCAGCGGTTCAAGAAGACAGCTCACCACCACCTTCTCAAGGGCAACTAGGGATGGGCAATAAATGCTGGCCCAGCCAGCGAAGCCCACATCCCATGAATTAATAAAAAAAAAGTAGGACTGTTAAATTTGCTTTGGTTTTCCTTACTTAAAGAATCCATGTAATAGTTTAGCCAGTCCACACTACATACTGTGGATGTACACCCACTATCTAGAACTGCACAATTGAACGAATCTGTGACTAGGATACCCATTACCAGACTGAAGCTTTTGATGACCAATAGATTCCTTCTGATTGGTCAGTATCATCCTCCTCAGCTTCCGTACCTTCCATGTCATGTGTTGTCTCAAAAAACATGTTTTTCATTTTTGGGCAATTCAACGCATAATGATACTCAGAGTCACATCTGCAGCACTTGTTGACCACCGCTTGGTTATTCCTGCATCCTCCTTCCATAATTGTCCAACATCCACCGCCTGTCATGGCTCCCAAAAAGGTCTCTGTACCCGTACTTATTGTTTGTAACTCTTCTTTTGTACAGACGTTTGGGTCCTATATTCAAGTGGTCCTGAAACGCTGCTAGCATTGAATCCTCCATCTTTGGGGCCACTGCTGAGGAGCCCATTTGCTTCATAAAAGCAGCTGGAAATGAATGCTTTCCCAGAAAGTTTTTTTGAGGCTTTGGACATTTGATCCAAAAGTGTTTCTCCCTCTTTGAATCTAGCTCAGGTTGAAACCAAGAGCCTATCTATGTTTGATGTCCTAGCATAGTCCAATAATTTAAAAGCAAGTACTGATTTAGGAATTTCCAAGTGGAATTGCTGCAATCTCATACTTAGTCAGTTAAACTCCATGATGTATTCTTCTATGGAAGAATCATCCATTTTTCTAAATTTATCAAAGTCGACCAAGCCTCATAGGCATTCAGTAAGTCATTTTTCATATAAATTTTATCCATGAATTTTAAGAGAATGTCCAACCCTTCTTCAGTGTCCAGTTCCTGAGCGCCGAGTTCCGAGAACACCTTGCAGCTGATCTTGCTCCTGGCAGGAAGCAAAAGTGCTGGAGCTATCCCTTGCTTTCTTTCTGGTAGAGACATAACCTGTGTGCATGCTTCGACTTTACTTTTCCATTGATCACAAGGTTCCGACTCACAAAACAGTGGTGGAAAATCATATCCTGCCACCTTATACCTGGCTTCAGTCATCCAAAGAGTCTCCAATTACAGTGTTCTCTCAAAAAAAAACTCCAATTCTAACCTTCTGTCTGGAAGTAAATCTCAGACTCCAATCTTCACTTTCAGGTAACCCATCCTCTGCTACAAATTTCAGAGGAAACTCCCAATCCTGATTGTGAAGAAGACCCTGAGACTCGGATGCTTTGGTGGAGACTGTGGAAACTTATTGCTCACCCCAGAGCTTACTTCTCCACTCTTAACGCCAGACAGCCAGTGCTGGCTGATTCTTCTTTATTTACACATCTGAGTATCATTAACTAATCAATAATACCTAATATCCAACACCTGTTCACCTTAAGCTACTGGGTATTTAACATCCATTAACAGAACCTATTAAATACTAACAAATATACGGTATAAATCTCACACACACCACCAGGCCACGATGATCTCAAGATATTTCCCATGTGGTGAAGTCCTGTTGTATGTTGTATATTCATTTTCTTACTAGGCTCTGCTCCATTGCCCCACTTGTTTCTTCTCACATGGACCAATGCCATTTTCTGGATTTTTAATTAATTTTTAGGCAACTTTAATAAAATTTAAACTTTAAAAAGTTGGAGTGAGGGTATCTCAAAATGGAGGCACCCTTCCTCTTGCTTACCTAAAAAAAGGCCGTCTGCTGCTCCTTCCAAGACGGAGGGCCCCCTATTTGGATTTCCAGTTTCAAAAGCCTATCCACGGTCTTTAATTGGACAGCAAGCCTGCCCTCTGGCTATCAATTGGGAGGAATTCACAGCCGGTGACTGTTTCCCCCATAATGAGGGCGTCTGACACCCCCATTGACCCTGATGCCAGGCCCCACATCTGGCTATGCTATCCCTGGCTTGGCACCAAAATCTGTCACACAGATGCACACTACATTTAAAGACAAAATCATGATGTGCATAAGGACTGCCAATAAAAACAGATATTTCTCCAAATAAAACAATAAGATGTCAAAAAGTCAATGTCCTAAATCATAGCTGCTGAACAAGTGCATTTATAGTCTCTCAGTGGCTCAATCGCAAACAAAAGATCAGATCATTCCCTGAAGAAAGGGTGGGAATCCTTACGGGGAATCAAAGGGTGATGCTATGCAACACCCATCAGCTGATTTTGCATCAGCAATGAGGTGGCAAAATACTTGTCAATTAAAAGAAAACTATTGAAATTCAAAGCCTTCTTGCTTTGGTGTAGTTGTCTGTATTTTGTAGTTTCTTGTTCACCCTGTGGTTTATCCCAAGTCATTGAACTGTTTAATTTACTATATTTACTGAGGGTTCAGTTAGCTAAGGCTAGAATGCAAACACTGTAATCATTTGTGGGTTTGGGCCACCTACGGTTCTCTGCTTAGTGCTTTGTGTTTAAACCTTTGTCTTCATTAATCAGGACTGATTAGAAAAGTTAAGTATTTCAAAAGGAAACATCTAGTGAGGACAAAGCATTTATTTAATAGTATACTTGGGGAAATCTCAGGTTTCTTCTGAATATAGCACACCACTTTTTACCACCTATTTAAACTTATATATTATCTTCTTTTGAACAGGAGGCACTCTCCCTGTTGTGACACATGATTCAGAATTTGCCACCTCAAAACAGGGAAGAGGAAAGGAATATGGTAATTTGAACTGCAAAATGGTTTACTATTAAAATGAGGGAACGTTATGTACAAAGAGGCTGTTAATGGGATTAATTTCTTTTGTATTCCATTTTATTCAAACTGACAGCCCAAGGCGTCCTTCATCCTGTTTCAAATACAAAGCTGCACTTTATCATAGCTCATTTGGCGATGCATTTATACGATACTGCCATGAAACAGCAAACAAGGTGTACAAAGTCTATGATACCAAGATGTTACAACAGTGTCTACGCAACAACTTATACTTACTTTGCAGCTTTAATGTAATAAAACATCCCAAGGAGCTACACAGGAGCCTTATAAACCAAAATATTCAAATCCTTCAAAAGTTCTTCATTGGCTGTATCCTTCATTGGGAAGGCGCCATATAAATGCAAAACAAAAACAAGAATACCTGGAAAAACTCAGCAGGTCTGGCAGCATCTGCAGAGAGGAGCACGGTTAACATTTCGAGTCCGAATGACCCTTCAACAGAACTAAGTAAAAATAGAAGAGAGATGAAATATAAGCTGGTTTAAGGGGGGGGGGGAGTGGGACAAATAGAGCTGGATAGAGGGCCAGTGATCGGTGGAGATAACCAAAAGATGTCACAGACAAAAGGACAAAGAGGTGTTGAAGGTGGTGATATTATCTAAGGAATGCAAGTTTGCTCATTTGCAACTGGTACTAAAGTTACTACTAACAGTAGTAGGTAGTGAGGACAGAGAACTAGCTGTTGCAATTTAGTTGTCACATAGTTATCATTTGGCTCAAGTGCCGGCTCAAAAGCAACTTGCACTCAAAAGCCTTTTCCACCCAACTATATTGTCAACACAAAAACAAAAATACCTGGAAAAACTCAGCAGGTCTGGCAACATCTGCAGAGAGGAGCACAGTTAACATTCTGAGTCCAAATGACCCTTCAACTGAACTAAGTAAAAATAGAAGAGGTGAAATATAAGTTGGTTTAAGGGGGGGAGGGGGGGTGGTGGTGGGACAAGTAGAGCTGGATAGAGGGCCAGTGATAGGTGGAGATAACCAAAAGATGTCACAGACAAAAGGACAAAGAGGTGTTGAAGGTGGTGATATTATCTAAGGAATGTGCTAATTAAGGGTAGAAAGCAGGACGAGCAAGGTACAGATAGTCCTAGTGGGTGTGGGGTGGGGTGAAGGAATCGAAAAAGGCTAAAAGGTAGAGATAAAACAATGGACGGAAATACATTTAAAAATAATGGAAATAGGTGGGAAAAGAAAAATCTATATAAATTATTGGAAAAAAAAAATCTTGACTATCTTGACTCCATTCTCTCACCCCTTGTCCAGTCCCTTCCCACCTACATCCGTGATTCTTCTGACACCCTACATCATATCAACAATTTCCAGTTCCTGGCCCCAACCGCTTCCTCTTCACCATGGACATCAATCCCTCTACACCTCCATCCCACACTGGGATGGTCTGATGGCTCTCTGCTTCTTCCTCGAACAGAGGCCCGAGCAAACCCCATCCACCACTACTCTCCTCTGTCTGGCTGAACTTGTTCTCACATTGAACAATTTCTCCTTAAACTCAAAAACAAAAATACCCGGAAAAACTCAACAGGTCTGGCAGCATCTGCGGAGAGGAGCACAGTTAACGTTTCGAGTCCGAATGACCCTTTAACAGAACTGGAGATGACCAAAAGATGTTACAGACAAAAGGACAAAGAAGTGTTGAAGGTGGTGATATTATCTAAGAAATGCAAGTTTGCTGATTTGCAACTGGTCCTAAAGTCACTACTAACAGTAGTAGGTGGTGAGGACAGAGAACTAGCTGTTGCAATATAGTTGTCACATAGTTATCTTTTGGCTCAAGTGCTGGCTCAAAAGCAACTTGCACTCAAAAGCCTTTTCCACCCAACTATATTGTCAACACAAAAACAAAAATACCTGGAAAAACTCAGCAGGTCTGGCAGCATCTGCAGAGAGGAGCACAGTTAACGTTTTGTGTCCAAATGACCCTTCAACTGAACTAAGTAAAAATAGAAGAGGTGAAACATAAGCTGGGGTGGGACAAGTAGAGCTGGATAAAGGACCAGTGATAGGGGGAAATAATCAAAGGATGTCAGAGACAAAAGGACAATGAGGTGTTGAAGGTGGTGATATTATCTAAGGAATGTGCTAATTAAGGGTAGAAAGCAGGACGAGCAAGGTACACATAGCCCTAGTGGGGGTGGGGTGAAGAAATCGAAAAAGGCTAAAAGGTAGAGATAAAACAATGGATGGAAATACATTTAAAAATAATGGAAATAGGTGGGAAAAGAAAAATCTATATAAATTATTGGAAAAAAAATCTTGACTATCTTGACCCCATTCTCTCTCCCCTTGTCCAGTCCCTTCCCACCTACATCCGTGATTCCTCTGACACCCTACATCATATCAACAATTTCCAGTTCCCTGGTCCCAACCGCCACCTCTTCACCACGGACGCCAATCCCTCTACACCTCCATCCCCCACCGCGATGGTCGGATGGCTCTCCGCTTCTTTCTGAACTGTTGAAGGGTCATTCAGACTTGAAACACTAACTGTGCTGCTCTCCGCAGATGCTGCCAGACCTGCTGCGTTTTTCCAGATATTTTTGTTTTTGTTTTGGATTTCCACCATCTGCAGTTTTTTGCTTTTTTCTCCTTAAACTCCTTTCACTTCCTCCAAATAAAAGATGTGGCTATGGATACCCACATGGGCCCCAGCTATGCCTGTCTCTTTATGGGGTATATGGAACATTCCTTGTTCCAGTCCTACTCTGGCCCCCTCCCACAACTTTTTCTCTGGTACATCGATGATTACTTCGGTGCTGCTTCATGCTCTCGTCTGGACCTGGAAAAATTTATTAATTTTGCTTCTAATTTCCACCCCTCCATCATTTTCACATGGTCCATCTCTGACATTTCCCTTCCCTTTCTTGAACTCTCTGTCTCAATTTCTGGTGATAGACTGTCCACCAATATCCATTACAAGCCTACCAACTCCCACAGCTACCTCGACTACAGATCCTCACACCCTGCTTCCTGTAAGGACTCCATCCTATTTTCTCAGTTCCTGCGCCTCCGTTGTTCTGATGATGCCATTTTCAAAAACAGTTCCTCTGACATGTATTCCTTCTTCCTTAACCGAGGTTTTCCACCCACAGAGGTTGACAGGACCCTCAACCGTGTCCGGCCCATCTCCCGCGCATCCGCCCTCACATCTTCCTCTCCCTCCCAGAAACATGATAGGGTCCCTCTTGTCCTCACTTATCACCCCACCAGCCTCCGCATTCAAAGGATCATCCTCTGCCATTTCCGCCAACTCCAGCATGATTCCACCACCAAACACATCTTCACTTCACCCCTCCCAGCGGCATTCCGCAGGGATCGTTCCCTCCGGGATACCCTGATCCACTCCTCCATCACCCCCTACACCTCAACCCCCTCCCACGGCACTTTCCCATGCAACCGCAGAAGGTGTAACACCTGCCCTTCACTTCCCCTCTCCTCACCGTCCAAGGGCCCAAACACCCCTTTCAAGTGAAGCAGCATTTCACTTGCACTTCCTTCAATTTAGTCTACTGCTTCATTGCTCCCAATGCGGTTTCCTCTACATTGGAGAGACCAAATGCAGACTGGGTGACCGCTTTGCAGAACACCTTCAGTCTGTCCGCAAGCATTACCCAGACCTCCCTGTCGCTTGCCATTTCAACACTCTACCCTGCTCTCATGCCCACATGTCCATCCTTGGCTTGCTGCATTGTTCCAGTGAAGCTCAACGCAAACTGGAGGAACAGCACCTCATCTTCCGACTAGGCACTTTACAGCCTTCCGGTCTGAATATTGAATTCAACAACTTTAGATCATAAACTCTCTCCTCCATCCCCACCCCCTTTCTGATTCCGTCCAGCCCTTTTTTTTTCCAATAATTTATATAGATTTTTCTTTTCCCACCTATTTCCATTATTTTTAAATATATTTCCATCCATTGTTTTATCACTACCTTTTAGCCTTTATCGATTCCTTCACCCCATCCCACACCCACTAGGGCTATCTGTACCTTGCTTGTCCTGCTTTCTACCCTTAATTAGCGCATTCCTTAGATAATATCACCACCTTCAACACCTCTTTGTCCTTTTGTCTGTGACATCTTTTGTTTATCTCCACCTATCACTGGCCCTTTATCCAGCTCTACTTGTCCCACCCCCTTAAACCAGCTTATATTTCACCTCTCTTCTATTTTTACTTAGTTCTGTTGAAGGGTCATTCAGACTCGAAATGTTAACTGTGCTCCTCTCTGCAGATGCTGCCAGACCTGCTGAGTTTTTCCAGGTATTTTTGTTTTTGTTTTGGATTTCCAGCATCCGCAGTTCTTTGCTTTCAACTATATTGTCAGCCAGATTATTAATGCATTCCTTCCACTGAACCTGTGCTGTCATCATGCATTCATGCACAAATAATATCCTTATGCATAAAACTGTTGCTAAGCAAGCACCAATTCATACGAAGTGGAAATGTTACAGACAGCACAATACCACTCTTGCCAGCGCATATAATGAATGGAACAAAAACATACAGGACCCGTGTCACTCCACATAGGACTTCACATACATACACAGCTTCACAACAGGCACAAACGTTAGCAGGGGTTGCTTCTAGTGAAAGCCAGCATGCAACTGGGCAGACGAAAATACTTCCAGGCTGCCAAATAACATCACAGGATAAGAGCTGCAGCTAGATCTGCAACAGGGGATTGTAAAATTCAGATCCAATCACCTGTCTCATGTTTATAGACATCAGTGCAGGCAGGAAATCTTTATTTTCTCATGGGATGTGGGTGTCACTGGCTAGGCCAGGATTGAGTGCCCATCCTTAATTGCCCTTGACAAGGTGGTTGTGAGCCGCCTTCTTGAACTGCTGCAGTCCATGTGTTGTGGGAACGCCCACAGTGCTGTTAGGAAGGGAGTGCCATGATTTTGACAGTGAAGGAACGGCAATAAAGTTACAAGTCAGGATGGTGTGCAACTCTAGGGGAACTTGCAAGTGCTGGTGTTTGCATGCACCTGCTGCCCTTGTCTTTCCAGGTGATGCAAATCACTGGTTTGGCTGCTTTTGACACAATCCTAATAAATAACACCATAATTGTCACTCAAAAAATTAGTTTCTAGTACAGCTGCCTTGTAAATCTTATGGACCATTATTCCTCTAATTTATCTTGACTGTGGTAACTTACAAAAGTTGCTCCATTGTGATACCAAGAAATGATTGAAGGCACTGGATGCTGCAAAGGCTATGAGACAATATTCTGGCAATAGTACTGAAGACTTATTCTCCAAAACTTGCCGCATCCCTAGCCAAGCTGTACGGTACAGCTACAACACTGGCATCTACCCAGCTATGTGGAAAATTGCCCAGGTATGTCCTGTACACAAAAAGCAGGACAAATTCAACCCGGCCAATTACTGTGCCATCAGTCTACTCTCGATCATCAGTAAAGTGATGGAGGGGTCATCAACTGTGCTATTAATAGGCACATGTTTAGCAATAACCTGCTCACAGACCCTTAGTTTGGGTTCCGCCAGTTTGGGTCACTAAGCTCCTGACCTCATTACTGCCTCAGTTCAAACATGGACAAAAGAGCTGAACTCCCGAGGTGAGGTGAGAGTGATTGCCCTTGACATTAAGGCAGCATTTGACGGAGTGTGGCATTAAGGAGCCCTAGCAAAACTGGAGTCAGTGCAAATCGGGGGAAAACTCTCTGTTGGTTGGAGTCATATCTAGCACAAAAGAAGATGGTTGTGATTGTTGAAGGTCAATCAACTCAGCTCCTGGACATCACTTCAGGAGTTCCTCGGTATAGTATCCTAGGTCCAACCATCTTCAGCTGCTTCATTCCACCTACCTTCCATCGTAAGGTCAGAAGTGGCAATGTTCGCTGATGATTGCACAATATTCAGCACTATTCGTGATTCCCCAGTTACAGAAGCAGTCCATGTCGAAATGCAGCAAGCCCTGGACAATATTCAGGCTTGGGCTGACAAGTGGCAAGTAACATTCGCACAGCACAAATGTCAGGCATCTCCAACAAGACAGAATCTAAATATTGTCCCTTGCCATTCAAGGGCATTATCATTGCTGAATCCCCCATTATCAACATCCTGGAGATTACCATTAACCAGAAACTGAACTGGACTAGCCTTATAAATACCTTGTCTATAAAGGCAGGTTAGAGGCTAGGAATCCTGTGGCAAGTAACTCACCTCCTGACTCCCCAAAGCCTGTCCACCATCCACAAGGCACAAGTCAGGAGTGTGATGGAATACTCTCCACTTGCCTGGACGAGTGCAGCTCCAACAACACCCAAGAAGCTTGACACCATCCAGGACAAAGCAGCCCACTTGATTGGCACCCCTTTCACAAACATTCACTCACTCCAACACTGATGAAGAATGGCAGCAGTGTGTACCATCTGCAAGACATGCTGCAGAAACTCAACAAGGCACCTTAGGCAGCACATAACAAACCCACATCTAGAAGGGCAAGGGCAGCAGAAACATCGGAATACCGCCATTTGGAAGTTTCCATCCAAGCCACTCACCATTAGAACAATATCACCGTTCCTTCACTGTCGCTGGGTCAAAATCCTGGAACTCCCTTCCTAACTGCACTGTGGGTGTACCAACATCACGTGGACTACAGTGGTTCAAGAAGGCAGCTCACCAGCTCCTTCTCAAGGCCAATTAGGGATGGGCAATAAATACTGGTCTAGCCAGAAATGCCCATATCCTGTAATGAATGAAAAAGGTCTGCTGTGTCTAATGAAAGGAAAAACCAACGGCAGATGAAGCATCAGAGAACTGAAGTGTTGAAAGGAAACATCTCCTGGACCCTCAATAGATAATAAAAGTAAAACTCCAGAATACTTTCACCAACTACTTTCCATAGATATTTTGCCATCATTTTAGTTATGCATAAACCTTCATATTTCATAACGTGATCATTTGTTCAGTATTTTGCTCAGAACTTTCATCCCCATTCTTTAACAAATGATGTTAAATTATACAGCATTAACAGTAACTTGTATTTTTATAACCATTAGCATAAAGTCCCAAGGTGTTTTACAGAAACATTATCAATCAAAATTTGACACCAAGCCCCAAAAGGAAATATTAGGAGGGATGACTAATCACTTTGTCAAAGTAGTAGGTTTTAAGGAATGCCTTAAAGAAGTGCCTTAACTATTTGGGCTAAGAGTCTTTCTCACATACCCATTGCTCTTTAGAGAAGAAAGATTCTTCCAGGCTCTTTTTATGAACCTCTGCTGTCTGTGAATTGATGCTGGCGTTAGTGCATGCTGGCTGTTCAGCAACCACAATCAAAATTAAATAATTAATATACAACCATTCACCAGAACTCCTATTTTTTTAAAAAAACATAAAACTTATCTTTTCTCTCATGAAAGCAAATGTGGTTCTTTGAACATTTCATACCTTACAGCTCTAAATCAGTGTAAAAATCCTTGTCACTCTTCAATCAATATTCCCAAAAGCCTCAATATCCTTTTGATGGTAACATGCTCAAATGCCCTCATATTTCAAATGTGGTCTCACCAATAATAGAAGGCAACTTACTTCAAGTGGGAAGCCCAGGTTTTGCAGTTTTGCAGTAATGGTGACAAAACTGTCAGTGTACAGCATTATTACTCCTCTGAAACTGACAACTTCTGGAGTCCATGCATGCACAGCTAAATGTGGAGATCCAGAAGTTGCAGTCAGTAATTCCATGCCTCCTCAGAGGATGCACTCTTTGAGGTACCCTGAGGACTGTGATCAATTGGAAATTATTGAACTGAAAACTTTCACTCTGTAAAACCCTTGAGGAAGTTACACCTTGTGGAATGAAGTGTAACTGGGTTTTTAATGGTGTTTTTAATTACTGCTAAACAGCCTCATGGGTGTAGGAGGAGTAATTTTATATTTGTTGAATGTGCTAAGAACAATGTATAACTTTCAGTTTAATTTATTTTATATTTGCTTTAAGAAAGATGGAACATGGTTTTAGTTTCATTTAGTTTTTTTGTGAACTTGGTGCCAGGAAGTCTGGAGGGTTCTCCCAACAAAAAGGTCAGGTTTTCTGGATTTGTTTGAATCCACACATTTTAAATGAGGTTTTACAAACCTTGAACTGAAGAGAGGGATTAAAGGGGGGTTAGAAGTTTAATGATTTGGGAAAAAAAGGTAGAAAAAAACTGGTGTTGCTTAGCAACTAGTGTCCAGTGACACACAGCGACATAGTTAAAGATAGAAAAATAAGTTCAGAGCATGTATGTCAGAGAGTGAAGACTGGAGTTCTCTGATAAGAAATACTGCAAGGCTGCTGGGGGCTGAGTTTAGGGAACTCTCATGTTTGCAGTTGAAGTAGTAATGAGTTTAGAGTGCAGTTTTGGGGGTCTCAGGGAGAGACACCAGCTGGGGAAACAGTATCAAATATACTCTCAGAACTCCACCAGAAGAGAACCATTTGCAACTGGGCCAGCCCAAGCAAGAAGCCTTGGTGTTAAGATGGTGATAAATCTTCACTGGGGTTTTGTGTCTGTAAGGGTATTGCTGGGGTCAAAGGAATAGTGTGAGTTTGAACCATTTTCTTGCGTTTGTACTGAGATCCTTCCAACCTTTTTATCTGGTGTAATATAGATCATTTTTTTCCTGTTTAATAAATGTTTTATTCTTTATATTAAAAGTTCATCAGTAAATGCCTGTGATTTTTTTTCAGTAACTTTCTTCCGTGGTTTCTAAAAATAACAGTTAGGATCAATCAAGACATGTTTCACTCAGGATCTGACTTGTCCAGCATTAACATCAGCTGGGATCGTAAATGTCAAATTTCTCCATTATGATGGCAAATTCCAAATATTTTTAATTTTTAAAACAAGGTTATGATATTTTATATTCTACCTTAATCTCACATGTATGTCCCAGTCATTTATTTCATTATCTGTAAAATTAACAAATAAAAGTAAAGGGATTCAGTGATTTCTACTTTGTGATTTGCTGCCTGTGAGAATACTTCAATATGATTAGCTGATTATCCTATTTGATAATATCAATATTGTTGGTTGCCCGGAGAGTCCATTGACTTGATACCAGTTTCAATAGAAACGCAAGAAAATGGTTCAATGATTCAAACTGGCATCAGAAAAGGGGAAGTTTGCACTACAGATATTGCTAGATCTTTAGGAGGAGCTTGCTTCAAGGTCAGCAGCAAGCACTGTTGCTTCACTGCTTACTGCAAAATTTGGACCATAATTAAATCTCCATACCCTTGTGCTTCACTATCTTTGTTGATAATAGCTTCAAACTGACTCTAAACTTTTAGTAGCTTCATATTGACAGTAAACTTCTAGTCACCAATTGTAACCAGATCCTATTCAACTGTTTTAACCTGATGTCCCTTCATTGTGCACACATTTCACAACTCCTCTTCCATTAAGATGACTTCACAATCTACTTAATTTGTCCAGAGCTCTGTTAATGCTTTCGAAATCTGTCCTATTCATTCATTACCTATCTACATAGTTTGGCATCATGACAAATTTTTATTTTGTTGTTAGAAGTACATTTCATGATTGTATGGCAAAGGATTCAGTACAGACTCTTGCATCACAGCTGCCTAACCCAAACAGTTCGTTAAGCATCATCTCCTGCCTTTGCTTGCCAAATGAGTTTTCAATTCAACTGGCTAATTGTAATTAATTTCAAGCTCGTTAGCCTTCTGTGTTGCTTTATCCATCATTTTTTGGAAAAAATTTAGTCATTGGTCAGTTCTTGTCCACTGAATTATCACCTCAGACAAATTCCTCTAGGCTCAACATGACTTCTAATACTGCTTCTGTACAATTTGGGTTGAGTTTAAATTCTAACATTACTCCTGCTGAAGTTATAGCATCAATTTGAAATCAGGGCCCTATATCATTTCAGAACAAGGCTGAGTGTGTCCCCAGACGAACATACGAATTAGGAACAGGAATAGGCCATTTGGTCCCTTGAGCCTGCCCTGTCATTTGATAAGATCATGGCTGATCTGATTGTGGCCTCAGCTCCATTTTCCTGTCTACTCCCGATACCCTTTGACTCCCTTGTCAATCAAGAATCTGTCTAACTCAGCCTTAAAAAATATTCAATGACCCTGCCTCCACTGCTGTCGGGGGAAGAGAATTCCACAGACTAACCACCATCTGAGAGAGAAAAAAAAACTCATCTCTGTCTTAAATGGGAGACTCATTATTTTTAAACGGTGTCCCCTGGTTCCAGTCACTTCCACAAGGGAAACATCCTCTCAGCATCACCCGTATGGAGTGCAACACCACTGTGGTGTCAAACCTTATGTGAAAATGTCCAAGGACCCTCAGAGCCCGCAGGATTTCTTTTAAATCTTTCTGTACTTAATTTAAAGCCTGATGTAGGTGCCTGAACGCTGTTAAAATTGCTGCGCGTTGCAGTTCTGTGTATTTATTTAAGCTTACAAAGGCAGAGAAGGCTCTTTCCCAAGAAACACAATAGAACTTTCAGCCAGGGCAGCATAAACGTGTTAGACCAGAGCTTGGCTGTAACCCAAACTGAACTTCTGGTTTGATGTTAATTTATGTGGCACTGCCTGGTACAGTTTCTGCCTGTTCCGGAGTGATGCAAAACCTGGTTTCCTGGTGCTCAGTGTAAAATTAATCAGTTAAATCAGGAGTCTCAACATCAGTGTGAAATCAAACCAGGGTTGCAGTTCCGGCACACATGCAGCCTTATATAAGCATTCAATGTACCGAATCAAATGTTCTGCCGTCTGTTCCCATCTGTTGATTCACCCGCACACAACAAACATATCCCTTAAGGACCCTACAATACTTATTCATTTTCTTAGCAAGTAATTCACGCGGATCTATTCTGCAAGTCCTACTGTCCTGTTGATTCACTGAACTCTAGACATCCGCTCCTCACCACGTTGGTTCCTTTTCAGAAAACAAAGCAAAATCCGGTTTACATTTGAGGTTAACTCTTGGTAATACTCATATCTGTCACTTGCAGTCTTAGTCTCGGTGCTGAGAATCATAATCTTTGATTTTAAAAAAATGTCTTAATTTAAAACATTAAGCGGAGTAGAGGGAGGACTTCAAGCCCTGGATGGTGATGGAACCTTTAAGCACTGCACATGCAACAGAGCAGCCTTAGCTTTAGCTTGGGCACACATGCAGCTTTATTATAAACATATAACAGCCTTATATAAAGAACCTGGGTCGGGGGCCCCGAGGGAGGAGTGAGTGCATCATCTGTCAAGACAATCCCAGTCCCACAGCGCAGTATAGAAGGAGGAGAAAGTGTCCTTATTCCGCTGCAAACCCCGACCAGTCCGAATAAAGGGTTAAAACGTGCACTGACCTAGCCTAGACCAACATCACTGGCATTGAAACACTTCAGCCCTCACTTTACGGTTCGACCGATGGAGACGCAGCAAGAGGGAAGAACCGTTAAAAAAAAATTGCCAAATTCTTCGGTCTAACCGCAATAAAGCAAAAACGGCTTAAAATTCCAAGCGCGGAATTTTCTTGCTTCCTTACCATGCACTTTTGTTCCCAAGATCTCTTGAGAGGCTGCGCTCTCGGGAAGACACTCGCGGATTTGCTGGGGCTCCCACCGAGAGCTGTCAGCGGCGCCTGTCAATCATCAGCTGGCCGCTTTTATCAATGGCACGCCTTGCACGGTGAAGACTATCCAATGAGGTCCCACCACTCCGCTGATCTCACACAGGGAGGGGCGTGTCTTTGACAGTGATTGGTCCAAGCACCTCAAACCATTCCATAGTTCGATTTGGTGGGGGAGGGCTGGGGTTTGATGGTGGGGGTGGGGGGGTCCAGATGGTAGCCATGACAACTGGGCAGCCTTCACATTCAGTCAAGGGTGAGGAGAACATATGATTGAAGAAGATGTGCAAGCGAAGCTAATTGTAACTGCTTAGCAAGAATACAGGATAGTATTCATTCATTCCCTTTTGAAACGTGCACTGACCTAGCCTAGAAAAAAACCTGATCTTCCTAACAATAACAGATTCAATGGACCAGAAGATACACAGAATATAATGACAATATTTTCAGCATGGACTGGCATGGATATGCCAGGCCATGTTGTTGCGGATTGTGGTTGAATACAATTCTGCTGATGGCCTACAGTGACTCATGGATACCCAGTCCTGAGTTGCGAGAGCTGTTTGAAATCTATCCCATTTAGCACGGTGGTAGTGCCACACAACACAATGGAGGATATCCTCAATGTGAAGACAGAACTTTATCTGCACAAAGACTGAGTGGTGGTCAGTCCTACCAATACTGTCATGGACAGATGCATCTACAGCAGGCAGATTGGTGAGGGTGAGATCAAGTGTGTTTTTCCCTCTTGTTGATTTCCTCACCACCTGCCAGAGGCCCAATCTGTTTCATTGCAACATAGGTTGGGTGTGTCAGTTACTATATTTACAAACGTCCCCAGCCATCAAAGTATCAAATTTTAATTGCATCATTCGCAACCTGATGAATTTTCAATTTCAACTCAGCTCATAGTGCGAGATTCCGTTTGGAGCCAAGCTCCCCATCTTCATCCTCCAGCCCCACAACACTCCGAAATCTCTGTGTTCTTCCAATTCTGGCCTCTTGCACATCCTTGATTTTAATCCTCCACCATTGATGCCCATGCCTTTTGCTGCCCAGGCCCAAAGCTTTGAAATTCCCTACCTGCACCTCTCTGCCTCTCCACCTCTCAGTACTCCTTTGAGGCACTCTTTAAAATCTACCTCTTTGACCTAATATCTCCTGATGTGACCGGCCATCAAACTTTGTTTGATAATAACATGGGTAAAGGTACTATATAAATAAAAGTTGTTGCATAAACAGCATGACATTTCCAGGAAGTTCTTGATTACAAATGAAATCTCCTGAACGAGCTTAAAATTCGTGGACAAAATTGAGCAGTCTGACTTTATTTCTTTTTGCACATTGGCTGAAACTGTGCTCCTAACCATGGACAATCTGTCTGTTTCACGCAAACTGTTGAAACCTGGCTTGTATGGAGATTGTTGTGATGCTTCATTTTTATTCATTTATAGGACGAGGGCAGCACTGGCTAGGTCAGCATTTATTGCCCATTCCTAGTTGTCCTTGAGAAGGTGGTGGTGAACTGCCTTCTTAAAACGCTGCAGTCTATTTGTTGTCGGTACACCCACAATGTTGTTGGGGAGGGAGTTCCAGGATTTTGACCCAGTGACAGTGAAGGAACGGCGATATATTGCCAATTCAGGAAGACGAGTGGCTTGGAGGGGAACTTCCAGATGGTGGTATTCCCATGTGTCTGCTGCCCTTGTCCTTCTAGATGGTAATAGTTGTGAGTTTGGAAGGTGCTGCCTAAGCACCTTTGGTGAGTTCTGCAGTGCATCTTGTAGATGATATACACTGCTGCCACTGTTCACCGGTGGTGGAGGGAATGTATATTTGTGGAAGGGTTGCCAATCAAGTGGGCTGCATTGACCTGAATAGTGTCAAGCTTCTTCAGCCTTGTTGGAGCTGCACTCATCCAGGAAAATGGAAAGTATTCCATCACAGTCCTGACTTGTGCCTTGGAGATGGTGGACAGGCTTTGGAGAGTCAGGAGGTGAGTTACTTGCTGCAGGATTCCTAGCCTCTGACTTGCTCTTGTAGCCACAGTATTTATATGGCTAGTGAAGTACAGTTTCTGGTCAATGGTAGCCCCCAGGATGTTGATATTGGGGGACTCATCAATGGTATTGCCATTAAACGTCAAGGGCAATGGTTAGATTCTCACTTTTTGGAGATGCTCATTGCCTGGCACTTGTTACTTGTCACTTGTCAGCCCAACCTTGGATACTGTCCAAGTCTTGCAGCATTTGGACAAGGACTGCTTTAGTATCTGAGGAGTCGCGAATGGGGCTGAACATTGTGTAACCATGAGGGAATATCCCCACATCAGACCTTATGACGGAAGGAAGGTCATTGATGAAGCAGCTGAAGGTGGTTGGGCCTAGGACAACACCCTGAGGAACTCCTGCAATGTTGTCCCGAAACTGAGATGATTGACCTCCAACAACCACAACCATGTTCCTTTGTTTGTGCTAGGTATGACTCCAACACTTGGAGAGTTTTCCCCCTGATTTCCATTGACTCCAGTTCTGCTAGGGCTCCTTGATGCCACACTCAGTCAAATGTTGCCTTGATGCCAAGGACAGTCACTCTCACCTCACCTTGGGAGTTTAGCTCTTTTGTCCAAGTTTAAACCAAGGCTGTAATGAGGTCAGAAGCTCAGTGGCCCAGGCAGAAATCAAACTGAGCATCAGTAGCAGGTTATTGCTAAGCAAGTGCCGCTTGATGACACAATTGATGACCCCTTCCATCACTTTACTGATGATTGAGACTAAATTGATGGGGCAGTATTTGACCAGGTTGGATTTGTCTTGCTTTTTGTGTACATGGCATACCTGGGCAATTTTCTACATTGCCAGGTAGATGCCAGTGTTGTAGCTGTACTGGAATAGCTTGGCAAGGGGCCTGGCAAGTTCTGGAGCACAAGCCTTCAGTAGCATTGCCGGATTATTGTCAGAGCCCAGAACCTTTGCAGTATCCAGTGCCTTCAGCCATTTCTTAATGTCACATGGAGTGAATCAGATTGGTTGAAGACTGGCATCTGTGATGCTGGGGACCTTCAGAGGAGGCTGAAATGGATCATCCACTCGGCACTTCTGGCTGAAGATTGTTGTGAATGTTTCAGCCTTACCTTTTGCACTGATGTGCTGGGCTCCTCCATCATTAACGATGAGGATATTAATGGAGCCTCCTCCTCCAGTGAGTTGTTTAATTGTCCACCACCATTCACGACTGGATGTGGAAGGACTGCAAAGCTCAGATCTGATACGTTGGTTGTGGATTCGCTTGGCTCTGTCTGTCACTTGTTGCTTATGCTGTTCGGCATGCAAGTTGTCCTGTGTTGTAGTTTCACCGGGTTGAGACCTCATTTTTAGGTATGCCTGGTTCTGCTCCTAACATGCCGTCCTGCACGCTTCATTGAAAAAGGGTTGATCCCCTGACTTGGTGGTAATGGTAGAGTGGGGGATATGCCAGGTCATGATGCTGCGGATTGTGGTTGAATACAATTCTGCTGATGGCCCACAGTGCCTCATGGATACCCAGTCCTGAGTTGCGAGAGCTGTTTGAAATCTATCCCATTTAGCACGGTGGTAGTGCCACACAACACAATGGAGGATATCCTCAATGTGAAGACAGGACTTTGTCTGCACAAAGACTGAGTGGTGGTCAGTCCTACCAATACTGTCATGGACAGATGCATCTACAGCAGGCAGATTGGTGAGGGTGAGATCAAGTGTGTTTTTCCCTCTTGTTGATTTCCTCACCACCTGCCACAGGCCCAATCTGGCAGTCATATCCTTTAGGACTCAGCCAGTTCAGTTTCTGGTGGTGCTACTGAGCCACTCTTGGTGATGGACTTCGAAGTCTCCCACCCAGAGTACATTCTGCACCCTTGCCACCCTCAGTGCTTCCTCCAAGTGGTGTTCACTGTGGAGGAGTACTGATTCATCAGCTGAGGGTGGGGGTAGGGGGTGGGGGTTGTGGTATTGGTGCAGTATGTGGCAATCAGCAGGAGGTTTCCATGCCCATATTTCACCTGATGCCATGAGACTTCATGGGGTCATTACTGCGGATCTGGAGTCACATGTAGGATGGCAGATTTCCCTTCCTAAAGGACATTTTTGAACCAGCTGGGTTTTTATGACAATTGACAATGCTTTCATGGTCATCATTAGACTTTTAATTCCAGATTTTTATTGAAATTCAAATCCCACCAACTGCCATAATGGGATTTGAGCCTGGGGGGTCTCTGAATTACCAGTTCAGTGACAATACCACTATGACCCCAGAGTCAAATAGCCTACCGATAATCATTCTGAAGACTCAGACCTAATACTAGCTATTTGCCTGAGGTATTGGAAAGCAACAGAACAAATTAACAGCACAGGAGTGAACACCTCACGGCAATGTGTCTTGGCCTAACGATTTCATCCGCTTAAGCAGCGTCTTTCTCTCCATCATAATGTCTGGAATGGGTCTTTTCACTGATGATTTCACAGTGTTTAGCTTCACTCGCTACTCTTGTGACAATGAAGCAGTTCAAGCAAGTCTGAGCTGACAAGTGACAAGCAGCCACTTTGTGCCACATGAGTGGCATTTAATGGCCACTTAAAAAGTAGAGAACTCAACCATTTTGTCCTGACCTTTAAAAGCACCACCGTCGCTGCATGTCTACATTGTGGGCCACCACCACCCAGAGGTTTAACATAACTAGCTATATCCCAAAAATAGGTGGGAAGGCAAGTGGTGAGGATGACACAAAGATTCTACAGAGGGATATGGACAGGTTAAGTCAGTGGGCAAAAACGTGGCAGATGGAATATAATGTGGGAAAATGTGAGGTTATGCACTTAGGCAGGAAAATAGAGGAGCTGAATATTATTTAAATGGAGAAAGACTGAGGAAAGCTGCACACAGAGGGATTTGGGGGTCCTCATGCATGAATCCCAAAAAGCTAACATACAAGTTCAACAGGTAATAGGGAAGGGAAATGGAATGTTGGCCTTAATTTCAAAGGGAATGGAGTATAAAACAGGGTAGTCTTGCTAAAACTAAACAAAGCACTAGTTAGACCATACCTAGAATACTGTGAACAATTTTGGTCCCCTTATCCAAGGAAAGATATACTGGCATTGGAGGCAGGTTCATGAGGTTAATTCCTGTTAGGGAGGGATTTTCTTATGATGAGAGGTTGAGTAGGTTTGGGCCTGTACTCTTTGGAGTTTAGAAGAATGAGAGGCGACCTTATTCAAACATATAAGATTCTTAGTGGGCTTGACACGGTAGATGCTGAGAGGTTGTTTCCCCTTGTGGGAGAGTCTAGGACCAGAGGGCATAATCTCAGAGTAAGGGGGCACCCATTTAAAACAGAGATGAGGAGGAATTTCTTCTCTCAGAGGGTAGTCAACCTGTGGAATTCTTTACTGCAGAGGGCTGTAGAGGCTGGGTCGTTAAGTGTATTCAAGGCTGAGATAGACAGATTTTTAATCAGTAAGTGAATCACACATGGTGTGGGGAAAAGGCAGGAAAATGGAGTTAAGGATTATCAGACCAGCCATGATCTCATTGAATGGTGGAGCAGACTTGATGGGCTGATTGGCCTACTTCTGTTCCTATGTCTTATGGTCTTACGGCCTTATGGTCACACTGCCCACAAGGGCAGCAGCTGGATACTCTGTGGTAAGTGACTCACCGCTGATCCCTCAAAATCTCTTCACCATCATTCAACCCAGGAGTATGATGGAATACTCCCCAATTGCCTGGGTGGGTGCAATAACAAACACATTCAAGCAGCTTAATTAGACTCAATATCAATCAGCTCCATTTCTGATGCACTGTGGATACTGCATGTACAATGTTGAGTAGGTACAGCAGCAACTCAGCCAGGTTGCTTCACCAGCACATCTCTCCTTTGCAACATTTATCACAGTGAAGTACAAGAGGAGCAATGTTATGGGAACACCATCACCTCCAAACTCACTCGCAAATCACACACCATCTTGACTTGAAGATACATCACTGTTTCTTCATTGTGTCTGGGTCTGAATCTTGGAATTCCCTTCCTAACACTATAGCAGGAGCACCATCTCCACAAGAGTGGCAGTGGTCAAAGTACAAGGTCAACCATCGCCATTTGTGGGCAACTAGAGTGGGCAATAAACGCCAATATCATGCACTTTCTGAGAACAAACCATAAAAGGACAGAGAAAACATATGGAGGAGAAAATAGAAGAGGAAAAATAACGGATATCAGAAGCTGAGAAAATGATTAAAAATTAAGGGAAAAAATTAAGTATATAAAATATAGAAATGTTTTTGGTTGAAATTTATGAAAAATTGCTGTGGGGGACCGGAACACTACTACACGCTGTGGGTGGGAATTCCTAACTTGTGAAACTACCATGTTAAGTGTATTCAAGGCTGAGATAGACAGATTTTTAATCAGTAAGTGAATCACACATGGTGTGGGGAAAAGGCAGGAAAATGGAGTTAAGGATTATCAGACCAGCCATGATCTCATTGAATGGTGGAGCAGACTTGATGGGCTGAATGGCCTACTTCTGTTCCTGAAAGAGGAAGTTTGAACAAATCAGCAATAATACAAACAGAGAGAACTGCTTGCAGTAACATGTTTAATGATCTGGAAAATTACTAATAAAAGTGAAGGAGAAAAGCGATACAGATTTTATAGGTTGGTGCGGAGGATTCCTTATTATTTTGCTATTATTGAATAGTGTATGTTTTATTACCATTAATTACTTTATTATCCACTACTTGCAAAATCATTGTAGATGATAATGATAAACTCAAGTCATATCCCGACAATAGTTGCGAACTGTTGCTGCGACACAAGTTCATAAAATATTAGCTTCTGCTAATTGCCCTTCTCAAGGCCAATTAGGGATGGGCAATAAATTTTCAATGATGCCCACGTCCCATGAATGAATTAAAAAAAGAATACTCTGTAGCAAGGGAAAGACATTGGGCTTCCCACCGACCACTTCCGCCACCATTTCACAATCCTTCGTACCTCCTAGCCAATCCCGAGGCCTGGTAAAATCCAGCCCACGGTCTTCTCATGGTTTGTTTCTTGCTGTCCTTTGTCTTCTCAGGCGGTAGTTTCTTGTCATCGACTGCAGCCCTGAGGAAGCCAAACTGCCTTCTTCTGATCACCTTTCCCTACATGCTCACTGTGTGAATAATCTTCTTTTCTCCAACCCTTAGTCCTTGGTGACGTGGACAGATTTTGTTGAGGCACTAACCAGAAGGTAGAAAATCATTCAGTGTCTCATGTAGAGTCCAAACGGTTGTGTGATCAAGGCCGTCTGTTTCCACATTCTGTTTTCTGTTATCTGTTTCAGTTAATCCAACGTTCCACCATTTCCTTATCTGAAGATAACCTCATGGCCTGGTTAGTTTCTTACCAATAAACCAGTTCAGAATGCCAAAGTCCTGGCCATTAGTGGCCTTTATGCGTTAGGGCTCCTTCTTTTTACATCAAGCAACTTTTTCCAATAATCCTTGGCTGTTGAATCTGCTTCCACTGCCTTTTCATGCAGTATACACCAGATGACAAAAGCCTGGTATGTAAAACAATTTTGCATCTCCCCACCTGAGATTATTTTTGCAGTGACAATAAATCTGTGCCTTCTGACTGCCTAATCCTCTGCCACTGGAAACAGTTTGGGCGGGGAGGTGGGGCAGATTAGAAAGCCCCTGAAATCTGGCGCAGAGGTCGCCATGCATGATTACCCAGCACCCCATCTAAGCGATACACATGAGATTCGTGCTGCCTACTCATTTCCATGATTGTGTTATACAATCCACCACTGAACACACGTTGAGTAACTGCATGCTGCATTGGAAAATACAAGTTCATGCAAGGAGAACACCACTTAAAGTTAAAAACAAAAACAAAAATACCTGGAAAAACTCCGCAGGTCTGGCAGCATCTACGGAGAGGAGCACAGTTAATGTTTCGAGTCCAAATGACTCTTCAACAGAACTAAGTAAAAGTAGAAGACTGTTGAAGGGTCATTCGGACTCGAAACGTTAACTGTGCTCCTCTCCGTGGATGCTGCCAGATCTGCTGAGTTTTTACAGGTATTTTTGTTTTTGTTTTGGATTTCCAGCATCCGCAGTTTTTTGCTTTTACCACTTAAAGTTAGGCTGCATTGTTTAAAGCCAAACCGCACCTCTGAATGGCAAAGTGCATTCTGGCTGCAGCAGAGGCTAAAATTGCTTTGACAACATTCGAAAACCTTCAGGGAGGAGCCGAAATAGCACAAGAGAGGCAACAGAGCATGTCCCAGGTTTTCAGGTGCTGCACTGGAGTTGCTGATGCAGGAGGTGTCCAGAGGATTGAGGTTTGCTTTCCCTCAGTGGGCCAGGAAGTCCTCCAGACCAGTGCTCAAAGGCAGTGGGAGCAGGTGGCTGTGACAGTCAATGTCAATAGTCTGAAACTGAGGACCAGGATGCATTGTTGCAAGAAGCTAAATGACCTCGCATGAGTGGTCAAGGTCAATGAATGTCAAATCCTACCAATTGCAGCACCAGCCTGACACACTGCTTCATTCAGCACTTGACCATCACCACCAATTTCTATCAACCACGACTCAAACCTCACATTCATATGCCTTATCTCACCCTCAAACACTTAGCATTTCTGTCAGCAGCACCTTTACATCTCACAGCCTGCACATAATGACAGCTCTTCAACTGTGGCAGGCATATAGCCCAAATGTACAGCAACATACTCACTGACAAACCTTCTTCTCTTTTGCAGGACAAGGTGCCACAAAGTGAACAGTAGAATATAGGCAGAGGGCCAGGCAGGGTTGCATGTACCGATCCCCATGGAGGAGATGGTGCTCGGGCTGTTTGGAGTAGCAGTCAAAGAGGCTATGATCAGTGGTGTCACTGAAGCTTTCAAGGATGACAGTTTGCCCCTGCTGAATGCACCTTCTGAAATCCCATGTTACCCTCATCCCACAATCTGGTATGGTGCACAAGCTGCAGATGGTGTAACTGTACAACTCTTCTTTTCACTAACATGTACCCCCACCTCCCCTCCAGCAACCCCTCCCCTCTTGTTGTGCATCTCTGCTTTTAGATACTGAAGAACTGCCATCTGGCCAACCAGTGGAGTGGGTGGATGAAGGCCCAGAGGAAGAACAGACCGAGGAGGAAGACATATCGTCACTCGATCTGACAATTGCAGCCACCAGCTCAGATGCTAGCACTGTGCAGACTTTAGAGGCTTGTACAGAAATGGCATCAGCATGTGGTGAGTCAGTGGGCACAAGAGAGCTGCAGCCGTGGCAGGGGGAAAGGATACCATGGGTGCCAGCTGCCTGGAGGACGAGGTTATATTCTGTTACAGAGGACTCAGATGAAGAGTTTGATGGGATGACATACAAGAAAAGGCTGATGGATAAATGGATATACACAGAAAGATGCATGCTTCACTGGCATACCTACCAGAAAGCCTGTTGTCGTTGTCAAGGAGCGTGGAGGACTCTAGCTCTAACTTGGTACAGGCTTTTGCACATAGCTTGGAACCCATACTTTCCAGTGTAGAAGTGGTGGCCAACTTCATGAAAGCACTTTTGGACCTGTCCATGGTGTAGCATTTGATGGCCGATGTCTCAACTTCCACTGCAGTACAGTATGGGCAGAAGTCAACATTTCAGTGCTGCAGTGGAAGTTCAAACCGAGGTCATGAAATCTCTGCGTGTTGCCATGCAGGCTCAGACTGCTGCCGTCATGGCTGTGGACACCAGTGCTGTAAGGAGTTTGCAGGGCATCACAGCAGTTCAGCAATCTGTACTCCAGCAGGTTACTAGGGTTGCTGGGCTGTTGCCCTAGGGGAGTGGCAGTAATTCCATGGAGCATAAATCTGCTGCTCTTTCTCAGGAAGACAGCACACAAAAGGTTAATAAAAGTTTAGTACACAAGATAAGGCCTGATGGAATTAAAACTGAAAATGCTGGGGAAACTGAGCAGGTCTGGCAGCATCTGTGGAGAGAGAAACAGAGTTAATGTTTTGAGTATGACCCTTCTTCAGGACTGAAGAGAGGTTGATGGAGTCGGGGATGATATACTAGCACGGATAGAGGATTGGTCAATGGACAAGAAACAGAGAGTATGGATAAATAAGGCATTTTCAAGTTGGCAAACTATGACAAGTGGAGTGCCTCATGGAGCATTGCTGGGGCCTCAGCTATTTACAGTCAACATAAATGATTTAGACAAAGAGACAGAGAGTAGTGTATCTAAGTTTGCTGACAGTACAAAGCTAGGTGGGAATGCAAGCTGTGAGGAGGACACAGAGGAGCTACAAAGAAATATAGACAGGTTAAGTGAGTGGGAAACCAGGTGACAGATGGAGTATATTGTGGGGAAGTGTGAGGTTATTCACTTCAATAGTAAGAACAGAAAAGTAGAATATTTTTTAAAAGGTGTGAAACTTATAAATGCTGATGTTCAGAGAGACTTGGGTATACCCGTGCAAGGAGTACAAAAAAAGCTAGCATGCAGGAATAGCAAGCAATTAGGAAAGCAAATTGAATGTTGGCCTTTATTGCAAGGAGATTTGAGTACAAGAATAAAGAAGTATTGCTACAATTGTACAGGGCATTGGTGAGACCTCACATTGATTACTGTGTGCAGTTTTGGTCTCCATATTTATGGAAGGATATACTCACATTGGTGGTGGTACAGCAAAGGTTCATTAGTCCAGGCCCCTAGATTGCTAGCCCAGTAACATTACTATTGTGCTACCATCCCCATAACAGGTACAGGAATAGGCCATTCAGCCCCTTTAGCCATTCTATTACATCATGCTTGATCAGTACCTCAACTCAATTTTCCTTCATTATCTGAAGACAAATATCATGGTCCAGCATGTTACCAAATTATCTACTATCAGCAATGACAATGTGTTGCTGGAGATAGTTATCAAATATTTAGGCTCTACAATCACCAGCAATCTGTCACTTGATGCTGAAATCACACACATTGCAAAAGCTGCAGCTGTTTTGTCCAAGCTGAGTAAGTGAGTGTGGAACAACAACAACCTGACAGAGAACACCAAACTGCGAGTATACCAAGCCTGTGTCCTCAGCTCACTCCTCTACAGTAATAAGATCTGGACAACATATGTTAGGCAGGAGTAAAGGCTGAACAGTTTCCACCTTCACTGTCTCAGATGTATCCTCGCATCTCTTGGCAGGACAAGGTCACCATCTCAGAGGTCCTGGGGTGTGCGAATTCCAACAGCATACACTCACTGCTAAGTCAACGACATCTGTATTGGCTCAACCACATTCATTGGAAGGATAATAAAAGCAAAATACTGCAGATGCTGGAAATCTGAAATAAAAAATGGAAAATGTTGGAAAAACTCAGCCGGTTTAGCAGCATCTGTCGACAGAGATACAGAATCAATGTTTCGAGTCTGTATGACTTTTCTTCAGAGTGCTGAATAAGAGTAATTTTAGACTGGAAACGTTAACTCTGTTTCTCTCTCCACATGTGCTACCAGACCTGCTGAGTTTTTCCAGCATTTTCTGTTTTTATTTCATCGGATGGATGACAATGTATAGCCAAAGACCCTTTTACACGGAACTGACTACTTGAGTCATGACTTGATTGGTTGTCATTCGTACCTTCCGCTACAGGGACACCTGAAAGTGAGATATGAAGATGGTGACATTGACACTGACAACTTTTTTTTTATTCATTCATGGGACATGGGCATTACTGGCTAGGCCCACCCCTCAATGCCCTTGTTCAGAGGGCATTTAAGAGTCAATCACATTGCTGTGGGTCTGGAGTCACGTGTAGGCCAGACCAGGTAAGGACAGCAGATTTCCTTCCTTAGTGAGCCAGATGGGTTTTTATGACAAAAACAGAATTACCTGGAAAAACTCAGCAGGTCTGGCAGCATCGGCGGAGAAGAAAAGAGTTGACGTTTCGAGTCCTCATGACCCTTCAGCAGAACTGGGTGAATCCAAGGAGAGGGGTGAAACATAAGCTGGTTTAACGGGGTGGGGGGTGGGGAGGGCGGTGTTGGGTGGGGAGACAGAAGTGGAGGGGGGTGGTGTGGTTGTAGGGACAAGCAAGCAGTGATAGGAGCAGATAATCAAAAGATGTCACAGACAAAAGAACAAAAGAACACAGGTGTTGAAGTTGGTGATATTATCTAAACGAATGTGCTAATTAAGAATGGTTGGTAGGGCACTCAAGGTATAGCTCTAGTGGGGGTGGGGGGCATAAAAGATTTAAAAATAATGGAAATAGGTGGGAAAAGAAAAATCTATATAAATTATTGGAAAAAACAAAAGGAAGGGGGAAGAAACATAAAGGGGATGGGGATGGAGGAGGGAGGTCAAGATCTAAAGTTGTTGAATTCAATATTCAGTCCGGAAAGCTGTAAAGTGCCTAGTCGGAAGATGAGGTGCTGTTCCTCCAGTTTGCGTTGGGCTTCACTGGAACAATGCATCAAGCCAAGGACAGACATGTGGGCAAGAGATCAGGGTGGAATGTTAAAATGGCAAGCGACAGGGAGGTTTGGGTCATTCCTGCGGACAGACCGCAGGTGTTCTGCAAAGCGGTCACCCAGTTTACGTTTGGTCTCTCCAATGTAGAGGAGACCACATTGGGAGCAACGAATGCAGTAGACTAAGTTGGGGGAAATGCAAGTGAAATGCTGCTTCACTTGAAAGGAGTGTTTGGGCCCTTGGACGGTGCATCTTTTGCGTGGGCATGGGGAAGTGCCATAGGGGATTGAGGAGTGGGGGGTGATGGAGGAGTGGACCACGGTGTCCCGGAAGGAACGATCCCTACGGAATGCTGCCGGGGGGGTGAAGGGAAGATGTGTTTGGTGGTGGCATCATGATGGAGTTGGCGGAAATGCGGAGGATGATCTTTTGAATGCGGACGCTGGTGGGGTGATAAGTGAGGACCCGGGGGACCCTATCATGTTTCTGGGAGGGAGGAGAAGGCATGAGGGCGGATGTGCGGGAGGTGGGCTGGACACGGTTGAGGGCCCTGTCAATGACCGTGGGTGGAAAACCTCGGTTAAGGAAGAGGACATGTCAGAGGAACTGTTTTTGAAGGTAGCATCATCAGAAATTTCACCATCTGCCCTGAGTCTCTGGAATAGTAGTCACTGACAATACCACTATGTCACTGTCCATACTGGAAGAAGGTAGCCATTCATTGTCCCCACTGTAAATCAGACAAAGAGAATATATTGAAAGGAAATTATGAAAAAGAACAGTCTGCAACAGTTTCCATTAGTTAACCTAAATCACTCTTTCGCTCTATACCAGGATTCTAACTCTGGTTGTACGTAATTCTGGAGATTTCATCACAGAGCCTCTTCCCTCCGTCTGACCCACCCCGACACTCACCCCATTGGTTACCTAGCCTGTCCATTCTCACAGCGCAATGTCTTCCCAGGCCAATTGGGAAGCCAACAGACTCATCATTATCTGATTGGAGCCCTGACTATCAATCAAGCTGTCAGTTCCTTCCCAACTCCAACAATGTTATAACAAGTGATCAGTAGTGTTCAAAAACATATTTATTTTCAATGCCCCGATAATTTTTCCCCTGGATTGTTCCCAGAAAATCTTCAATTCCTGGAGACTCCCTGACAATTTTGGACAGTTGGCACCCCTTGCTTCAGGATCCAGTTGCAGTGCAATGTCCATGCAGCAAATGAATCCAACCAGGGATTCAAGGGGGGGAGATTAAGACAGGAGAAGGAAGCAGCAGTAGCTGCAGAGTTTGTGTTTCTGCGCCCATGTACTTCAAGGGAAATATCACACAATTTGCACCCAGATAGTATAAAACTCGCGGTAAAACAGAGTAAAAGAAGCACAAGAGTGTAAACGGTAATGAACCCACGCTTGCAATTGGAAATAACAGAGCTGAAGGCGGTTCTCGACTCCCCCTCTGCACCAGAGAGATGATATTGACCCGGAAGGAAAGTAGAGAGATGATTTTAAATGGAATTGCAGTAACTAATCATACCTTATCATAACATCGACAAAAATTCAGCCTTTTTTGCACAATGCTGGGTCGTAAAGTGACACTGGCGACTTGCGCATTGAATCAATGGGCACTAGATTTTGAAGGAAACCTTCAAAGAATTTTAAAAAGTAAGTTTTTTTTAAAAAGTCTCGATGCATAGTAAGTTAAACGATACGCACCTTGCACTGGTATACGTCAATTAATATATAGTAAATCAGAATCATTTTCGTCACTCTACTTGGAAATAATTTTATTTTTTAGGTTTTAGTTTTGTATTTTCCGCCCCAGGATTGTATTTTCCCAGATTTTAGCAGCCGTCCCATCTCGCAGGATTCGTAATTTTTGTCCAGGGGCTCTATTATATAGGACATGTTGGTACCAAGGACATTGATTGGACTAGAAAGGAGGTTCTGCTGAAAGAATTTGAACAGTTAGAAGCTGAATTAAAAAGCAGAACCTCCAATGTCCTCCAGAACCTCCACCCTTGAAATTGCTACCTGAGCCACAGGCAAAGTGGCATAGGTAAATAAAGCCAAGGAGTTAAATGCGTGGCTCAGAGATTGGCGTGGGAGGAATGGGTTTCAGTTCATGGGGCACTGGCACTAATACTGGGGTAGGAGGGAGCTGTTCTGGTGGGATGGGCTTCACTTGGACTGTGCTGGGACCGGTGTCCTGGTGAATTGAATAACTAGGGCTTTAAACTAAATTTGGGCAGGGGCGTGGGTGGGCCGGGGGGTGTGGCGTGGGGGGGTTGGTGGGGAGGGAGATAGGGTTCTGGAAAGGGGATGTGTAGGCTTACAAAGCAAAAGGATGTGGCAGCTTTGCAGGATAGCTATTTAGGTAATGATACCCAGAGTGTGACAGGAAGGGACAGAGTGTACAAACATAAATAAACAGCAGCAAATAGGGTCAAAGGGGAAAAATGGTTAAATTGTAAAAATTAATGGCCCTTTGCTTTAATGCACGTAATATCCGGAACAAAATGAATGAATTATCGGCACAAATAGAGGTTAATGGGAATGATCTTATGGCTATAAGGGAAACATGGTTACAAGGAGATCAAGGCTGGGAACTAAATATTCAGGGGTATGTGACTTTTTGAAAGTAGAGGCAGGAAGGAAAGGGTGGTGGGGTAACTTGGTTATTATGAGATGGAATAAGTACGATAGCAAGAAATTATCTTGGATTTGAAGATGTAGAATCCATATAGGTGGGGGTAAGAAATAACAAGGGGAAGAAGACACTGGTGGGAGCAGTCTATAGGCCCCCTGACAGCTATACTGTAGGACAGAGAATAAATCAGGAGATAATGAGGGCATGTAAAAAAAAAATACATTAACCATGAGTGACTTTAATCTTCATGTAGAAATGGGAAAATCAAATTGGCAGAGGCAAACACAAGCAAGAATTCATAGAGAGTATTTGGGACAGTTTCTTGGAACAATATGTTGTGAATCCAACCAGGAATCAAGCTATTTTGCGTCTGGTAATATGTAATGAGGTAGGTTTAATAAATGATCTCAGAGTAAAGGATCCCATAGGTACAATGACCATAATATGGTAGAATTTAGCATTCAGTTTGAGAGTGAGAAACTTGGGTCGGAAACAACTGTGCTTAACTTAAATAACGGTAATTACAATGAATGAGGGCAGAGTTGGCTGGAGTGGACTGGGAAAGCAGTTTAGCAGAAAAGACGGTTGATGAACAATGGCACACGTTTAAGAAAATAGTTCATGACTCACAACAAAGATATATCCCAGTGAGGAATAAGGATTCAAGGAAGGGGATAAATCAACAATGGTTAACCAAGGAAGTTAAGGACAGTATCAAATTTGAAAGAAAAAACATACAATGTGGCAAAGATGGTGGTAAGCCAGCGGATTGGGAAAGTTTTAAAAACCATTAAAGATTACCAAAAAAAAAGGGAGAAAATAAAACTTTGAGGGTAAACGAGCCAGTAACATAAAACGGACAGTAATAGCTTCTTTAAATATATAAAAAGGAAGAGAGAGAGAGGCCAAAGTCAATATAGGCCCCTTAGAGAATGAGGCTGGGGAAATAATAATGGGGAACGAGGAAATGGCAGAGGAGCTGAATAAATACTTTGCTTCAGCCTTCACGGTAGAATATACTAATAGCAGTCCAAAAATACTAAATGATCAAGGGGCAAAAGGGGCGGAGGAAATAAATGCAATAACTATCACTAGAGAAAATGTACTAGGGAAACTAATGGGGCTAAAGGTCGATAAGTCCCCTGGACCTGATGGGTTGCATCCTGGGGTATTAAAAGAAATAGCTACAGAGATAGTGGATGCACTTGTAGTAATCTTCCAAGAACCCTTAGATTCTGTAAAAATCCCAGAGGACTGGAGAATGGCCAATGTAACACCCTTACTCAAAAAGGAAGGGAGACAAAAAACAGGTAAGTATAGGCCAGTTAGCTTAACATCTTTCATTGGAAAAATGTTGGAGTCTATTACAAAGGATTTAAAGCAGAGCATTTAGAAAAAATAATCTAATCAAGCAGAGTCAGTATGGCTTCATGAAGGGGAAATCATATGTAACAAATTTATTCGAATCCTTTGAGGAGGTAACAAGCTGGATAGATAAAGGGGGACCAGTAGATGTAATATATTTGGATTTCCAAAAGGCGTTTAATAAGGTACTTCATATAAGGCTGCTTAATAAGATAAGAGCCCATGGTGTTGGGGGTAGCATATTAACATGAATAGAGGATTGGCTAACTAATAGCAGATATAGAGTTGGGATAAGGGGGGCATTTTCGGGATGGCAACCTGTAACTAGTGGAGTGCCACAGGGATCAGTGCTGGGGCCTCAATTATTTACAATATATACAATACAAATTACAATATTAATGACTTAGATGAGGGAAGTGAATGTATTGTCACCAAGTTTGTGGATGATACAAAAATAGGTGGCAAGGCAAGTGGTGAGGATGACACAAGGAGTCTACAGAGGGATATAGACATCTTAAGCGAGTGGGCAAAAACTTAGCAGATGGAATATAACGTGGGAAAATGTGAAGTTATGCACTTTGGCAGGAAGAATAGAGGAGCTGAATATTATTTAAATGGAGAAAGACTGCAGAAAGCTGCTGCACAGAGGGATTTGGGAGTCCTTGTGCATGAATCAGAAAAAGCTAACATACAAGTTCAACAGGTAATAGGGAAGGCAAATGGAATGTTGGCCTTTATTTCAAAGGAAATGGAGTATAAAAATAGGGAAGTCTTGCTAAAACTATACAAGGCACTAGTTACAATATACAAGACCACACCTAGAACACTGTACAATGTTGGTCCCCTTACCTAAGGAAAGATATACTGGCATTGGAGGCAGTCCAGAGAAGGTTCACTAGGTTGATCCTGGGGATGGAGGGATTTTCTTATGAGGAGATTATGATGCTGAGTAGGTTGGGCCTGTACTCATTGGAGTTTAGAAGAATGAGAGGTGACCTTATTGAAACATATAAGATTCTTAGAGGGCTTGACAGGGTAGATGCTGAGAGGTTGTTTCTGCTTGTGGGAGAGTCTAGGACCAGAGGGCATAATCTCAGAGTAAGGGGGCACCCATTTAAAACAGATGAAAAGGAATTTATTTTCTCACCTTTATGGCACTGTCAGCACCTTATCACTACCATTAACACTCACTATATATTTTTGTCCATGACATCTTTGTCAATCTCTCCTTAGCCCCCTGCTCAATCCCCCTTAAACTGTATAAATTTCATCATATTTGTACTCTATAGCTGTGAAGAAGGGTATTATAGACTTGAAATGTTAACTCTGTTTCTTTCTCCACAAATGCTGTCAGACCTGCTGAGCTTTTCCAGCATTTTCTGTTTTTATTTCAGATTTCCAGCATCCGCAGTATTTTGCTTTTATCTGGATGGTTTTCCTGTTTGTGTCTTGTTGTCACGTTCTTCCAACTAACAATAGTGTCGATGTTGGAATGGAAAAGAAAGCTACTATTGGCTCATTCTCGCCTCTGAGTTCGGAGGGCTTGGGGTCAAATCTCATACCAGGGTCTGAGCAGAAACATTTGTGCTGACACTCCAGAGGAGTACTAAGGAACTGCTGCTCTATTGGGGGTGATGCTCAAGGATAAGATGATGAAGCGAGGCCTTGTCTGTCCTTGTGGATAAACAAGATACCAAATGGCACTGTTTCAGAGAAGAGTTGGGGAGATGTTCCAGATATGCTGGCCAATATCAATCAACATTAGAAAAACAGGTTATGTGATCATTATCACCTCACTGTTTTGTGGGAGTTTGCTATTTGCAAATTAACTGCTGCATTTCCTGCATAATAATAGTGATCACACTTCAAAAGTATGTCATTGGCTTTCAAGCACTATAGGGAATCCTACGGTTATATAAGACATTATATAAATGCAAGTTTTTGTTTATCTATTAAAACTGCCCTTCAGTCATCTTTAGTGGTGAGATATTGACATTGCGTTAGAGATGCTTAGACTAAAGGGTTAAATATTTGAATAGTCAAATACTGGTTACGCTTGTACCAGCGTGAACTGGGCCTATTGTCATGGGAAAGAAATGGTACATTCATGTGCCTTGATCCTTGGACTGAAAACTGAATGAAGAGGCCTATTTGCAAAATCATGCACTTGGCTAGTGATTTATGCATCTGAAGAAAAGAGGCAGGAATAACATAATGCAAGTGTAGTTTTGTGGAACTAATTAAAGTCTGGCAAGATAGTGATAGCTTTCAAGGCAGTTCTGTTTAGTTGAGTGACATCTTTGAAAATTACCATGTTTTGGTCACCTGGATTGGTCAGGCCACTTGAAAGTGGGATTGTTCTTGGAAGATTAAAAAAGAAATTGCTCACCTAGAACGGGAGAAAGGAAGACATACATTAATATAGCACTGTTCACAACCTCAGCCACTTCAAAGCCAATTAATTAATTTGAAAGTGCAGTCACCATTGTAACATACTGAAAAGCAGCCATTTCTATATGGCAGGGCCCCACAAATAGCAATGAAATATAATAAGAATGATCAGATGCTTTGTTCCAGTGATGTTGGTTGAAGAATAAATATAGGCCAAAACACTGGGGATAATTCCCTGCTCTTCTTGGGAATAACGCCACGAGATCGCTTAAGTCCACCTGAGTGCTGTATTACGCTTATGCTTTTGAAATCATGCTTGCTAAGCAATATATCTTTTAGGTAGGGCAATGTAGGAAAGTTGGAAGTAAGGTAATTTAGGCAACATATATGAAACTCTGAACACAAAATGTAATTTCTGATCTAACTTTCTGATACTTTGGGTTACAAGAATGTACATTTGGGCCAACTGGTCTATGGCAGTGTTTATGCCCCACACAAGTCTCCTTCCACCCTTCGGGGGGAACGCTGAAGAAATAACTTTTCCGATCAGATCATTGCCAGGAAGGAATTTGTTAATTTTTACAGGGGGGGGTAATGGCCTGGGTTTCCTAAAAATGGGAGGAAATATAAAAAGATCAAGCAGAGAGTCAAATAGCTTACAGAATTGTGAGATATTTTAAATAAAATCTATTTATCTGTATGATTTTAATTTTCCCATTCTCTCTCTGGATTCTGTTTATCCCTTTGAGCTGATCAAGACTTCAGGATTGTGAAGGTCAACTCAAGGTCCATAGCATTGCAGCAAAGACAGAGCTCATCATTGTTTTGGCACATAGTCAAATCATTTGATTACAATGTTTCCTCAAAAATCCATCTATATCTAATGATCTATCTCTCTATCATTCTCTCTATCTCATTCTCTTTTCTTCTCTCTCTCTCTTTTTATCTTTCTCTGTATCTCTTTCATACCCTGGTCTATAACCCATTTATTTTTGTGCTTGTCAAAATCTAAGGGTTTAAACAACCTATAAACAAGTTCTTAATATACTCTTAGTTTTAAAAATATTTTGTTTTTCAAAATATACAGGTATTGAAATAGCAAAATCAAAAGGGGCAAGATACAGACTTGGGCCTGAACTGGAAATCTGGTAAGTAAAGTAAGGAAATATTTTTTTAATTAAAAAAAGGCTCTATATAGCTCCTTCCATGACTTTAGGTGATCCCAAAGTGCTTTACAATCAATGAAGTACTTTGAAGTAAAAATAGAAAGTGTTGGAAAAACTCAGCAGGTCTGGCAGCTTTTGTGGAAAGAGAAACAAAGAGTTAATGGTTCGAGTGCAATATGACTCTTCTTTGGAACCCAAAAGAAGTACTTTTGAAGTGTGGTCACTGGTGTGATGTAGAAAACGCGGTAGCTAATCTGCACACAGCAAATTCTCACAAACAGCAATGTGACGATGACCCTGGAATTATGCATGGAAAGGGGGCTATTTTGATGAACAAAGATTAATAGGAATAAAATTTTATTGGTGAATTTGTTTTTCTAAAAGTTCATTATGGAAATTCAGAATGAATTATACTTGAAGGGTACTTGTTTGCCGTGACATGTGAATCACTCAGCCTGCTTGAACAGTAAACCACTTCAGCTGGTGAACCTTTAATTAGTCTTGTCTCCCACAGCAGACACTAAGTTTAAAATGTTTGGGAGATTCGTGGGTGGCTCAGTATTTAAAGACAACGTGGAGTTGAGTTTGACCAGAAAGGTTCCATGTCCAGTTGCCAGTCTGTGGAGCTACTGGAGCTGTGACAGGGTAGCAGAGAAGAAAAGGAAGCCAACATTCCAACCTCTGGCTACTACCCATAAACCCCTGACCATAATTGCTAGAAAGGCCAAGATTTGTTGCTCATTCCCGGTTGTCATTAAGAATTGCTGCAGTCCATGTGGTAAAGTTGCTCCCGCAGTGATGCTAAGCAGAGAGCTCCGGGATGTTGACCCAGTGACAGTGAAGGAATGGTGATGTTATGTGTCCGAATTGGGATGGCGTGTGACTTGGAGGGGAGCTTGGAGGTGCTGGTGTTCCCTTGCACTTAGACATCCGTTGAAGAGCAGCAGGTGAAGCTTTCACCACTAGTGAGGAGGAGAGAAGCTGAGGATCTGGAAGCAGCTTTGAGGGTTTTTCAGCTCAAGTTATCCTTCAGCTTTTTGCGCTCAAGACTGGTGATGCGTGGGGCCTGCTTTCAGAAAGTACCTGTCATATTCCTTCGATATAGAAGAAGGCAGCCAGCGTATCATCTGCCACGTACCATACTTTAGAAAGGATGTCAAGGCCTTAGAGAGAGTACAGAGGAGGTTTACCAGATATTGCCTTAGAAGTGTGTAGATGTGCTAGGCCAAATGGCATCAATGATTCTAAGGCCTGGAGCTGAGGAGGCAACTGGCACCTCCCTTCACAGGTGAAGAATAGCCACCTTTGCAACAGACTGGAGAATTCCTAGCACCTGTGGAGTGACAACAATTCCAGACTCAGTCTGGAAAGGAGGGGAAAAGAAAGATTGTATGGTTGGAAGGGAAATGAGGTAATATTTCAGAGAACCTATTGGACTTGCAAATCTCAAAATCTCCACCACGTGTCAAAGCTGAGATGCTGCTGAGAAAGTATCCAGGTCTAAAAGGTTGATTTATGGCAGGAGAAATGACTGTTACTTGTCCTGTTTGTTTAGTGGCTGTGCATATATACAGCAGAGGTTTTATCATGGTAGAATCTGTCTGTTACTGGGAGAGCAGTGTGATCAGAGAATATTGCTGATATGATTTCTCCATTTGAGTCAAGATCAATAAGCTTGCTGAGCTTTATCACACCACATTACAGTATGGGTTAATATTGATATTTCACATGTATGGGGGAGTTTTATGGCAACTTGACTACTTAATGCTTAATCTGAAGTTATGTGCTTATATGTGATTGTGGTATTTTCTTGGATTTTTATTGGTGCTATGGAATCATATTCTATTCATTATAAGAAATCTAGATATTGGTGGTTTTCATTTCATTGTTTGGTTACAGACACTTTAAGGTAAATAGGTGCGGCACACTTTCCTTGTTTTCAGTACGGTGATGGTCATTGTTTTTGGATATTTTCATTCTTTCAGCTGCTGCTGAACTTGGTCAGTCGAACAATCGTAGAATCTTTGCACAGAAGGAGGCCATATGGCCCATTTTGCCTGTGCTGGCTCTTTGAGGGGGCTGATGAAAGGTCAATGACCTGAAATGTTATCCCTGTTTCTCTGTGCACAGATGCTGCCTGACCTGCTGATTTTTTCCCCCCAGCATTTTCTGTTTTTATCTTTGAAAGAGGTGTAAAAATTTGTTCCATAACTCACCCATAACCCTGTAAATTAGTCCTAAGTCCTAAGAACATAAGATCGAGCAGTCGACTATACAGCCCATCGAGCCTCCTCCACCATTCATCGCTGATCTTCAGCTTCAACTCCAATTTTCCTGCCCACTCCCCATATTCCTTGATTCTCTGAGAGACCAAAAATCTATGTCAGCCTTAAATGTATTCAGTGATGGAGCATCCACAATCCTCTGGAGTGGAGAATTCCAAAGATTCACAACTCTTTAAGTGAAGACATTTCTCCTCATGTCAGTCCTAAATGATTGGCCCCTTATCCTGAAACTGTGCCCCTGTGTTCTAGGTTCCACAGCCAAGAGAAACAATCTCTCAAGCCCCCTCAGAAACTCTTTCTTTTTCTAATTGTCCATATTGAATCTGCTTCCACCACCCTTTCAAGTAGTGTATTTCAGATTTCCTCTTTGTTTTAAAAAAAATTCTCCTAATTTCCCCTCTAGTTATTCCCCTGCCAATTGTCTTAAATCTATGATCTCTGGTTATCAACTCATTGCCAGGGTAAACCTATTTGCTTTATCAAAGCCCCTCATAACTTTGAATACCTTTGTTAGGTCTCCCTTTAACCTTCTCTGCTCTGAAGAGAATCATCTCAGTTCCTCCAATCTCTCTACAAAGCTGAACTACGTCATCCTTGGCATCATCCTAGCAAACTACCTTTGCATCCTTTCTGAGATATTGACATCCATCCTAAAGTATGGTGCACAAAATTGTACACAATACTCCAGCTGAGGCTGAACCAGTGAACTGCAAACATTTAGCATCCTTGTCTTTGTGATCAAGGGTCATTCACAAAGCCAACTAACCCATACACTTGTTTAACCATCCTGTCACCTTTAAAGGGCTGTGAATATGCATCCCTAGGGGTCTGTCCGCTCTTGCACCCCTCTCCAAATAGTGCTATTTAGAAAATAGATAATACGTAGATTGCTTCTCTATGTTGTTCCTCCTAAAGTGGAGCACTTCACATGCATCCACATTCAACTGCAAATGTATCTGCCCATTTCAGCAGGCTAAATTCTCCAGAAATCTGCTAATATCGTCCTCACTATACACCACGTTGCAAAGTTTTGTATCATCTGCAAACTTTTAAATTGTACTCCCTATACTCAGGTCCAGGCTCTTTCGCTGTCACTGGCTCAAAATCCTGGAACTCCCTTCCTAACAGCACTGTGGGTGTACCTAAACCACATGGCCTGCAGCGGTTAAAGAAGGCAGCTCACCAAGATGACTTTTCAAGGGCATTTGGGGATGGGTAATAAATGCTGGCCTATCTAGCGAAGCCCACACCCTGCGAAAGAATTTTTTAAAAAAGGCCATTTTTATATATAAGGAAAGTAGTGATCCAACTAGTGATTCTTGGGGGACCCCTCTGCATAACTCTCCACTCAGAAAAATGTCCGTTCACTACTACACTCTGCCTCCAATCCCTTAGCCAGTTATGTATCCAAGCTACCAACGTCCATTTGATACCTTGTAGGTCTATTTTCTGAATTGGTCTGTTTTGTGGTTCTTAAATAAATGCCTTTCAAAAATCCATCTATATGGCATTTACTGCACTACCTTTGTTCAGCCATTCTGTTATTTCATCAAAGAACTCAATCAGGTTAGGTAGACATGCTTTGCCTTACCCAAATACATGCTGGCTGTCTCTTCTTAACCCATGCTTTTTCAAGTGAGAATTCATTTTGACTTTGACAATGGTCTCTAGTAGTCTTTGGTGATGAGTTGTGCAAAAGGCTTCAACCTGACAGTAAGACCAACAATTTTGTACAACAAACTTTAAGGAAATGTAGTCTTTTGTTTGCTTAACACTTTGTTTCAACACACATCATTATATTGCACACATATGACAGCATTACAAGGGAAATGACACTGTTATGATTCCTCTCTCCTCAGTGATGAAAATTATGACTCTTCAGATCAACTTTCAAGAGAACTACTTGATGTAGCTATTTGACAATTCTTGGATTTCTTTTTCAGAAAAGTTATTCTGTGTCTTTTCTTTCTCTCAGCGGGTATGGCTGTGCCGATCACTACTTGGAATCTGATACCATTCTTCACTCGTTTCAAATGCTGGCAGAACTTTTGATCTCTCCGGTCACTGAAGACATAATATGTGATGTTGGAATGTGAGTGCATTTAATGCAGAAATGCTGATTAAACAAGCAAATTAAAATGACCTCACTACCATTAAAGCTGGGATTTTAGATTTACGAGGGGTGAAACAATGATCTGTATTTTAATGTTTACTTTGGCTCATACATACTCTTTGTACTATTCTAATACAGCCATTAACCTACTTGAAATGGAAAAGTTAACACATGAATTTAAAAAATGCAGAGTGGAATATTGTGTTGAGAATTATATTATGTTCGTATCAGAGTAATGCTGATTGCCAGACATGTTGGGAAAAATATTACAAAGGTTTGAATAAGGGAATGATTATGATCATGATCAGGAAATCTTGGGCGACTTTAGGGTTTAGCTCCCTGCATTTAATTCTTTTTGTTACATTTCCTGACTCTACTCTCCATGGTAAAATTACTTTAGCCCTATGCTAGCAGGATTATGAGGAAATTACACCGGAGTGATTGTAAGGTGGCAACCTGACGACAAGGTGCAATTATAGCACTATGCATTGGAAAGTGATGTTGATGCTGTTTGAAGTATTTCTTTGAAATCTCTTCGCCTACAACATCTTACAATTCTTTAGTACCTTCAACTCATAAAATACCCAGGGATGCTTTTCAAAGTGGGATAAAGGGATTAAAGAGTGAGTGGCAACGCTGAGCTTATAGTTGTGACTGAAGCTCTAGTCCAAGAGATTGGTTTTCAGGAAGCTTTCAATAATGGTGAGAGGCATAGCAAAACAGAAGGAACAGAGTGGGAGAACTAAAGGGGTTAGGATTAGAACATAGGGCTGGAGGGGATTTATAATGGTAGGCATGGATGGATCAGTAATCAATGGGTTGAAGCACAGGGTGGAGATGGGTGAGACCTGAGGTGATGAGTGGAGAATGCTGACAAAGTTGAGCCGGGTGGTAACATAAGTGTGAATGAAGGTTTCAGCTGTAGTCAGGTGAGGTGGGTAGATTAAGGCAGGTAGGCTTGGTGATACATGCTTTGTGGTTTAATTCAGCAGTCATCAGATCACCGAAGTTGCAGCATGTCAGATTCAGCCTAAGGTAGCAGGCAGGAAGGGAGGCTGAATTGGACAGTTTAACTGGTCTTGGCAATGTTTAACCAGAGGACATTCCACCAAAAAGAAAAGGTGCGCTCACTATGCAGAACACGGACAGTGAGATGAGTTTTTTTTTTGAGAAACATGGGCTTCTGTAGGGATGGGATAACCATTCTCTGCTGGAATGACAGAAAATTGTTCTCCTTCCATAGTGAGTACAGCAGAGTCGGTTGGCCAATAATGGTGATAATTAGTCAGTTCATATAAAGACTCTTAACTCAAGAATCATTATCTCCTGGGCTCCGAGTTTAACATTCTATTCCTGAGTATTGCTGAGAAAAGAGACATGTCAAAACTTTTTGTCTTGCACTCATCAGGACACTTCGCAAGAATACCAATCAGAATCCACTTGCCAACAAATCAGCACTCACTTCACATACAGTATAAATTGGTGTTTTCCCCTTATATTGGTGTTTTTGCGAAGTGTCCTGATGAGTCTCTTTTTTTCAACAATACTCAAGTTCTGCCCCAACAGTACCATTCCTTTAAAGTAACCCTTCAATGCTGATGGCTTATGTAAAACCTATTTTTTGTTTTCCTGCTCTGAATCTGTAGACTGCTGATTTGTTAATTCTGTTTCAGTAGTGATAATAAGTAGTCAACTGATTTCAATCATTATTTTACTTAAAACAATTGTACAGCTATTAGATTTTCAGTGGTATGAAGTTAAAAACAAGCTTCTGGGTTGGAGATTCTTTCTTTTGTTATTAAATTATAAAATTGAAAAATAATTGAAGATTAGTTGAATAAGCTCAGATTCGTTGTGACTGGTTTTAATCCTCCATCTTTTTCCTACAATCTAGGCCAGTCATGCACAAAAATGACCTCTATAACTGTAGAGTGATTTTTCTCAACAAGTAAGTTGCTATTTCATTTGCTGTACTTAGTATATCAAGCTTTTCTTTTACTCTTTTAATGTTACTGATGAGAATTGTATTTAAGTTCTATTTTCCAACAAAAATTGAAGCAATTAACACTTTTCAAAAAACAAACTTTTGATGCACTTTTTTTATGGTTTGCATGATATCATATTCTTTAAGGTCTTGTCACAAATGTGGGGAGATCATGGTGCAGTGATAATGTTGCTAGGCTTGTAGTCCAGAGGCCCAGGCTAACGCTTCGAGAACTTGGGTTCAAATCCCACCACGGCAGCTGGTGGAATTTAAATTCTATTAACTAACAAAGCTGGAATTAAAACTAGTCCCATTAATGATGAACATGAAACTATTGTTGATTGTTGTAAAAACCCATCTGGTTTGCTAATGTCCTGTAGGAAAGAAAATCTTCCACCGTTATCCGGTCTGGCCTACATGACTCTAGATCGACAGCAATGTGGTCGGCTCTTAACTGCCTTCTGCAATGGCCTAGCAAGCCACTCAGTTCAGGGGCAATTAGAGATGGATGACAAATGCTGACCTTGGCAGTGAGGCCCACATCCCATGAAAGAATAAAGAAGAAAATAATTGTTAGTATTCTTCTTTCACTGCCTTCAAAGGCTTTCTGCTGTGCCTAACATGTTCAACAATATAGAAATTTCATAGTTACTTTGGATAGAACGAAAAGTTTTTTTTAAAAAGGACAAAAAGCTGGTCATATATGTCAAGCAATAGGTCAACATTGTAAGTTTTTAGCTGGGGTTACTGTACCAGAAAGCCATTTTATTCACAATCACATGAAGTTTGTTCGAAGTTGGAATTAGTTTTGTGCTGTAAACCCTAGAGATGGAATGAAATTGTCCAAACTGTTAGTACTTTATAAACACAATAGAGAGATCTGAGAGAAGGGCTAATTCATGTCATTGCCGTTTGATACATAGAGTCATTGTAGCAAATAAAGCAGTCACTTGGCGCATCGAGTCAGGAGAATAATTCCAGGGATGAGGAACTTCAGTTATGAAAATAGATTAGAGAAGTCAGGACTGTTTTCCCTGGAGAAGAGAAGATAGCGGTATTCAAAATCATGAGGGCACTGGACAGAGTAGACCGGGTGAAACTGTTTCCACTCATGAAAGGATTGCAAACGAGAAGGCACAGATTTAAAGTAGTTGGCAAAAGAAGCAAAAGAGACATGAGGAAAACCTTTTCATGCAGCGAGTAATTGGGGTTTGGAATGCACTGCCTGAGAATGTGGTGGAGGTAGGTTCAAATGAGGCATTCAGAAGGGAATTAGGAGAAAGTGTAGGGTTATGGGGAGAAGGCGGAGGAATGGTGCTAGGTGAATTGCTCATTTGGAGAGCTGGAGAGCAGACATGATGGGCTGAATGCCTTCTGTGCTGTAACAATTCTGTAATTTCTGTTGTGAGTCCCATTCCCTTGCTCTATCCCTGTAGTGCTACAAATTTATTTCTCTCAAGTGTCCACCCAATTTCGTTTGAAATCATTCATCATCTCTGCTTCCACCATCCTCAAAGGTAGCGAGTTCCTGATCATTACCACTCGCTGCGCAAAATAGTTTATCCTCACATCACCCTTACATCTCCCGCACCTTGCCTTCAAAAAGAACCAAAATCTGTGTCCCTTAGTTCTTATACTATCAGCCAATGGGAAATAGCTTTTCTTTGCCTAAACCTGTCATCATCTTATACACCTCTGTCAAATACCCCCTTGATCTCCTCTACTCCAAGGAGAACAACCCCAGGTTCCGAAGAGGTTTGCTGTATTGGTCACATTGGGCTAGGGTGAATGCCATCGCTATTTTGTTTTCCACCCAGCATCTTAATAGAAATGATCACAGATTTCAACTAGCCCAGAATTTCCCAAATTATCCTGCTTTGAAAACTGCTGCAGACTAATTTCATCCCTGATCGGTGCCAACCTCGGCATAAAATCCATGCCTTGCATCACAAGAACATGGACCCTGAATGAACCTTACCTAAATCATTAGGAAAGTGGTTAAACGACACCTTTGCCAGGATGTAAGTGAAATGGCCTTAAAATTAGGATAAAAACAAAAAAACTGCGGATGCTGGAAATCCAAAACAAAAACAAAAACAGAATTACCTGGAAAAACTCAGCAGGTGTGGCAGCATCGGCGGAGAAGAAAAGAGTTGACGTTTCGAGTCCTCATGTCTGGTTACAGTGCAGTCCTACATTCAGGCAGTAAACGATTTACTGATTTCAGTCTTACTGTTCTTGTTTTCCCTGGTGAATCAAAATGTCGCCCATATAAATGCTATATATATCTTGAGTACAATATCAAATAAAACATTTCAGGTGTTCAATAGCATTGAACATGAGTGGCTCTATTACCCATATCTCCTTAGCTTCTGTTTGTGTTTTTTTTTTGTTTTCATTTTTTTTCTGGAATAAGTTTGAGAATAATTCTATACCTATCTTAAAAATGTGTTTCAGGAAGATTTTGTTAATTAGACCAAAGATGACCATGGCAAATAGTGGCAACTACAGAGAGTTACGCTGGTTTATGCCATGGAATAAACTGAGGTAAGGCAAGTTTTCTTGCATGCTATTGATATTTAAGATTCTAGCCAGCATTCCTGTAACTGAGGATTAAACAGTCACTTTGTGCTGAACATCTGCAGTGCGTGAGCTCACCATTAGTTTCTTTTATACATTTGTCTGTGCTGAGAACTGGAACTTTAGCTCAGTTCTGTCTGTTCCATCCATAGGATGTTTAATATTTGGGGATAATGGGCTGGATTTTCATCCTCGAGGTGCTTAGTGGGAGTTGGCCTGCCTGCCTTGTGAGAAAGTGCCCACAAAGATGGGATTTTCATTGTGTGGAGGCGCAGGGTGTGGGGGGGTGGGGGGAAGGGGGGTGGTTGGGTGCAGGCTGCAGTCAGGCCAACTGACCTGGGAAAGAGTTTGGAGGTAGCTGCAGTGGCAGTGGGGTGCTGAGGCTGTTTAAAAGGCCTACCTTTTGTTGTGTAAAAACAGAAATGTCCTCCAGCCCTCAATCCTCATATCCCCTTACCCTCCAATCATTCCCCATACCCCATCCATGCCACCTTATGTCCCCCTACCCATCCCCCATAGCCCCTCATGCCCCCATGCCAAGTTATTTTAGCACTCCAATGGATGTCTGGGCTCTCGGCAACGAACATGTAATGAGGCTTGGCTGAGAGCCCAGAAATCTATTAACCTTGAGCCCCAGAGAAAACATTGCCTGATTGCCAGCTCTGACTCTCTGACCTATGCTGTCAATTGAGCAATGTTTGTTTACACAAGATTGATAGGTTTTAAGTGCTTGTAGTTTCAGTTGTTGATTCTCATTAACACTTTCATTGGTCTGTAGTAAAAAGGAGATTTTTTTTAAGGAAGTAGAGAGTTATCAAGGTGTGACTTTTTTTTTAAAGCTTTATTTTTACATATCCTATTGTCACTATAGGGTTCATCCGTTCTATACAGTGTATGGGCATGGAAGTGCTATAGCTTGGCATGAGGAACCATAGGGGTGAGTGGGAACCTAACTTTGGCATGGAGTCATGAGGGGCCATGGGCGGGGGGTGGGGGTTGGATGCCGTTCCTTCACATGGGGCACATGAGGTGAACCTTTTGAATTTACTTTTCAAAAGGTTCCGTCAGGCAGAATACAGTTCCTCTCTGAGGTGCCGTGAACCACGACTCTTTGAAAAGCTGGCCCGACTCCATGAAAATTGCGGAGGACTAGGACATGCCTATCCCTGCAATGGAGCCGGCCAGGTTGGGAGTGCTGGGTGCGGGCTAATGACCTTGAACCAGCCCGCACCCTTAAAAGGCCCTGGTGAAAATCAGAAATCCCAGAAATGGGGTTGGGAATCCCAGAATGGAGTCCGGCTACCATTTTTAAAGGCTAGGAAATGTCTCCCAACTCCAGGAAGATCAACCCCAATGTGTGCACTACCATTGGCAGGTTAAAGCATCTACAAGCTCAATTTATTGAGTTTAACTCGAACATCCCCACTAAAGGCTTTCTTGCTGAGTCATTTGAGTAAACAGATTGTTTATTTCTGTGTCAAAGTCCAGGTGGTTGAACCTGGCTTTTCTCATTGTGCAATATGGTGGCTATGGACAATTTTATGCGATTTCTTCTTGTTCCATTTTAAGTCATCATTTCCTTGGGCTTTCTTGCTCGTTGCCTGACTGAGAGTGTAGGGAAGCCATCACATCAGCCTATGCTTTCCAAATTTGATGCTGGGAGAGTCTACCTGACCCATAGTATTGGACTGGGAGGCGGGAAGACTTGCAAAATGGCGAGAAGATATCTGGGGGGGGAATGTGCCTGATTTTTTTTTCCCCCCATAGCCATGCCGTTTTGCCAGCCGTGGGAAAGTTGGCAGATGGGCCACCTGCCGGGAGCCAAATTGAGCCACTTAAGTGGCTGATGCTGGTGGCGCTGCAGAGATCACTGAGCTGCTGGTTCTCTGGGCTGGCAGCACTTGGGTATAGTGGTGGCTACTTAATTAGCCGCTGCTGAGAATATACCTCCCTGGTTTCTGCCACTGGCTGATTTGGGGTCGCTTCCTGTTTTTGGATCTGGCAGCAGGAATTCTGCCAGCTCAAGCTCCAGCCCATTGTCTTATATGCGGCTCTCTATCACCGGGAGATGCTTAATAGAAGTAGTATGAAACAAAGAAAAGCTTTCGAGGAACAGAAAACACTAGAGCCACAATGGCTACAGTCACTTAATTGACAGCCCAGATTTTCTGGTCTGAATCTGGCCGTATGACCCAAGATGTGCATCATTTGGGACCCCATGCAAGTCCCGACACACTAACTCCGTGGGTATTGCCTGGGAAGTTTGAACTTACAATGGGTAATTCCCCCGCTCCCTGGGACCCTCTGGAAAAAGTCTCTGATCCTATGTTAGAATCGGAGGCTTCAAACAGTTCCGACTTACCTGAATATCTACCCAGGAAATGTTAGACAGAAAAATCCTAGTCCAACTCCTGGGTAACCAAACAACTGACCTCCCCTGACTTCCCCCTCGATCTGCTGACCTACCACCTGCTCACCCACTCTGCCCTCCTCACCCTCTTACCACCCTATCCAGCTGCCACCCTACCCACCTGTGACCTGACCCAGTTACCACCCCACCCACTTACTCACCTATCCAGTTGACACCTACATACTCACCCATCCCTTGCCCATTTGCTCGCCCACTCACTCTTACACTTATTCACTTATACACTGAGAAGTTGGGTACCTTTAAACACTTACCAGAATATAGCAGCTGGAGCCGTAAAAAGGGGGCGTGGCTTTTGCGCGGATTTTCTTCATTGCTTTCTCTCTCCCCATGGATCCCTGCCCTGAGGGAGAACTGCACGATCCTCCACTGGAAGTTTGGACAGAAAAGCCGAATGCAGGTAATTGGGTAGTTTTCTGTCTGATCAGTGATGGACACTGGTTCCGATGCTGACCGGAATATTTGGACTGATATTTCCACAGAAGAAAATTACCCTTTTGAATCGGCTCACTTGGAATTACTTTACATTGATTAACATTTGTAATTTTAAAAGGACACTTACTCTTTGGCTGCAGAATAATGTAATGTATTTTGCATGGTAGAATGTTCAAACAGCACGTTGTTTGACCATCAGGAACAATGCCTTAGGAGATTCACTAGTGTTAATAAACTTTAAAATGGTTAAGAGTTTCAGATAATCATGTATATCTCTGGGAGATTATTTCTGTTTATAATAATTCAAGTAAATAGTAATTGTTTTGTGTTTTCACTTTACCTAGGACAGTAGAAGAGTATTCCCTCCCGGATATAATCCAAACGGTGACTGGACAGGTGAGCTGAATAACCGTGCTGAGTAACTGCTGTTACTTTTTCAGGAATCAAAATTGGGCTGAATTTTGTTCCAAATGCCAGCTATTTGTTACACTTTGTTTGACTTTCTATGGGTTTTTGCACTGAAAGTTGCTATCAACCAGTTATCCAAAAAGTGCAGCTCCTGATACAGAGAATCTAAGATTTATATAAAGCGGGCAAAAAAAAAACTGTGCATGCCCTTAACCAATCAGTTTAATGAATGAGTAATGTGCAGTACTGAGTCTGAACCAGGAAACATCAGTTAGAATATTCAATTCAGTGGCAACTCATGTAAGAAAGTGAAATGAAGAGAGGAAGAAATATTGCATTAAGAGAAAGATATAAAAGAGACCAATAAGAAGTAATATAAAAGATTATTTACTTTTTTAAAGAATCTCCAACAATAATTAAAACCTGAAGGTGTGAGTCTCCACATTTATTAACATTAATTTTCTATAGCAGCGAGGTTGTTTGTGAGTAATTAATATTTACCACACCATTAAAAGTGTACTTAGGCTGGACTGGACAAGTCCTCACAATTTTTTTGGTGCATTTAGTCTGTATTTGTGGAGTAGGTAAGCAACTGCACCCTATTCAATGTGTTTGAGTTGTGAGTCTGTAAGTGAGATGCATTTTCGGAAAGCCTTTAGAGAAATGTTGCATCTCGGCGAGCGATTTCTAGATTTTTATGTAACTGCGCATGTGCAGGCACCAGAAGTTGCTGCCTGATTTCCATGTAAATAATGATGAGGGTGTTAGCTTCATCATTATTTCTACAGCAAAATCCAGGCAGTGATTTTGGGTCTGTCTTAATATGTACGAAGCTTATTTTTTAACTGAGAAGTTAAGATTTCGTGCATTTTGAATGTAGAGTTGCAATGTTTCTTCTATGGTGTGTAGCTACCTAGCAACCCAAGAGTTCCTACACAAGTCGACCTTTTGAATGACCGTAGAAAAAAAATTACAGAGATCGTGCACTAAAAAAAATTTGCATCCCAAAAAATATCAGTTGCTGACCAGTATGAAGTACACGTATAGAAACAGTGCAGATTGTTTCTTTATTAGCCAAATAAATCCAAAATGCTGCATTTTGGGAAGGAGCTTGAAGTTTGTTAATCTGGGGGCCAGTTGAGAACTGATTTTGGATCTTTTACAGCGTTAAGCAGAGTCACCATTTTAACTGAACCTTTTTATTTTTGCGCCTGTAAGTAAATTGTAATTTCTATTTAGAATTTGCTGACGCTCATATTTGCTTTGTGTACTCAAAAAGAAGTTAATAGTGGATGCATCAATGCAGTCATCTCTGAGCACTGTGTGATCAAAATGTACAAAGCCAACATAAAATACAAATGTGCACTGAAATATACAATTACTTCATGAAATATATGGCGAGGAATTTCCTCTGAACTGGCCATTACAACTCCTCAGGAAGCGTGGGTAAAATGGATATAAAACAGGGTGCTGGTGAACGTCTGGTAACAGAGCACCAACAGCTCCGAGGAATTCTGGTCCATAAAGGAATATACTACTTTTTGACAATTCAATTTTTTAAAAAAAACAAATTAAAACACAATGCAGGTAGAAGACAATAATGCAGTGCAGGTCTTTTCTTTCAGGAGACAGTCCCATTTGGTGATGCTCTCATAGAAACCAAGGAGACCTGTCTTGGAAGTGAAATCTGTCAGGAACTCTGGGTTCCTAATAGGTACAAACTTTAATCATATTTCTTTCAGCATCTCTAGAGATTCTGTATCTCGTGGTCTGTTAAAGATATAAAACATCATCTGAAATGATACAGGAAAGCATTATTTCCATTTTATCTGGTCTTGTTCCTCACTATTCTCATCTGCTATGCTTTGTGTTTGATCTCTGCTATATTATCAAAATGATTTCTCTTTCCTGCTCTTTATATATACTCTATTTTGCATTGTCTCTGAACTGTTTTATCTGTGTCCACCAGACTTGCCTGTGTTCCTATCTCTCTAAAGCTGACTTCCATGTTCAGTGCATTGCTTGAAATTCGCCTGTGTTTGACTGAGAGCAAGTTTGCTTATCCAGTGTGGAGATGGATGAATAAAAGTTTCATCTGTTTGGTCCATTGTTCGGATGACCTAAGCTTATTCATTTGTTATTGAAGCTCACTTTAAGTGAAAAGCAGAAGGTGACAGTGGGCAATGTAAGAACATAAGAAATAGGAGCAAGAGCAAATAGGACCAAATAGATCATACAGCCCATCAAGCCTGCTCCGCCATTTAATGCAATTGTGGTTGATCTTTGGCTTCAACTCCACTTTGCAGCCTACACCCCATATCCTTTGATTTCCTGAGAGACGAAAAACCTGTCTAGCTGGGCCTTAAATATAGCCAATGATGGAGCATCCACAACTCTCTGGGGTAGAGAATTCCAAAAATTCACAACCCTTTGAAGAAATTTTTCCTCATTTCAGTCCTAAAATATTCACCCTTTATCCTGAGATTTTGCCCCTCATGTTCTAGATTCCCCAGCCAAGGCAAACAGCTTCCAGGTGAATATTTCTGAAAAGAGAGACCATATTGACAAAAATTTTGACTTGTACTCATCAGGACAATTGCAAGAATGCCAAATTTAAAACAGTCACATGAATTTATATTGTAGGAGAAAAGGGTGCTGATTGGTTGGCAAGTTGACGCTGATTGGCCAAAGCATTGCCATGGAGAAAGCAACAAGGGGACTATAAGCTTCCCAGCTCCTGGGTAATTCAAAAAAGGCACAAGGCTTGAACATATTCCTTTGTTTGCAGAGAATGGGTCCCTGCTTATGAATAAAAGCAAAATTCCATGGTTACTGGAAATCTGAAACAAAAACAGAAAATGCTGGAAAAACTCAGTAGGTCCAACAGCATCTGTGAACAGAGTTAACATTTCGAGTCCATATGACTCTTCTTCACAGAGTTAAAGAGAAGCAGAAATGTGATGAAATTTATAATGTTTAAGGGGGGTGGAGCAGGTGAAGCTGGAAAGGCAGCCAGCGATAGGTGGGGGCAAAGGAGAGATTGACAAAGATGTCATGGACAAAGGGATTGTTAATGGTAGTGGTAAGGGCAAAAGGAGGCACTGATGGTGGCATAAAGGTAAGAAAACAGACTGTGATAATGGCAGAACAAGGGTAAGCACTCTGAAAAGAACAACGTGAACAGGTAACAGATGGCCCTTGTGGTGGTGGTGGCGAGGAAAAATGTATTGAAAATGGGATAAAAAGGAGGATAAAACAATGAATGAATAAAAATGAAAATAAATAAAGATAAAAATAAGGGGATAAAAGATAAAAATGAATTTTGAAAGAAGGTATAAAAGAAGGGGGAAGATGGAGGAAAGAGTTCATGGTCTGAAGTTGTTGAACTCAATGTTAAGTCCGGAAGTCTAATCAGAAGATGAGGTGCTGTTCCTCCAGTTTGCATTGGGCTTCACTGGAACGTTGCAGCAGGCCAAGGATGGACATGTGCGAATGAGAGCAGGATGGTGTTTTAAAATGGCAAGCAACAGGAAGGTCTGGGTCATGCTTGCGGACAGACCAAAGGTGTTCCGCAAAGCGGTCACCCAGTCTGCGTTTGGTCTCTCCAAGGTAGAGGTCACTGCATTCGGAGCAGTGAATGTAGTAGACCAAATTGAAGGAGGTGCAAGTGAATTGCTGCTTCACCTGAAATGAGTGTTTGGCCCCTTGGACGTTGAGGAGGGAGGAGGTAAAGGGGCAGGTTTTGCACCTTCTGCGATTGCATGGGAAGGTGTCGTGTGAAGGGGATGAGTTTTTGGGGCTGCTGGAGGAGTGGACCAGGGAATGGTCCCTGCAGAATGCTGATGGATGGTGAAAGGAAGATGTGTTTGGTGGTGGCATTATGATGGAGTTGGCAGAAATGGCATAGGATGATCTTTTGAATACGGAGGTTGGTAGGGAGGGTGAAAAGTGAGGACAAGGGGCACCCTGTCATGGGAGAGAGAGGAAGGTTTGAGGGCAGAGGCGCGGGAGGTGGGTCGGACACGGTTGAGGGCCCTGTCACTCCACACCAGGTGGGAAACCTCGGTTAAGGAAGACATGTCAGTAGCCCTTACCGCTAACATTAACACTCCCTTTGTTCCTTTATTCATGACATCTTTGTCAATCTCTCCTTTGCCCCCACCTATCACTGGCCAGCTTCACCTGCTCCCCATTTAACAGTATAAATTTTATCACATTTCTACTTCTCTTTAGCTCTGAAGAAGAATCATACAGACTCAAAATGGTAACTGTGTTTCTTTCCCTACAGATGATGTTAGACCTACTGAGCTTTTCCAGCATTTTCTGTTTTTGCTCTGCATATGAATGTATGTCGCTTCTAGCCAGGATAAATGAGCCACCACACAAGCTCGACTGATGATTTTAAACTGGTTGCTAGTGTAGCTATTAACGCGTGGTCAAAGAAGTAGCTTTTAAGTAGTGTCTTAAAAGAAGATAGAGAGGCGGAGAGGTTTGGGGAGAAAATTCCAGAGCTTGAGGTTTAGGCAGCTGGAAGCATGACCACCAATGATGGAGTAATTAAAATCGGGAATGCGGAAAGGACCAGAATTAGATGAACACAGATACGAACGGAAGAAATAGGAGCAGGAGTAGGCCATTCGGCCCCTCAAGCCTGCACCACCATTCAAAAAGATCATGGCTGATGTGTTCGCGTTTCGAGTTCCACATTCCCATCAACCCCTGATAACCTTTGATTCCCTTGCCTAACAAGGATCTATCTACCTCTGCCTTAAAAATATTCAATGACCCCGCCTCCACCACCTTCCGAGGCAGAGAGTTGCAAAGTCACACAACCCTCTGAGATAAAAAAAAATTCTCCTTAGCTCTGTCCTATAAGGGCGATTGCTAATATTAAAACAGTGCCCCCTAGGTCTGGACTTACCCCACAAGAGGAAACATCCTTCCCACGTCCATCTTGTCTAGACCATTCAGGATTTTGGAGGATTGCAAGGCCGGAGAAGATTAGCGATGTAGGGAAGGCAAAGTCATGGAGAGATTTGAAAAGAAGGCATTGCCTACCTGGGAGCCACTGTAGATCAGTGGGCATGGGGGTAATGGGTGACTGGAACTTGGTGCGAGTAATGACACAGCAGCATGGTTTTGGATGGCCTCAAGTTTATGGAAAGTAGAACGTGGGAGGTCAGCCAGCAGTGCGTTAGGATAGTCGGGTCTAGAGGTAGCAAAGGCACAAATGAGGGTTACAGTAGCAGAAGGGCTGAGACAGGGCAAAGTTGGATAATATTACAGAGGAGGAAAAAAATAGCAGGCAGAATTGTTCCAGACTTGCACAAAGTGCGGTAGCGGGCGTGACGAAGGATGTTTTAGCTGCTGGCTGCAATGGTGGGTTTGTGCGCTATATCGTCCCAATCCCTGCATGTCCTGCCTTTATGAATAATGCATACGCGGGAAACACACCGGATCGCTGGCGGGGCAGCATCTGATTTTCCTGCCCTGCCGTCGCCTCAGGCCTTCAGTAATCCGGGCGCCATATTTAAAAGGCACCCCTGAACAAAGCTAGCACTCCCTAAGGGATCGGAAGCTGCTGTCATGGCTGTCACAGGGAGGAAACAAGCTGGCCCCGAGTTTAGCAACCTCGAGCGCCTACTGGATGCAGTGGAGGCTGATGTGAAGTCCTCTATCCCCCACTTTGGGTGAAGAACAGCAAGCAGGGTCACCAATCCAGCATGGGGGGGTGGTGGCAGCGCTGGTCAGCGCCAACGCTGTGCGAAAGAGGACAGCCACCCAGTGCCGAAGGAGGATGAATGATCTCCTCTGTTCTGGGGTAAGTCACTCTTCTCACCACTGTCAACTCACACACTCACCAACCCATCACACATCCACAGGGATCTCACTCACTGCCAGTTCAAGGGAAATCACCATTTACTCCCTTATGCACACCTTCATCTGCCCTGCAAACTGTGTCCTCATCCCATCCATGGCACCACACACCACCCACACATGGCAGGCATCTTCTGAGCAGGCGTTCAGCTTACACTTGCTCTATTTGTATTGATATAGACCAAGCTGGCACACAACAAAAGGGAGAGGTTGCAGACTGGTGGAGGAATGCCTGACATCATGGTCCTCACAGGCTTTGAAAACAGAGCCACCCAGCTGCCCGGCGAGGATCTGAACCGTTCCTGTGCTGATGGTGAGGTCGGTGGTGCTCTACCAAGTGAGGATCCAGCAGTGCAACATCCATCAGACAACCATGCCGTGAGTGATGTGTCCTCTTTCAAAGGCCACTGCCATGTACTAATTATCTTCCCTTGCTTTCGCAGGCACATCTGGGAAGCAGCCAAGGGAGTCCCTGAGCCAGGTCCTCGACTCAAGCCCTGAGGACACCTCGGAGGAAGAATCTGATGACGCCCTCATTGAAAACCTGCCACAGTGCTCACCCACACCCTCCACCAGTGTAGAGACATACACTCGGGTGGGACCGAGCTTTACAGTCGCCTTGGGGTCACAATCTGGTGACCCCATCGCATTGTCTGATCCACAGCAGACAGCGGCAGGGACTTCTCAGGTTTCCAACACTCGGAGGACTGCTGGAGGCCAGAAATCTGCTGAGTCCGAGTCAGATGAGGAGCCTCTGGACTCGGTCATACCTCGGTTGCTGGAGCTGCAAAGGCAAACTTGGGAACATCGGGAAGGGATGTCCGCTGCATTCCTAAGATTGCAAGACATGATGGAGGAGTCCGTCCGCCATTAGTCTGAGGTGATGGTGCCAGCATGTCATTGCACTGAGGCCAACACTGGGAGGATGGTGGCCGCCATGGAGACCTTGGTCCATGACACTGGCCCTGCACTGCTGCGTGGGCTGAACTCCATTGCTGACACCATAGTTTGCCTCCAACAGTGTCAACACGAGAGGGGTGTGGAGCACCTCGATCTCACTCCAGCTTCCCCTTCTCCCCAAGGAGTCAGCCAGGGAACCTTGGACACCCATAGGGAGGAGGATCAGCGGGTGCACACCCTGGGGCCATCCACCCAGGTGACTCCGAGAATGTCCTGCCCATCCGAATCCTCTCTTCCTGTGACCTCTGCAGCTCCAGCTCCAAAGGCTGAGGAAGGTGCCACTGCCACACAGCAGGACCCCGAAAGCAGGCCGGGACCTCCCAGGTCTCGGCCCTCCAGAGCACGCCTGCCAAAGTCATCACGGACAGGGCGTAGCAGTAAGCAGGCTGCTTCCACCTCCTCTCTGGATGTTTGGGAGCACCAAGATGGGTTAGGGTTAGATGGGCCGGGTTAGGAAGGGGAAAAAGATGTCATTGCACAGCCTGGGCATGATGTTAATCGCTTGTACGTAATGTCCTCTATTGTAAATAAACTCCCAAGAATGTCTCCTTGTCGATGGCTCCTTGTTGTGATGAGCAGTGTTCGTGTCACTCAGTTGTGACACCTTGGTTCATGCACAAGACGAAGGCAGGTGTCTCAGTCCAGGGCCTCTCCCTGTGCAGTGTGTAACCTTCAGACCAAAGTGATGGTCTGGCTTCACACTTCCTGGACACATTAGTGATCCCTGCACCTTGATGGTGCTTGTCATTGCTGCCAGAATGTCATAGGCAGGCTTCACAGAGTTCCGCCATTCTCTGTGTGCTCTCAGCACTATTGAGGTGGGGCTGGCCCCCCATCTCTTCAGCATGTATGACTGGTGACGCTGTGCTCCTGAAGGGCTCAGGTGCTGAAGGCTGCCAAAGGATCAGGTGCATTTAAAGTTTCACAGCTGCATCTCCATGATATGACCCTGATCACAGAGCGCACGCGAGCTGCCTTCAGCCAAACGAGTCAGACATTCACAGAGGCTATGTGAAGATCTATGAAGTGTCCTCACTGCATGTCATCATCATCCTCTTGGAATCTAGCGACTATTAGGGCCTCCGCTGAGTCTCCATGACATGAGCCTGAGCACTGAGGATATGTGCGTTGTCATCAGCCACACAGGAGTCAAATGTTCACTGATGCAAGGTCAGGACTGCCCTCACTGCATCTCGTCATCTCCACGAACCTTGCAGCTATGGGGGCCCTCCTGAGCACCTGCCTCGCCTGCCAGTGCATTGGCCCCATCGCTGGCATCTTTGCCTTCGAGGACCTTATTATCATCATCCCTTTTGATGTCCCCCTCCTCAGAGGATACGTGCAGCTTCTCCAGCTCCTTCTCAGCCAGGTCGTATCCCTGTTACAGCGCCAGGTTGTGGAGCGCATAGCAAGTGACAACGATGCGCAACACGCCTGGGGACTGTATTGCAGTGCTCCACTGGACCTGTCGAGGCACTGGAACCTCACTTTCAAAATTCCTATAGTTTGCTCCACCAAAGCTTGGGTTGCGGCATGAGCCTCGTTGTACCGTCGCTCTGCTGCAGTCTGAGGCTGCCACACGGGCATCATCAGCCATGTCCTCTGTGGATAGCCCTTGTTCCCGAGGAACCAGCCTGCAGCCTCTCTGGACCCTGGAAGATGTCAGGGATCTGAGACCTGCTAAGGATGTAGGAGTCATGGACGCTCACTGGGAATCATGCGCAGACCTGCAGATTGTGTTTGTGGTGGTTGCAGACCAGCTGAACATTCAGTGAATGGAAGCCCTTGTGGTTGATGTAATTGACTGCTTGTTGCCATGGAGATCTAAGCGTCACGTGAGGGCAGTCGACGGCATCCTGCAGCTGTGGAAAACCTGAGATCTATACAAATCCCAGCGCTCCTGGCTTTCCAGACTACGTGTGAAATGCACAAAGTTCTGTGCCTTTGTGAGGATGGCATCCATAATCTCCTGGATGCACTTGTGCGTGGAGGCTTGTGAGATCCCACACATACTGTGGAGCTCTGGAAGGATCCACTGCCAGTGGATGCCCTCCCTGTCCCCATGGTGTCAAATCCTGCAGTGCCAAATCAGTTCCCTAGATATGGGCAGTCTTTGGCGACACTGGTTCTCGGTCGTTTGCAGGAATGACAGGTGCCGTATATAGACCCTGGGCCTAGCGAGGTGACTACGAGCGACGGCTCGCTGTGGATCTGCAACTGTGCGTACAGCAGACCCTACCACCCCTACATCTTGAGGGAGGTGCTCCTTCCTTTGCTGAGCCAGGTGCCTCCGCTGCTTTCCTCTTCTTCTTCTTCTGTGGTCTCTGCAAGCCTTGAGGCATACCGCTAAATCACCAGGCTCCATAATCCTGATGTTCTCCTTCTGCAGGGTCAAAGAGAGAGAGAGAAAACATGGGTTAGCACGTGTGCCCAAAGAATCTTTCTTGATTAAGTCTGAAGGCCCCTTCACGTATGCAGGAGAGTGCTGACCACCACTTGGATGGCCAGTGTGTAGTGTGCTCATTGGCTGTCCGAAACCCATCTACCTCCGTCCCACTCCACTTGACCGATTGATGGCTGTGATGAAAGTATAATAATTTTCCTAATATTTTGCTGGTTGTTTGTGAAGGAGGTTTATGCGTGTCTAGCTGGGCCTGTCTGTGTGTGATTTAATTACATTTGGAGTGAAGTAGACTGCCAGCTTTAACTAATCAAAAGAAGCTAAGTGCTTGACATGCTAATGAGTAAACATGGATGCTGGCTTAGTATGTATGGTCTGAAGGGAATTTGTATTTTTAGATAGCTGAAGGGAGATTTGGATTTCAAAGGGATTTTAGTCTGTTTACAACTAGCCAGATAAGCAAGGCAAAGTTTTTCTCAAAGGTTACCGCAGTAAATAGTAGCAACATGAACATTTTTATATTGTGAGGAAGATACATTTTCAAAGACATATGAAACAATAGAATTTACATATTTAAAGAGAAAAACATTATTAAAGGAAAATGAGGCTATCTGTCAGGAGAAGGCCCTGTGACATCTAACAGATGTGTGTGAAATAGCCTTAATGAAGCCTCCAGCATTTGTACATAAATCTGCTGTCTACCGAAACTGAAGCTGGAGAGAAGCCATGTGGAATTCCACTGTCCAGGGCATTGTGTTAATTTGCTGGATCTGTTTAAAATCTAAAATCTATTTTTGGACCATTGCCATAAAGGGGTGTAACTGGGAGTCAGGTTAATTAGGTATTTTAGGAGTTATTATATTAGTAATTTGTAGACTTATGTGTGTGCTTGAAATCTTTTCTTTTGTTAATAAATATTTTAATTTTAATTTTTTAAAGCCTCTAGAAGTCTTGGCGGACTTATTACTCCTGAATTCAGTGCACACATCTTGAAATAAATACAAATTGCAAAACCGTTGTGATAGCGCAACCAAGTTTCCCTCTTGGATTTGGTCCACCTGACACACATCATCAGCTGCGTCATAACACGGCTACTTCAGTCACGGTCCTGCATGCTGTGCTCTCAGCTCAGGCGCAGGCATTCTCCCAACCCTCACTGCAAGGCTGCGCTGTTAGCTTGAACCATAATGGATACTGGTCCAAACCGAGATAAAGACATTGCCAAGGGGCTGTGAGCGCCTCCACCAGTGACTGCACCATGGCCCCCTTTCATAAGGGGATTGTACAATTTGGCAGTCGGCCAATTGCTCTGCTGCCCCCTAAGCTGCACATTAATTTGGAGTCTGTGCCCGAGGGGTGAAAATTTCTCGAGTGTTTGGTGGCACTTTCATGCTTTTTCGTTGCCTGAGCGGGCAGAAAAGTTTCAGAGCTGAACGGTCTCAGCTGTAGAAGAATGCTCACTTTTGACGAGCTTCACCAAGTGTGTGGCCACTTCCCTTGGTCCCCCCCCCCCCCCGCCGACCCCTCGGCATGTGCTTGACTATTTCCTTCAGTCTGTGCTGCCTTACCTCCCCCTGCCCCACCCCCGCTCCCCCCAACTCACCTGGCCTGACCCGCAGTGGAGCCCTAGCCCTGGCACTGCACTGAAAACCAGCCAGGACAAAGCCTGTGTCCCCCGCCGGTGAATGCGCGGTGTGTCTTCCTTGATGTCCTATGGGGCACTACTTGTGAGCGCTGTGCAAGGTTGTGTGCACTCGCCTCCAAAGTTCCCCTCGGAGTTCAGGCCGCCATGCGCACACCTTTTAAAGGCAGTCGTGAAGTACACCGCTCTGAAGTCACACCGATGTGGGCGGTAAATTTAATGTTGGAGGATGATTCCGGTGAGCAAGGATTATAATTAGACGCAAATGTATTACATTGATGGTCCCGACATGTGACAGTGGGAAATGTGGCCCGCCGTTAATGGGTAGATTGGACAATCGCAAACTGGTTTCACGACAGTGTAAAACTGATTTTTGGCCTTCTCGTCATATTACTTTAACATGATGACCTAACCTGACATTTTTGCAGTGGGAATGTCACCATTGCTGCTGCCTTTATAAAATATCAAAGGGTTGTAAAAATTAAGATTGATTCTATAATATTTATATTTTTTGTTTGTCACCATTGATTTTTTGTTTTAAAGTATACTCTGTAAACAGTAAATGCTGACGGCATTGCAGGAAACTTGCTTAGAGGAGATCCTACATAAGGACAAATGAACATCCTATCCCAAATTTTCTAGTCTCTGGATCGTTGGAGATTGGACATCCAACTGGAGATGCGCGTCAGGACCTTGTGGAAGTCCCGATGCGCGACCTATGTGGGAATTGCCTGGGAAGTTTCAAGTGCCGATGGACAATTCCCCTGCACCCTGGGACCCTCTGCAAAACTCTCTGACTTTTGAGTTAGAGTTGGAGACCTGGGAGAGTTAATAGTTTCTTACCTAAATAGTTAACCAGGAAATGTTAGACAGAAAATAAACTAGCCTAGCTCCTGGGTAACTCCAGAACTGACACCCCAATTACTCATGCTGACCGTCCAACTACTCCCCCTTAATTGCCCCCAACTATCAGCCCAACCACTCACTACTGCCCTCCCCACCTGCCAGTACCTGTCTACCCATTCACTCATCAATCCACTCTTCCATTCACCCATTGACTAACATTCAAACTGGACCTTCAAACTTAGCATACGGCAGCTCGTGCCCTAGAAAGGGAGCAAGTCCTGTCTTCCCCGCGTCCACCACCCCCCGCCGTCTCGACTGTGTTTCGACCGAGTTCCCCAATGAAAGCTGTGCTGTGCGTTTCTGGTAAAGCCGTGTTCGGAAGACCTGGCGAGAAATGCGGAGCAACATTGAGTCGGGCAAAAGTTTGAGCGGAGCATCAATCCAATGATGATTGCTGATCCTGGGAAGATCCAGGCCCCCTGACTTTAAAAGCGAGAATATGCTGAGTTGAAATCCAATGATTGCTGAAGCATATTATTATTCACTAACTCTTAGAAATGATTAGATGCAAATGACATGGCAACGTTTCAGTTCAAAGGATGTTGAGTAAGTCCAAGAGGACAGAATAGGACAGAAAGGAAGGGATGTATCTCCGTGAATGAGGACTTAACAGTTGTTGAGGAGTATATGCTATTGATCCATATGACATGGTGCTACAGGAATTCAGATGCAGCTGTATTAAGCTCTTTGTCCAAGATTGAAGGTTGATACCTGTTCCAGGCCTCGAGGTCAAGGGGCCTATTAGGACAAGACATTGCAGTCACAAACTGAAGGGGTAATGGAATTATCAAATGTTTTGGGTGATTTTTTTGTTTTCCAGTGGTCCTGTAATGATTCACCAAATATTGCAGAGAGGAAGGATAAGGGATGCAAGATTTGTAGATGTTACAAATGATTCCTGCATAGATAGCATGTAAGAGACGATACTGGTAAAAGTGGTGCAACAGATGTAATTCCCCAGTCGTGATGCTGATAAGGTATCACATCTCCATATGGGGAGCAGAGACCATTAGACATAACTTGATCAGCCAAGATGATGCTGTTGAAAATATGCTAGTGCCAAATTCAGGAAAAATACCAATAATAAGACAGAGTTTTGAAATGGTTACTTTGGGCTGAGTTATATGAGGTGCTGGATTTCTTGCATTCCTCCACTCTTGGCCAAAAAGATGAGGGTGGGGGAGCCTACTGAGGGGAACACCCCCGGCTGCCCTGCAGCTATTTAACCAATTGGCCGCTGATAGGTTGGAGGCGGGATTTCCACTCCTCAGGGATAGGAAGTCCGCCCTCAGAGAACGTGCTGGCTAATCAGATGCTGGCATCTCTCCAGCACTTCGGGTGTGCAGTGTTGGATCGTTTAATAATTTTTGGGATTCTCACCGGGTGCCAATCTAGTACGTCCTGACGAGCGGGGCAAGGGAGGCGACCGGGTTGGGGGACTGGCGTTTTAGAGTGGCAATGGAGGAAGAGTAATCTGTGGATGGGTAAAATCTGGAGGGTGGGGGAGGCCCTCCAATCAACCCAGGGGGCCCAAAAGGGAGGGACCTCCCCCATATATTACCAGCCTGTGCTGGGAAACCCTCTCTTGCCTCCGGCCAAATATGTATCAATACAGGATATTAGTAGGTAGAGGTGGGAATGTGTTTGAGTGGTTATTACTGGCTTAATATAAAATGAAGCACCTTTCAATACTGTAACATAATCACCACTGACATGGTGAACCCATTACTAAATCATATGAGTGGATTATACGTAAGTAAGATTGCCATGTTTTGTTGCAGTTCTGCCATCTGTGAGTCTGTCTAGGCTGTGGACTGCTGCTCAGCAGTGAACTTGTCTAATATATGTTCCAAAAGACTTGATTGTGCATTGTGTTTATGTACCTTTTATACATATGTCATCAGTTCCAATGACAACATATATTTGAGATATTGACTACTCTTGTTCTTTGCTTCTCAGTCCCCACATTGCCATGACGATGGAAGGGGTGGAGATATTTACTAATTCGTCGGGGAGCCATCATGTCCTTCGGAAAAATTACTTGAGGGTCGACCTTATAAAGTCAGCTACTGCAAAGGTACAGGTGTTAAAATGGTCTCCGAATTAAAATGAATTTCCAGGCTTGCTTCACAAACCGAGGAAGGCAAAGTTTGAAAGAATGAACTTGCCTGCTGTTCATTTTGTTCATCAGATTGCAAGCTTATTTTTAAATTTCTGACCAGATAGCTCATCAAGTAGCCGTGAATGTGTATCTGACACAAGAATGTTGAGCCTGGTATTGTACTGATGGCAGTTATGACATAGCCATGTCAATTTTTGTTTCTTGCCTTTATGGCTGAAAACCAAATATTGTGGTATTATATAGCAAGAATTATGCAGAGCCTTTAGCATAGTAAAAGATCCTATGTGCTTTGCAGGAGCATAATCAGGCAACTATTTGACACTGAGCCACATAAGAAAAGATTAGGACAGTTCGCCAAAAGTTTGGTCAAAGAGATAGGTTTTAAGGGGTGCCTTAAATTGGAGTGAGAGGCAGCAAGGTTTAGGGAGGGAATTCCAGAGCTTGGGACCTTGAACGTTAAAGGTATGGCAAGTAATGGTGAGGCGAAGGAAGTTGAGGATTCTTTGGGCTGGCAGTTTGCAGCAGAATTCTCTTGTATGCCTGGGGGTGGTCATAGAGGTAAGGAAAAAAGTTAAATCACAAAACAGACATTACTGTCACCTGCTGCAAGATCTATGTCAGCTAGTAGCATTGAAGAAGCTTCATGGTTACAGAACACAATCATCTGCTAACACCATGGACTGCTTCCCTCAATCAATTGCAAACTTTAATTTTCCTTGTTGGTTTTAAGAAAACTTTTTTCCACATTTATAATTAACCATTATGATCTGAACCTAATATTTGTATGAGATATTGTGTCAGAACAGCTGTTGCATTGAGTGTTGTACTGCAGCCTCACGCTCTCCGTTTCCCACAAAGCCAGCTTTAAATTCCTCCCATTTGAACAGCAGGATCCAAGCATATCCCTTCATGGAGAGGAAAGTTGGATGTGGAGTCATCCTGGGCTTCTCTTGATATACCTTGTTGTTTATTATCTGTGTACCTCAGTCCCTGTATGTGGTTTTCTTGGTTTTGTGTAGTAGGAAGGCAACGCCGGCAACTGAAGTGTAAACTTGTGCATTCTCTCGAGGTGAAGACTTCCAAAGTGGTTTCATTTGCTAAGCTTGCGCTGCTTTTAAAAGAAAAGCAGTGAAACATTCCAGATTATAAAGAGGTGTAAATTGCCACCAGAAATGTATGGAAGCATACAAGATAATATCAAGATCTCTACTGAGGAATTTTCATATCTTTATATGCTCCTTTATATGCCCTGTGCTAAGGTAAACCATAAAACTTGTACCAAACTCTTCTCCACCAGGCCCATCCTTCAAATCGCATAATAATGCAAAGTTAGCTCAGTCCTTGGCTGTGTCTTGAATTTTCTTCTCTTTCACCTCCCCAGAATGGTGGTATTTATCTCCTTGCCAACCAGAAGGGCTGTGATGGTGACCGCCTGTATTATGATGGCTGCGCTATGATTTCTGTTAATGGGCATCTTGTGGCTCAAGGATCCCAGTTTTCTTTGGACGATGTGGTAAGATATGAATAATGTAGGACCTTCTGAGATGGGCTCACTTTACTTTTAATTCGTCTGCAGACTGTTGCACGTTTGTAAGTAAAAAAAAAATTCTATGCTGCCCTGTGCGGTATTGTTCAATGTTCTTGAAGGGATAGCTGGGATCCATCCTTGATTTATTTATCTTTCCTTCTTTTAGGAAGTTGTAACTACCACTCAGGATTTGGAAGATGTAAGAAGCTACAGTGCAGACAGGATATCTGCAAGATTAATGGTTTGTACATGAACTTTCCTCTATGCTGAAGCCAGAGCTTCACTGCCAGTATCCAGTAAATACCGTGGTCACTTCTACTATACTGTAGGATGTGAGCTATATATGTTCCAGTGAGTTACATGCAAGCCAACGAAGTAATGACCATCTTTAAATCAAATTTTAATTATTTTATTATGCTTCTAAAACTGAGGGATGACCACACTGGTGAATAGAGAACTCTTCCATTCTTAACAAATCTGTCAGCATAAAACAATCATAGGTTATATGAAGTAGCCAGATGCAGAACACTATAACAAGATTACACACCTGAAACTTTACCCTGTCTTTTACTTTTCTATTTAAGGTAATTAGCAAAATTTAAGGTGATTTTCAAAAGAACCAGAGGGAAGGTGAGGAGAATTATATTTATGCCAATGAATTGTTATGATCTGGAATGCACTACACTACCTGAAAGGGTGGTGGAAGCAGATCCAATCGTAACTTTCAAAAGGGGCTTGGATTAAAGTTAGAAAAGGAAAGATTTGCAAGCCCACAAGGAAAGAGCAGGAAGTCAGACTAAATGGATAGCTCTCGCAAATAGCCAACACAGACATGATGGGCCGAACAGCCCTCTTTCTGTGCTGTGTGTTCTACGATCATCTTTACATAAGCTGACTAACCTGCTGTGCACTTCCATCTGTATCTGTTTTAGGCTTCCAATACCTGCAGTTTTGATCTTTATTTGCAGAGTAAAGTTCTCTCCACTCTGTCCCAATAATATACCTTACCCCCACACTCCATAGGTCATTCCTTGCTTTGCTAGTTTGTATTTTTCCCCTGAAACTCTATAACTTATGGCTGAGATTCTCAGTTTGGTTTCTACTTTATATCAAATTTCCTGCTCTGGGTCTGTGAATGTTAAGACTTTGGTGAAAACTACCCAAGCTCAATTCAGAGCTGCTGGTTAGAAGGAGATCCGAATCCAGGATATGGAGGTGAAAGGGAAGGCTAGCTAACCTGTTACATTCTCCAACAACAACAACCTGCATTTGTATGGCATCCTAGATGTAGTAAAACGTCCCAAGGCACTTCACAAAGCCATTGTAAGATAAGATATGACACTGAGCTAGAGAAGGAGATATTAATACAGATGACCAAAAGCTTGGTCAAAGAGGTAGGCACTAAGGAACACCTTAACACAGGAGAGGGAAGTAAAGATGTGGATATGTTTAGGAAGGGAATTCCGGAGCTTGGGGCCTAGGTAATCAATCCAAATTCCTTTTCTGATTCCAACTCTATGAGAACCTCTCTCAGGCTGTATGTATTAAGGAAAATGATGAAGCTCTTAAACCCATCTAACTGAGTAGTGGCGTGAGTTCTTAGAAGTACTTTGTGAATTTTTCTTATCGGTCTTGCTACATTATTCCCTTTTTGGGAAGGGTGCAAACATGTTTTTTTTGGTTGAAAGTTTTTCATGGCAAGCTGATCACTAACTTTAATCAAATGACTCACTGACTCCGCTTCCAAAAAAGGTTCGTGAATCTACCATTTGCTTGTTCATTTGTTCATGTTTTCAAATGTCAGAATTAAATCTGTCCTGCAAATGATATCCCAAACAGCTAAATGAAGCAGAGCCGTATCATCGGGTGAAAGTCAACTTCGCACTCTCTTCAGTTGGTGATATATACCTGCCTTCCATTGAACCCATTCGGATCCGGTGCCATACACCAGAAGAAGAAATCAGGTAGGTTAGAACTTTCAAACTGTTCAATAGATCACACAAAGATGACATTTTAACCTGTGTCAAATAGCACAGCTAACATGTTCCTCAGTAAAAACATCCAAGATTCATCAATGGAGAATGAGCAAAAGAACAAGACCAGTTGGAGAGCTATTTTGAATAGCCAGCAGAGGTAGATGGACTGAATAGCCTTCTGTGCTATAAGATTCTAGGGCAGGGCTTTCCCCGCCAACTTCGGCACACTGATGCAAAGGTCAAATGGGTGTCAGAAGCCCGCACCATTTGGAGAATGTTCACTGGGTTGTGGTTCTCCTGAACTGGCCAATTAGTGACCAAAGAGTGGACTTGCTGTCCAATTAAGGACAGCAGCCTGGCTCTTGAAGCTGAAGGACCACTCAGCAGTCACCCAACACTGATGAAGCAGAAGAAGAAGCCTTTCCGGGTAAGAGAGGGAGAAGTTGCCTCAAGATGGAGGTGCCCGCTCTCTCTTCAAATTTTAATAGTTTTGAACAAAAAATAGACTGACATCTGGGCCATCATTGTGGAGGGGAAGGCTCTCCACATGGCAGCTGTGGGTGTGCTGTTTGGGGGGGGGGCGGTGGGGGGGCGGTGGGGGTGGCGGGTCTCCGAGTCAGCTTGAAGCGCTAGCCCCGCAACCTAGGTTTGCTACTGGAAGGCTTCTTGCAGGCAATTGGCCTAGTTCCCAATGGCTCTGGGGGCCTGGAGACCAACTGGGAAATTCCAGCTGACCTCTGACAATAGGCTTTAAATCATATTTATTGGCTCTCTGCTGCTTGCAGGCAGGTGGCTGTGTGCACACACACACACACCACCCCCACTAACCATCCCCCCCTCCCGCCACTTGAAAAATGGCCTCGAGCTGGATGGGGCTGGCATGCTGGCTGGTAGTGAGAGTTTTTATGTACACCCTCTTGCTCACCTCCATGAGGGACTAAGAATTCTGTCCTGCAATTCCAGTTAGTGACACATTCATTTCGCTTTCGTTGTAATATTATTGCAGAAAGTGGCAAGAAAAAGGAACATTATATCTAGGTTTTAAGAGACTTCTAAATGAAAACGCTCCTGTGGACGTGCTGATACTTATCCCAGCATTGGATCCATACGGATACGGGACCTGGTTTAAATATTTCTGAAGATGAGGCTGAAGTACAGGGGAATGTTTTTCCATTTTGTCCATGAGTTCTAATTTCAACGGAGAGCATTATCCTAACATAGGAAACCCCCTCAAGCCTCCATCGTTCAATTGGATCATGTCTGGTCTGTACCTCAACTCTATTTGCTCACTTTTGCTCTACGTCCCTTGACATTCGTTCTTAACAAAAGTCTATTGATCCCAGGAAGGACAATTTTAATTGAACTGGGATCCACAGCCTATTAAGGATAAAATTCCAGATTTCCACTAATCTTTGTAAATAAAATCCACTCTTGAAAGGCCTTTCTCTAATTTTAACATTGTGCCCCCTTGCTCTGGATTTCCTCACCAAAGGAAATAACTTCTACATTTACTCTCAAATCCTTTTAGCATTATAAACATTTCAATTAGATCACCACGCGAACATTCTAAAATCAAGGGAATAAAAGCCAAATTTACAAAACTTGTCTTTGCAATTTAACTCTTTAAGCTCTCATACAATTCTGGTGAATCGGCGATGTACACCCCTCTAAGGCCAGTATATCCTTCTTGAGGCTTGGTGCCCAAAGTTAATGCATTATTTCAGGTAGAGTTTGATCAAGGCTGTTATTGTCACTTTTGTTTTGTCAGCTCTGTGTTCTTCTGATGCAGTATTACACAATGTAACATAAGGTCAATAAGATTCTAGGGCAGGGCTTTCCCCGCCAACTTCAGCACACTGATGCAAGGATCAAATGGGTGTCAGAACCCCGCACCATTTAGGGAATGTTCACCGGTTGTGACAATGGTTGAAGGCCCCATTTTTCAGACAACATTCAGCATCTTTCTGCTTATAAACATCATCGTGTAGGCTGACTTGTCGAGTCTGGGCCTATTTGATTTCTCATTGATCACTCATAGGCATGTATGTCCTTCCTTAGGTAAGGAGACCAAAATCTCTCACAGTATTCCAGGAAGATCAAAACCAAATTCATCCACCATCTTTGCAGCTGCCTCTTTTAAAACACTAGAATGCAAGTTGTCGGGCCCAAGGGGATTCGTAACCACTTAGCCCTTTTAATTTCTCCAATACAGTTTCTTTACTTATACTGATTTCTTTAAGATCCTATTTCTCATTTGATATTTCCCTCACAGCTTTTGAATTTAACCTTTCCTGAATCCATCCACCTGTGCAACCCCTCTTCCACCCTTTTAATAGTGTTAGGCCCTGTCTTCTGCCCTAGTTATTTGATTTGCAAAGACACTGGTCCTAGCCCGGGTGAAGTGGAACCTGCTCCAATGGAGCAGCTCCTTCTTTCCTAAGTACTGGTGCCAGTGACCCATGAAGCAAAACTCTTGCCTCCCACTGCAATTCTTTGAGCCATGCATTTAACCTTTCTAATCTTTTTTTACCTATGTCAATTGGTGCATGGCTCAGCTAACAATCCAGAGATTATTAGCTTTGAGATTCTGCTTTTTAATTTAGACCCTAACTCCTCAAACTCCCTCTTAGCAGTCTATTATTTCTAGCTGTACCTATGTCATTCATTCCTACATGGACCATGACAACTGGATCCTTCTTCGACCTGATGCCCTGCAGTGTCTGCAGTTTGGCCTCCAGCTCAGCAACTCTGAGCCAAAATTCCTCAAGCTGCAGATACGTAACTGCGAATTTGATTGTCGAGTGTTGCAATGCTTTCCACCACGTCTTGCATGTTGAAGTAATGGCATACCATTTGTCCTGCCAAGCCTATTTAACTTAAATTATTTGGTGAGTTAATTGATTCAATTAAAAAAAACTGATTATTTTGTTTTGTTAATGAATTGATTTATCTAGTTTCACTTACTAATTTAAAGTAAAAGCAGCATCTCCTTCCCTTTTGCACCCTGTTAAAGATGTACTCGATTCTGCAACCATTCTGTGCAGTAGGAAAAAACTGTTTACTTATATACAGCTTATGACTTGCATCCAAATTGCTCCCACTAACTCGGCTTCCTGCTAAAATAAAGGACACCGCTATTCAGGCACCCACTTTCAGTGAATTGATGTTAGCTGCCACTGACGGGCAGTTTCTATTAACTAGGTATCTTCACCAGCTTGCAGTTCCTTGCATTTCTGGATTGGGAGTCAATGTGAATTAATGAGCTTGGGTGATGGATGACTGGAACTTGGCATGAGTTAGGAAACTAAAACTGACATAGCCAACAGAAAGGAGGTGCTGCTTTTACTTTAAGTTACAGCAAATGTTCTAATGAGGAAAATGAACCAACAGGAAATGTGTGAATTCATCCACAGAATTCTCAGCATTATTAATTGAGCAGTTTGAACACAGTGAAATTTGATGTAATATGGTGAATTAATTCTCTACCAGCTAGTTTTCCCTCACCTTCACTGATTCATTCCCATCAGCTGAACGTCTTTTTAAGCCCATATAAGAAGATAAAGCGTTGCCTGATAATTGTATGATCTGGTTTTGCTCATTGCCTTCTCTTCATGTTTTATTTAGTCTTGGACCTGCCTGTTGGTTGTGGGATTACCTGCGACGTAGTTCCCAGGTAAGTCAGTGAGATGTACAGTCATATAAGTAGAGGCAAACTTGGTTTTACAATGCTTTATTCTTTCCATATATAACTTACAGGGCGTTTTGTTAAAATATCTGTTTCGTCAAGTGGGATATTTTCATTTACTGAAAAAAAGTCATTCAGGCTCCCTTGTTACATCCCATGCGCCAACACATGATAAGTTATTGTTATCTAACCTGTGCATAACGCCACAGCTCATGGGAGTTACCAGTTCAACTAGTAACTCATTCAATGGCCTGATATGGCGTACGTATGCACCACACTGTGTCTGTAGTTACCCACATGACAAGTCTCTTTATGTTGCTGTGCATCTTTAGTGGAGAGGACATAAAATAATCATTTGAGCAGGTGCAAGAAATTAAATTTCCTGAGTAAATGCACAGCAGTTTATTTGATCTTATGCTGACATTTAGCGATTAGCAGGATTTTTATTATTTTCCCTTGAAAGTACTTTAAAGAAAGGAAGGAGCTCTTGCATTTATAGAGCATCCTATAGTCCTGCAGGACATCCTGAATTAATTTTCAGCCGATTAAGTACATTTTGATATTTGGTCACAGTTGTCATGTTGGAAATGTGGCAGCCATTTTGCATGTAGCAAGCTTTCACATGCAGCTCGGTGGTACTGACCAGAATATCTTGTTAGCGATGTTGGTTGAGGGATAATCATTGCCCAGGAGTCCCCTGTTCTCCTTCAAAGTCATGCCATGGGACTTCCTGCATCCACTGAGAGGGCAGACACACAGCCTTAGTTTAAAGCCTCATCCTCATCCGACAAATGTTGCACTCCCTCGGTACTGCACTGGGATATCATCCTAGATTAAGTGCTCAAGTCCCTGGAATGCGGCCTGAATCTATAGCCTTCTGTCTGGAGGTGAGAGTGCTATCCGCAGAATCACGACTGCCATTATAGGTGAATTGTTTTCATGATATTGTTTTATTGGTCTGCCGTTGTAAACCAATGATAATTTAGAGAAAGGTTTTACCTTTTAACTTTAAACATGGAGGAATATATGGCGAGTCAGTGAAGACTGGGATACATGTTAATTTTAATCGCAATTTTCACTGTTTCCTCTATGAACAGTTACTCACTGTGAGGTCAGACAGGCCACTTGCTCCTGGGCCTGGAATGTTGTTTATTTTAAGCTGACAACTAAGAATTATGCAGGAGCGGCCCAGCATGATTCAACCTTCATTGATCCCCGGTGTTTCAGCTGAGACAGGGCGATGAAAAATTTGTGCTTTTGTCCTTTTACCCTGTAGTTGTGTGTGATGGGACACCAATATGTGGTGCCACAGCACCACCTGTTGTGAGATGTGTTTAATTGTACCCAGTTGATTTATTTAATTCTCAGAAGTCATTGTATCTATATGTGGGTGTATAATATATTGCCATTGATGCATTTGAGTCTGTTTGTTGCTGTTGTTGTTGTCTTCCATTGGTGAATAGTGTGGAACAAAGGAAGGATTTGCAGGTTGATTTACAATCTGATGTGAATGCTGTTTCCATGGCCCTAACCAGTCCTCTAGGGCTAGAGGGTTTTACGGATTCTCACATCTTGTCCAATAACGAATTGGGAGGGTGGGTTACTCACCATGAATATCCCACTTGAGGTCAACTCAACATCCAAAGCCGGCCCTGCGGCCTCCACCTACCCTACACCTTGTGATTAAGGCGAGGTTGCTACAGCCAAGCTAACCAAGCTTAGGTCTGACTCTGCCTTCACTGGGAGCAGTGCAGATCAAGGATGGTGAGGTAGCTTGTTCAATCTTGTTTTCTGTGGACTTGTTGATCCAGCAATATGGGGGCCTTATTTCTAGGTGGCCATGTAGGGTTGTTTGTCCTTTTTCCCTGTTCCTTGGGTGTGTTGTAATGCAGAGGGAGCAGGCACTGTGTGCTGAGGGAGTCTACAAGAACAAGTCCCAAACTGCTTCATATATCTCCAGATTCAAGTAGATGCTGAACACAATCACATATGTCCCATATGTGCTTGAACCACCTTTTTGAGCTGCATTGAGGGCAATGTTGTGTGCAGCAAAGCTCCAGCTTGCCAGAGTCTTGGGTCAATCTAGAAAGCTCTGGAATTGTCAGAGCAATCATGGTCCTTTTGGTCTCCCAGACCACTGGCCAGAATGGCTGTATGTAAGGACATGTATAAGAGGGATTTTGACAATTGCCACTCAGCAGTCATCTGGCATGGAGGGATCACAGATAGGGAGCTTGTGTAGGGTGCTTTATATGTTACATATGATCTTGAGTTGGCCTCATGTGAATCTTGATGCAGATGTTGAGGTCTTACCTCTGTACCTCTCCCTGTTCTTCTACGACTTATTCAGTCAGAAGGTTTGTCCGTTGTCCACGTGCAGCTGTTAATAGGACATGCATCAAAATTGTTCTGGTGCAGTCAACTACCAGTCTGGGTACAGCAGCCAAGACATTCTGGGGTTAATCTGTAATTTGTTTCCCTGCCTCCTGTAGCCAGCATAACTCAAGCACCAAAAAAAAAATCTGCGTCACCCGTCTCATAGCAGAGATGGTCCTGGCCTCCAGTAGGATTCAGTCCTCTGATGTGAAAGCATACAATTGAGAACCTTGCCATTTCTCCACCTAGTCTATTGAATTCCATTTTCGGAACAAAAATCATATCTGCTCCCTTTTGGTTGGGTTTACCAGATGAAAGCAAAATACTGCGGATGCTGGAAATCTAGAAAAAAAACAAAAATACCTGGAAAAACTCAGCAGGTTTGACAGCATCTGCAGAGAGGGATACAGTTGAGGTTTTGAGTCCGAATGACCCTTCATCAGAACTAAGACATATAGAAATCTCATTTCTATTTTTCCTTAGTTCTGATGAAGGGTCATATGGACTTGAAACGTCAACTGTATCCCTCTCTGCAGATGCTGTCAAACCTGCTGAGTTTTTCCAGGTATTTTAGTCTTTGTTTTACCAGATGAAAGTTGTCTGTCCGCTGTTGCTGATGGGGTGGCTGGAAGTGGAGAACCTTATTTCTCTAAACGCTGCAAGAATTTGACAAATGGCCAATTCTAACAAAGACCGAAACTTCTGATCAATTGACCCTTCATAATCAATAGTAATTTATCTCATTAGAAGCAGTTCCTTTTTTATCTTTACACTGAATGATTATTCAGGAGTGAAGTGCACGTGGAAGTATTATTTTACTTTCTGAATTGGACAGGTTCTTGCTTGTTTCTTCTTCTTCTGTAATCCATTGTTTCGTTTGTGTCTGTAGGGTGGTTTTCTTCTACCTCTTAGCGGAGGCATTGATAGCTCAGCTACAGCCTGTATTGTCTATTCCATGTGTCATCAGGTGTGTCTTGCTGCAAGTAATGGAAGTAAGTAGCTATGGAGTTCCGTTTCTTCCGATCACCTCCCCTCCCCCACCCCACTGTTAAGTAAGCACAAGCTTTGGCACCTTCGTTTAACCTTGAGCTATTATAATGGTTGGCATGGAAGTGGTGCTATGGTATGGCATGTTATATTGTTGTATTATGGAGTGGTCGGATGACAGGTCATATTAATGTCTGTGTACCTTTGAGCAGTGGGTTTCATGCCAACTGAATTGCCGACTAAAATCAGCCAACTTGGCACTGATATCAAGTAAATAATCCATGGCTCCTTGTATAGAGAGAGGAGGAAAGAATCCTTGTGAATTGCCTAAGCTGTTCTTAACATCTCTGATTAGTTGGGAACAGAGTAGCATGGCAGAGGCTTACCAATAGGTGACTATGTAATCCAGAGTTAGAGAATAGTGTGTGAAATGGAATATTAAATCATTGGAGACGATGTTTCTTTTTAAATGTTTCTTCATGTGCCTAATACATCGCATTTTTAAAAAAGTAAACCAGTTAGATTCTTGCGCTGTATGAAGTTTGTCTGAATCTATTTGTAAGTTAACTAGGAATATTTTCAAAAGGGTTGAAAATTTTCAACAGTTTCCTGAAATCTCAACCTACTGACAATCATTAGTGTTGAATTTTCTCATACGTTTCCATAAAATCTCTTCAGATCAGCAGGTGATAGAAGATGCCCAGAGGATAGTGAGTGATCCTCATTACATTCCCAAAGATCCACGGGAATTCTGTCGACGCATCTTTATCACTTGCTACATGGCTAGTGAGAACTCCTCACGAGACACTTGCAACCGAGCCAAAGAACTAGCAGAGCAAATAGGCAGGTAAGGAATTAGTGGAAGCAGAGAATGTGTATGTTTAACTTGATAGTTTAAGCATTGGTTTAAGCATTCTCTCCAGAGCTTTGAAACTTATACAGTGATTTCCAAGACTGCAAACAGATACAGTATTCGAATTGAGGCAGTAGATAGCGAGATTATCTCATAGTGCTAACAATTAAAGACCTGTTTTAAGAGAATATGTCAATCCCATTTTAATTCTTATTACTGTTTTTCCATTAACTGTTCAAAAGTTATCCTCGTGCGTGATTTTCCTGACCCATTGTCCTGATTGTTGAATTATTAAATAACATTCTTTTGAAAAGAGATACTGTGGCTTAAGTTTGCTCCAGTCTTGTAATCAGTCTGTTGATTATATTTCCTCCTGTTAAGTCACAGTCGGGTGAGTGGGAAGTACAATCCAAAAGGGAGTTATTCCTTTCATTATCACATCCTTTTCCCAATTAATTGCTGTGGATCTTTCTCTGCTGATTTAGATTTATTTATTTTTAGTTGACCATCTGGTTTTAATGTGCAATCCTGAGCGCATCTTAGACATAACTCTGTTCTCATGTGTAATAAGCAGCTATGTTGCCAGGGGAGCTTTTCCATCCTTGGATTTTTGGTTAAATTATAGATTTTTTAGCAATACAACAATTAGTGCGATCTGTGACCACATAGGAACTATCTTGGGAAGGAGTAGAACAAGAGCAGCCATTTTGAAGAAAGGCAACCTTCTATTGAGAGAGTAGTGTGGAGTTGTGTTGTAGGAGGTAACTGGTACACTAGAACAACTTACAATTGAGAAGAAGGAGGTGTTGGAAAGGCCATCTTTACTTAAAATAGAAAAGGTACCAGATGAGATGCATCCAAGGGTACTGAGGGAAGTGAGAGTGGAAATTGCAGAGGCGCTAGTGATAGACTTTCAGTCTTCCTTACACACAGGGGAGGTGCCAGAGGACTGGAGAATTGTGAACATTCAAAAAAGGGTGCAAGGATAAAGCTGGCAATTCCAGACCAGTCAGTTTGACCTCAGTGGTAGGGAAACTTCCGGAAACTATAGTACAGGATAAAATCAATAGTCACTTCGACAGGCAGGCAGGATAATGAAGGAAAGCCAGCATAGATTGATTAAGGGAATTTCATGCTTAGCTAACTTGCTGGAATTTTTTGAGGAGGTAACAGAGAAGGTTGATAAGGGAAACGTTGCCATTGTGGTGTATATGGATTTTCAAAAGGCATTTGATACAGTGCCACACTTGTGAGCATGGAATAAAAGGGAAAGTAGGCACCTGGATAAGAAATTGGCTGAGTGACAGGAAACAGAGAGTGGTGATAAATGGTTGTTTCTCAGATTAGAGGAAGATTTTGTAGTGGCGTTCCCCTGGGGGGTCACTGTTGGGATCTATGCTCTTATATATAGTAATGACCTATTCTGTGCTCTGCAGGGCATGATTTCAAAATTTGCAGATGATACGAAGATTGTAAATGTTGTCAGCTGTGATGGGATAGTCTTGAACAAAAGGACACAGACATGTTGGTGGATTTGGGAGACAAGTGGTGGATGAAGTCCATTGCAGAGAAGTGTGGCAAACGGAATTTAATCCTGAGAAGTGTGAGGTGATACGTTTTGGGAGGACTAACATGGCAAAGGAATCACAATGAATGGTAGGACCCTCGGAAGTACAGAGGAGCAGAGGGACCTTGGTGTACATGTCCATAGATCCCTGAAAGCAGCAGCACAGGTAGATAAGATGGTTAAGAAGGCACATGGGATACTTGCCTTTATTAGCCGAAGCAGAGACTATAAGAGCAGGGAGGTTATGTTGGAGCTGTAAAAAATGCTAGTTAGGCCACAGCTGGAGTACTGTGTGCAGTTCTGGTCGCCACACTATAGGAAGGATGTGATTGCACGGGATAGGGTGCAGAGGAGATTCACCAGGATGTTGCCTGGGCTGGAACGTTTCAGCTATGAAGAGAGACTGGATGGGCTAGGGTTGTTTTCCTTAGAGCAGAGAAGGCTGGTGGGGGGGACCTGACAGAGGTATACAAAATTATGAGGGACGTATAGATAGGAAGAAACTTTTCCCCTTAGCAGAAGTGTCAATAACCAGGGGGCATCGATTTAAGATAAGGGACGGGAGATTTAGAGGGGATTTGAGAAAAAAGGTTTTTCATCCAGAGTGTCCTTGGAATCTGGAACACACTGCCTGAGGGGGTGGTAGAGGCAGGAACCCTCACAACATTTAAATGAGCACTTGAAGTGCCATAGCATACAGGGCTACGGGCCAAGTGCTGGAAAATGGGATTAGAATAGATAGATGCTTGTTGGCTGGCAAGGAGAAGATGGGCTGAAGGGCCTGTTTCTGTGCTGTATAACTTGATGACTCTATAAATGTGAGGTGGTTCATTTTGACAGGAAAAATATGGTGAAACAGCATAAAGGGAGAGCCTGTAAAGGAGGTGCAGGAACAGAGGAACGTCGGTGTATTCATGCATACGTCATTGAAGAGGGCAGGGCATGTTGAGACAGCAGTTAATAAAGCATATAGTATCTTAGGCTTTATTAATAGGGGCATTGAGTACAAAAGTAAGGAGGTCATGTTGAACTTGTATAAGACATTAGTTAGGCCTTATCTAGAGTACTGTGTCCAGTTCTGGGTGCCATACTTGAGGAAGGATGTGAAAGCATTGAGAGAGTACAGAGGAGATTCACAAGAATGATTCCAGGGATAAAGAACTGTAGCTATGAGGATAGATTGGAGAGGTTGGGACTGTTTTCCTTGGAGAAAAGACTGAGAGGAGACTTGATAGAGGTATTTAAGATCCTGAGGGGTATGGACAGGGTAAATAGTGAGAAACTGTTCCCACTCAAGAGAACATCAAGAACTAGCGGGCACAGAATCAAAATAATTTGCTAAAGGAGTAAATGTGATGTGAGGATAAACTTTTTCACCCAGAGGGTGGTTGGAGTCTGGGACAAACTTCCCAAAAGGGTGGTGGAGGCAGGTTCGATCGAGGTATTCAAAAGGGAATTGGATTGCTACCTGAAAAGAGAGAGTGTGCAAGATTATGGGTATAAGGCAGGGGAGTGGGACTAGGTGAGCACAGGCTGTTCTGACCATTGGGGAACAAAATATCAAGAGAAAAATGATTTACAACTAGTTAAAATGACTGAGATAGCAAGACAAACTTTTGAGAGAAAATGATGAGCGTTGTGTTGCAGGCTGTCGTAGAATCACAGAATTTTAACGGCACAGAAGGAGGCCATTCGGCCCATTGTGTCTGCATCTGCTCTCCAAATGAGCATTATGACCGAGTGCCATTGCCCTGTCTTTTCACCATACCTCTGCACATTGTTTCTATTCAAATAATCATCTGTCCTGATATTTTTATTTTTTTCTTCAGTTACCACATAAACTTGAACATTGATCTGGCAGTGAAGGCTGTGATTGGAATTTTCAATTTGGTAACTGGCAAACTTCCACAGTTCTCAGTGCATGGTGGCTGCAGAAGAGAGAACCTGGCTCTGCAGAATGTGCAGGTACATAGACTTTATGGTTCATTTTAAAAGCTATAGGTATATATGTCAGGTGAAAATAGGGCCAGGCTATAATTGATGTAAATGAAACAATCATGTTGCATATGGGATCATATGCCTCCAGCAGCTGCACTCCCTCCCACCCACCACACTGATCCACATATACCCAATACAATATGTGCGAAATGAAAACGGAAAATGCTGGAAATATTCAGCAGGAAAGGCAGCATCTGTGCAGAGAGAAACAGAGTTAACATTTCAGATCGATGATCTGACTGGCCAGTTCTGATGACAGGTCATTGACCTGAAATGTTAACTCTTTTGTTTTCTCCACCAATGTTGCTGACCGTTTCCAACACTTTCTGTTTTAACTTCACGTTTCCAGTACCAGCGTCTGTTGCTTCCGAGTATGTGGGATTACTGAAATCTGGTTTAAATAGAACTCCTGTCCCTCCCCAAATGTGGTTGAGAGTCATGTAATTATTTTCTGTTGTTGTTTGACTTGCACTGCAATGTACACAATTGAAATGACCAGCTAGTGAGCCATCTGAGTTAATGAATACTGAGTACTGTTCATTCAGCTCTTGTAATATTGGCCTCACTAACCTCTCCCAGCTCATCCCCAGATGGAGACATCATACTCAATGTTCAAATCAGCCTATTTTGGAAATTGACAATAGGTGGAATAGAGGACATCCAAATTAACATCAAGGTGTTTCATGGGATTTTTCTCAGACAATACTCACAGAAGCCGTGCGCTTCAGTGAAAGCACCAACATAACAGCAGTTCACACCATCTAATACCACCCTTGCCACAATGTGGTCTGGTTTTAGAGCAGCTGGTTGGATCTAATTTATTTCATGACTTCCTTTTTTTTTGATGTCTGTATGTATAAGCTCCCAGTCTGCCAAAACGCTAGATTGCAGAATGCTCACGTCGATCTACACGAACGTATACGCTATGTGCAATCAGCTGGTAAAAGCTATTTTCTCACTGGCGTGGCTAACTTCCTTTTCTGATGAAATGTGTTGCATGACTGACTGGCAAGTTAGTATATCGTACAGTTCTAGGGCTGATAGTGTTAACCACTGTCTCAAGAAGGGAGTTTTCTTGTTGCCAAGTTGCCTGCTGCCCTGTAATTCAGAGAGGTCGGGCTTTATACTAAATGGCGCTCCATGTTCCTAAATGTGGGACTTTTAAGTTTTAAATGTCCAGCTGTGCTCTTCGGGAAGAATGTTTCGTGAATGAAGCTCCAGATGCTACAGTTGTCCTTTCTGATATTTGTCTTCTTAAGGCAAGAATCCGCATGGTGGTTGCCTATCTCTTTGCTCAGTTGTGTTTATGGACTTGTGGAAAACCTGGAGGATCATTGGTTCTTGGATCAGCCAATGTGGATGAGAGGTGAGCATCGTTCCTCTGCTTTCGAAAGTCCCATTTTTTATTGCAATCTTTGATTCTGTGGATGTAGCTGACTTTCTGGGGGGGGGTTCATACTTTTTTAACAGACCAGTTCCACGCTATTTCTGGGAGTGAACCCCAGTAGATTTAAGACCGGTCTTGTAAGAGGTCAGCTTTTTCCTCAGTTTGTAAATTGTTGCAGTATATTACAGGTGAAATTACAAGACCATTTATTGATCAAGACTTGCATTTATATAGCACCGTTAACATTGTAAAATGCCTCAAAGCACTTAACAGGAACATTACCAAATGAAATTTGGAGCAAAACTACTTAAGGAGATATAGGGAAGATGACCAGAAGCTTTGTCAAAGAGCTTTATGGAGCGTTTTAAAAAGGTGGGAAGAGGGGCAGAGAACTTTAGGGAGGGAATTACAGAGATTGTATCCGAAGCAGCTGAAGGTATAGCTGCCAGTGGTTGAGTGGTTAAAATCGGGAATGCACAACAGGTCAGAATTAAAGGAACTCGGGTTCTCTGAGAGCTGTAGGCCTGGAGGAGACTAAAGAGATAAAGAGGCTATGGAGCCATATGGATCAGTGATGACAGGGGTGTAATGGGAGAATTGGACTTTGGTACGAGCTAGGATACAACCAGCAGAGTTCTGGATGACCTCAAGTATACAGAGGGTGGAAGGTGAGAATCCAGCCAGGAGACGATTGGACGAATGGAATCTGGAGGTTCCAGCAGCAGTTAGGTTGAGGCGAGGGTGGAGACTGGGGTCTTCCTGTCCACAGAGGGGTGCAAGTCCAACCCTGAGCCTGCCTAGCCCTTTCCCCCAGCATATTATCACTGCGAGGCAGGCTTTTTAAGCATTACTCTGTTTGGGGATGGAGGGGGACACGAGGGCGCGAGCAGTCTGTGCCCCCCCTGTGCAGTCTTGGTGATGAATCAGGGTCACTTAGAGCTGAGGTTGTGAACAAGCTGGTTGACCTTCCCAGTGACCAGGGAGGGTATAGAATTGGTGGTCAGATGGAAAGCACTACCAAAATAAGGAGAACAATGGAGAGCTACCAGTGACCAACTGTTCTCCACACCCCTTTACACAACAGCAGTAACTGAGTGGAAACAAAACTGAGCCCTGTCAGATTCAAATTGAAGGGGCTTCACCTGATTTCAGGATGACAAGCCGGAATTTGCTGCTAACTTTTGCAATCTGCAAAGTTTTGGTTTTTTTGACTTTCACCTTTTGACATTTTGAAAGTCACCTTCAGACAAACGAAGTAATTTAAACCATTTTCATTTTCTGGCAATATAGGAACATAAGAAATAGGAGCAGAAGTAGGCCACTCAGTCCCTTGAGTTTGCTCTGCCATGCCATTAGATCATGGTTGATCATCTACTTAGCGACATTTTCCTGCACTACCCACATATCCCCTGATATCTTTAATATCTAGAAATCTATTGATCTCTATCTTGAACATACACAATGATTGTCGCTCCACAGCCCTCTAGGGTAGAGAATTCCAAAGATTCACCACCCTCCAACTGAAGAAATTCCTCCTCGTTTCAGTCCTAAACAGCCAACCTCTTATTCTGAGATTGTGTCCCCTGGTTCTAGATCCCCTTGCCAGTGGAAGCATCCTTCCTGCATCTATCCTGTTGAGTAAGAATTTAGTATGTTTCAATGAGATCACCTCTCATTCTTTTAAACTCTAAACAACAGATGTGAATGAAAGTAGCCACTTAAACACTAGAAAATTTAATGGGATGATACAAGTAACATCCCAGAAGCAGCTATAAATCAGGAAATGGAAGAAAGAAAGGAACTCAGGAAAATTACAATCACCAGAGAAGTGGTACTGAGTAAACTGTTGGAGCTGCAGGCTGACAAGTGCATGGGTCCTGATACACTTCATTCTCTGGTCTTAAAATAAATAGCTAGTGAGATAGTTGATGCTTGTTTTTAATTTCCCAAAACTCTCTAGGTTCGGGGAAGGTCCCACTAGATTGGAAGATAGCCAATGTAACTCCATTATTGAAAAAGGGAGGGAGACACGAAGCAGGAAATTAGAGGCCAGTTAGCATAACATCTGTCATAGGGAAAATGTTAGAAGCTATTATTAAAGAAGATACAGCAGGGCATTTGGATAAGTTCAAGGTAATCAGGCAGAGTCAACATGGTTTTGTGAAAGGGAAGTCATGTTTAACCAACTTATTGGAGTTCTTTGAGGAAGTAACATGTGCTGTGGTTAAAGGGGAACCAGTGGAAGTACTGTTCCTAGATTTCCAGAAGGCATTTGATAAAGTGCCACATCAAATGTTATTGTGGAAAATAAAAGCTCATGGTATAGGGGATAACATATTGACATGGATAGAAGGTTGGCTGGCTAACAGGAAGCAGAGAGTAAGCATAAATAGGTCTTTATCAAGTTGGCAAGATGTAACGAGTGATGTGCCACAGGGATCAGTGCTGGGATCTCAGCTGTTTACAATTTATATAAATTACTTGGATGAAAGGATGGATGGGATGGTTGTCAAATTTGCTGATGACACAAAGGTAGGTAGGAAAGTATGTTTGTGGCCTCCTTATGTCCTCTTCACAAAAGATATAGATAGGTGAAGTGAGTGGGCAAAGATCTGTCAAATGGAGTATAATGTGGGAAAATGTGAAATTTTGGAAGGAAGAATAGAAGAGAAGCATATTATCTAAATGGCAAGAGGTTGCAGAGCTCTGAAATGCAGAGGGATCTGGGTGTCTTAGCGCATGAATCGCAAAAGTCTAGTGTGCAGGTACAGCAACTAATTAGAAAAGCTAATAGAATGTTACAATTTATTGCGAGGAGAATTGAATACAAAAATAGGGAGGTTATGCTTCAGTTATACAGGGCATTGGTGAGACCACATCTGGAGTACTGTGTACAATATTGGTCACCTTATTTAAGGAAGGTTGTAAATGTGTTGGAAACAGTTCAGGGAAGGTTTACTAGCCTAATAGCTGGAAAGGGCGGGTTGTCTTATGAGGAAAGTTTAGACAGGCTCGGCTTGCATCCACAGGTGTTTAGAAGAATGAGGTGATTTGATTGAAACATATAAGATCCTGAGGAATCTTGACAGGGTGGATGTGGAGAGGATGTTTTCTCTTATGGGAGGGTCTAGAATTAGGAGTCACTGTTTAAAAATAAGGGGTCGCCCATTTAAAACGGAGATGAGGCGAAATCTTTTCTCAGAGGGTCCTGAGCCTTTGGAACTCTTTTCCTGAAAAGGTGGTGGAAGCAGAGTCTTTGAATATTTTTAAGGCAGAGATGGATAGATTCTTGGTAAGCAAGGGGGTGATAGGTTATGGGGGGTGCTGGGATGCAGATTTGAGGTTACTCTCAGATCAGCCATGATCTTATTAAATGGCAGAGCAGGCTCGAGGGGCCAAATGACCTACTCCTGCTCCTTGTTGGCATGTAATCAAATAGAACATTAAGAAATGCAAAGTTACTCAGTTCATTTAAATAGGGATTATTTTTGTGTTTAAAAGTCAAGGTAACTGCAACAGAGTAATATGTATTGGAGAAGTGCCCTATGATACTGGTGTAAAACTGCCCATAATGGGATGATATATGACACAGTAGTTAATGCACATTTGTGGTCATGGGTTGAGTGTCAAAGCTGTTGGAATTAATGACTACATATACTTACAATGAATTTCCTTCTCTGTCACATTACTTGCTGGAGAGCTTTCCCGCAACAAAACATTTCCTGTTGGCATTTGGAGAAAGAATAGTTGGCTCTCTGGGCCACCGTTAAAACAAGCCTTTGTGTTCTGAGTGTTGAACTAACATAGGCACGGAAATCAAGAACTTTTTCAGCTGAGGAATTTTCCTCCCAGTTCAAAAAAAGGCTGCATGGTGGGCAGAGCCCTCGAGGAATTTGCATAGTCTGTGAAGAAATCTTCCTGACTTTGACATTGGTTTGGTGACAGATTTCCTAACCCGGGAAAACTGGTTTGTTTCAGCCTTCGAGGATACATGACCAAATATGATTGCTCCAGTGCAGATATCAATCCGATCGGTGGCATCAGTAAGACTGATTTGAGGAACTTTATACAGTACTGTATTGAAAACTTCCAGCTCACAGCACTCCGAAGGTAAGTCCGTGTTGCAAGGGTATTGTTTCAGTTTACATTTAGAATATGGTTTAGAGCTGCCTCAGGCCCAAGATAGTGAAGTGAGAAATGCTTTTGATTCTTGTACTGTCAATTGACATTGAGAAACTAGTTGTGTTGCTCTGTTGCAGCATTATGTCTGCTCCACCAACTGCTGAGCTGGAGCCGCTTTCAGAAGGACAAACATCTCAAACTGATGAGGTACTTGGTGCTCATTTTTATAGGATAACTTCTGACATGTTGAATAATTTGCTGTTGCTTTAACACTTGCCGTAAAAAGAAAGGGAACATGAATGTTCAGACCAGTGAAAGTGTAAACTGTTCAGGACCTATAGGTTCATAGGATAATACATCACAGAAGGAAGCCATATGGCCCATTGCAATGTGCTGTTCTTTGTGAGAGCTGTCTATTTAGTCCCAATCCCCTCCTCCTTTCCCCATAATCCTACAAATTTTTCCCCTTCACAAAATTATCCAATTCCGTTGAGGAAGTCACAATTGAACCTACTTCCACCAGCCTTCCAGGCAGTGCATTCCAGATCATCGCAACTCGCTGTAGAATCTTTTTATTCGTCCTGCTGGCTCAGATTTTTTTGTCAATTCCTTCAATTTGTCTCCTCTGGTTACTGGTCCTTCCGCCACTGGAAACAGTTTTCCTGTATTTACCCAATCAAAACCCTTCATGATTTTAGCCTATCTCTATCTCTTAGCCTTCTTAATCTTCTCTGCTCTAAGGAGAACAATCGCAGTTTCTTTAGCCTCTCCACATAACTGAAGTCTTTTCATCCTTGTGTCATTCTGATAAATCTCCTCTGCACCTTCTCATAAGGTCTTGAAATTCTTCATAAAGCATGATGCCCAGAACTGGACAGCAGTAACCAGCTGGGGTTAACCAGAGTTTTATAAAGGTTTGACATAACTTCCTTGTCATTGTAGTCTGCATTTATTTATAAAGCCAATAATCTTGTATGCCTTTTTAACAGTTTTCTCAACTTGTCCTATCACCTTCATAGGCTTGTGTATGTACATCTCAGCCTTTAAAATATTAAGCAATGTTACTGTATACATAAGAGCTGCAATGAAGATGCCTATTGAGGTTCCAAGCGGCAGATGGTTTGACCCATTGTATTGCAGTTGTCAGGCAAGGCTTGTCCTGAATTTACAATTCTGGACCAGTTGGACTCCACTTCAACAGAATGCAAATTCTTCAATGTAACTTTCACTTCTGCACAGGCCGATATGGGGATGACATACGCGGAACTGTCTGTCTATGGGAAACTAAGGAAGATTGCAAGGTGTGGCCCTTACAGCATGTTCTGCAAATTAGTCTACATGTGGAAGAGTATCTGTACTCCTAGGCAGGTAATATAACAGTAACTCTACAAGCTTTTTATTAGAGGTAATAGGCACCCAGGAAATGTGTTTAAAAAATGATTGTGTGAAGTCTCCACTACATCCATCAAGAAACGGTATATTTTTTATATTCTTTGATAGTGCTTGCCACTACCAGATCTGCTGTCTTAGATTTAGATAGAACTGGATGGTCTGTGTGTGAAGATGTTTGAAACTATCTTTTAGATTCAATTTCAGAATTAGTTGCATGATTTTTACTTAAATTCTACAATTTTATGATGTCAATCCTGTATGGTAGCCCCAATGAAGATTGTATTGAAGAATAGCAATCTGTAACCTGTATAAGTGAAAGGGTGTCAGATAAATCTTTGACCCTACCCAATTAATATATATACTAAACCTATGTAATATATATATTATATGTAGAGTTAGATTGCAATCATCTAGGATTTTCCTTATATTGGCTTGCTTTTGACTGCTACATAACTAAGCCGAAAATATATTGTTTATTGTTCAAAGTAGTTCAGTCAGCACAGGATTTAATAGAATATGACCAAATGAAAGCACATTTTCTGTACAGTAGAAATCTAGCCACACCTTATTGAACTAAACTGAAACTTGAAAGAGCATTTAAGAGCACGTCACACATTTGAAATGAACTTGCATTTCTAATTTGTTTCAAGGTGGCTGAGAAAGTAAAGCATTTCTTCCGGATGTATTCAATTAACCGGCACAAGATGACTACTTTGACCCCTGCATACCATGCAGAAAATTATAGTCCTGACGACAATCGGTTTGACCTTCGACCATTTCTGTATAACACTACGTGGTCTTGGCAGTTCAAGTGTATTGATAACCAGGTAAGGTTTTGGGATCAATAGGCCTGAGACTCCTCTTGAATAATCCAACTTATTTGCTTCAGCTCTTGAACGATTAGGCATTGGGGAGTTGGTGCAGAATTCCTCTTGCAGCTAACTTTAGTGATAGCGTTTGTGAAGATTTTCTCGAGTGTTCCCAGCTAGAATTTTGCCAGTCAGAGAAAATTTTCAAAAGTAAGTTTCAAAGTAATGTGCAGCGGCATTGCAAATGTATTGAGAGGAATAGTCTCAGTTATGATGCCAGCAAGAAGATCGGTCCTTGGATGTCAGTGGAAAAAGACTGGAAGTAATGAACATAGTTGTTGGAGATAGCGAATACATATGAATTAATCCCAATTCCTCTTTTCCGAAGAGACAGGGAAGCAAGATTGACCAGGAATGGGGATTTCACAGTGCGAAATTTGCTGCTGCGATTATGCCATTATTGTAGGCTTGTGTCCTGGTGGCCATGTGCACCCAGTGGACCAACGCAGGTTAATTTTTCAATTTTTATTTCCCTCTCTCTGGTAATATTTAAGTTGTATTTTTGAGCCAGGGTTCGGGTAGCCAGCTCACTGGGAAGCCCAGGAGCAGGGGGCATAGTCAAAAAATTAGAGCCAGACCTTTCAGGAGGGAAACTAGGAAACACTTCTACACACACACACAGTGGCAAAAGCTTGGAACTTTTTTCCAGAAATCACAGAATCACAAAAATTTATCCCATTTAGCACGGTGGTAGTGCTACACAACACAATGGAGGGTATCCTCAATATGAAGGCAGGGCTTCGTCTCCACAATGACTGTGCGGTGGTCATTCCTGCTGATAATGTCATGGACAGATGCATCTGCAGCAGGGAGATGAGGATTGGTGAGGATAAGGTCAAGTATGTTTTTCCTTCTTGTTGGTTCCCTCACCACCTGCCGCAGACCCAGTCTAGCAGCTATGTCCTTTAGGACTCGGCCAGCTCGGTCAGTAGTGGTGCTACCGAGCCACTCTTGGTGATGGATATTGAAGTCCCCCACCCAGAGTACATTCTGCACCCTTGCCACTCTTGATGCTTCTTCCAAGCGGTGTTCAACATGGAAGAGCACTGATTCATCAGCTGAGGGCAATATGTGGTGATCAGCAGGAGGCTTCCTTGTCCATGTTTGACCTGATGCCATGAGACTTCATGGAGTGTGGAGTCGATGTTGAGGACTCCCATGGCAACTCCCTCCTGACTGCATACCACTGTGCTACTGCCTCTGCTGGGTCTGTCCTGCCGGTGGGACAGGACATACCCAGGGATGGCGATGGTGGTGTCTGGGACACTATCTGTGAGGTATGACAGAATCACAGAAATATTATGGTGCAGAAGGGTGCAATTCGGCCCATCATGTCTGCACCGGCTCTGAACATTTTAACTTCGTGCCAATATCTTACCTTTTCCCTGTAACTCTGCACATTGTTTTTGTTTAAATAATCATCCAATTCCCTCTTGAATGCCTTAATTGAACCTGCCTCCACCACACTTCCAGGCATTGTGTTCCAAACCCTAACTACTCGCTGTGTGAAAAAGTTTTTTTTTTCATTTCGCATTTACTTCTTTTGCAAAACACTTTAAAGTTGTGCCCTCTGGTTCTCGATCTGTTTATGAGTGGGAATAGTTTCTCCCTATCTACTCTGTCCAGACCCCTCATGACTTTGAAAACTTCTGTCAAGTCTCCTCTTAGCCTTCTCCTCTCCAAGGAAAGCAGTCTACTGTGATGCTAGATCAATTGTAAGTTTTACATTTGAGATTGATGGATTTTTGTTAATCAAAAGTATTGAGGGATATGGGGCAAGGATGGGTATATGGAGATAGGTTGCAGATCAGCTGTGATCTCATTGAATAGCGGAACAGACTGAAGGCACTAAATGACCTACTCCTATTTCCATGTTCCTCTGTTCCTACATCAACATGTTCTCAGCTTTGTTGTTGCAAAATGAAATGCAATAAAACAACAGTGCAGGCAAAAGGGAAGCATTGACAGTCCTACTAAAAACAAAAAAATCTTGTAACTTAGCTAATGAAAGAATTTTGGATAGGAAAGGCTGGATGATATAATGGGCTTAGAGCACTTTCTTTCAGATGTCGCAACAATGCTATTACAGAACCGCAGGGTGCTAAGGTGCAGATTTTATCCCTGACATACCTGATTTCCTGTGGTGCATTTTTGACTCTATCTATGTGGAAAGGGGGGGATTGCATGTTGCGGGCCGGCCCGTAGTAGTTGCAAGAAATTGGAATTCAGTCGCTTTGGCTCACACCTCACATTCAACCCAATGCAGAAAGCATTCTCCTGCATCAGGGCCATCTTTAACTTTCTTACACCTGTACCTTTCTGAGTGAGCTGTTTAATCAGTGCTTGATTTTATTCGGTTTTATTGAATCTTCAGTATTCTAGTCCCTTAATGTATCGATTCAACAAGTCAAAGTCAAGATAAAGTTGGTGCACTAATCTTACAGTGCTTTCGGGTGATTTCTTCTGATTTTTTTATTTTAAAAAGCTGTTGTGCACGTGTTTCACCACAATATCTTGGTATCCAAGTGACACATTGGCATTATTATTTTCTCAATGTACATTATCTATGAGAAATATATGACAGTGAATATTTATAGCTGACCTTTGGATGACCTTCGCATTGCAAATATCTTCTCGCTTTTTTTTGCCTATGATATAGAACTGATTTAGTATTTACATCTGGCAAAATATCAGATCCCTCCTCCTCCCACCACAAACCATTTATTGAACTGTTAACCACTTGCATCTCAAGTATAATAGGAATGCTGAATATTTATACAATATGTGGTTAGATCTATCTCTGGTGTACTGCTCAATATTTGCAAAAGAAAATTCTTCAAAGAAAATTGCTTCCCCTGAAGTTGAGGTTCATAACAAATGTGCAATCTCGCCAGCTAGCATACCTCTTGATCATTTAAAACTATATCTTTACAAATGTAATGATTTTGGCATGGATTGTGCATCCCCTATTTTAACCTTATGTATTTAAAATGCTTTTATTTATTAGTTATGAAAGTTCTTCATATGTCATTTCTCCCCTCTTCAAGGTCTCAAAGCTCGAAAGCAATCAAGAAAATCGCATTGATGGTGTTTGCAATGAGCTTGACTGAATGGCACTACCTCAGTGTTGAGCACAGCTGCCTGCAATGGATATAGGCCACTGTGTACCCACAGAATTAAATTTCACAACTTGTCATTGAAACTGTACAGCAACAAAACCAGATGGTTCTGATTAAAATCCTTTCCTTATAATGTAATAATAATTTTCAAAGACATTCACTACAACAATTGTAACTTATACTTAAATAGCATCTTTAACATAGTAAAACATGCCAAAAGGTGCTTTATAGGAGTGTTATAAAACAAATATCGTCACCGAGCAAATGAAGGAGACAATATGGACGATAAATGCTAGTCTAGCCAGCAACCCCCACATCTCAAGAATTAATAAACAAAAAGGACAGGTGAACAAATGTTTGGTTAAAAAGATGGATTTTAAGCCAAGATTAAAAGGAGAGAAGTGGAAAGGCAAAAGCTTTTCAAGGATGGAATTCCATTACTATTAAATCAGCAATTACAATTAGCGATTTTAGATTCACAGCACTGATTTTGGAACAGAATGGTAGCATGCAGTTATAAAGGAACTTAGCCTTAGCCAATGAGAACTCTATGAAATGATCATCTAATAGACATTTAATCTGAAATGTAGGACAATGGGTTTTACTGTGGAATACAAATGATGAATGGAACTTCAAACAAGAAATTTCAGAGCTACTCAGCAAATGAGAGAATGCAACAGGCTTCAGCTGTCTGAGGTTAAATCTGAAAATACTATAAAGAGTGTAAACCTAGTGTTGTCATCAATGCTGTAGGATTGTTACCAAATACAATTTAATTTGTATTCAGGCTGTGAAGAGTAAAGTAGAATTATGTTGCTTTTAAGTCATCAGCCTCATCACTATGAGACATCAGGATCTATATTGCCTTGTCAAAGAACCTGACCATCATTCACAATTAACTTAGAGTTTCTGAAGGGCTCATACACAACTAACATCAGAGGTGAGGGTACAGTGGCATACAGTCAAATGGGTGTGGCATTTGTAGCCATCAACATTGACTCTGCATTCCATAAGGACCCATGGCTGCAGGTTATCACTTATTTCCCTGCTTGTGATAAATCAGTTTTCCTCCATGTTGAACAGAACTTGGAAGAAGCACTGAAGGTAACAAGGGGACAGAATTTATTCTGGGTGCAGGACTTCAGGGTCCATCACCAAGAGAAGCTCACTAAATCACCACTGACTGAACTGGCCAAGTCTCTCTTATTCCTTTATCCAGCCTTCATTGCCCATCCCTAACTCCTCTTGAGAAGGTGGTGGTGAGCTGCCTCCTTGAACCTCCGCACTCTATATGAAGGTCATAGTTGCTAGACTGGCCTTGTGGCAGGAGTTCAGAGAATCAACATGATAGATTATCCTACATGACCTTGTTCTCAGCTATCTAACTGTTACAGATGCATCTGTCCATGCTAGTATTAGGAGGAGTGACCTTGTGGAAGCAAGATCCATGCTTACACTGAGGATTCCCTCCATCATGTCATGTGGCACTAGCACCATGATACAAGGAATAGATTAAGTAGCAGCTCAAAACTGGGCATCCATGGGGTGCTGTGAGCCATGAGCTGTGGTAGAAATGTTTTCAATTACAATCTGTAACCTCATGGCTTGTCATATCCCTCACTCCTCCGTCATCATGGAGCCAGATGACAAACCTTAGTTCAATGACGAGCGTAGAAGAGCTGTAAATGCTGAAAACCTGTGCTCCAGAATTAGCAGCACCTCTATCCAAGCTGTTTCAGTAGAGCTACAATACCTGGCATATACCTAACAACAATTTTCAGCTGCTTACTACCTCTCCGTCCCCTGATCGTGTTGACTCTTTGTTGGGATTTGGTTCCATATGGTACTCGGGCCTTCCACTTTCCTTACACCCTCCCCTTTATTAGCCATTGTGTATGTGCAAGTCTAAATACTAAATGCAGACCCGCTATTCAACTGCGCATGGGCTAGATTGCACCGCAGTCAACATTCACATAAGTGAATGCCTGTGCCAGATTCTAAAAGAACTGCCAGTGAGCCCCAGTCCCAATCTCTTTCATGATAACCCTGTAAACATTTAGGTAGAATTCCACTTGTAAAGTTTGCTGTGAACAATAACATTTTGTTGGCTGTTGGATGGGTTGAAATTGGACTCGTATTTATATGATGCCTTTTATGAACTCAGGACATCCCTGGTAATTTATTGTCAATGAAGTACATTTGAAGTGTGGTCACTGTCGTAATGTAGGAAATGCAACAGCCAATTTGCACACATTCAGCTCCCACAAATAGAAATATGATAATGACCAGATTATCTGTATTGTGATGTTGGTTGAGAAATAGATATTGTCCAGGATACCAGGAGAACCTCCCAGCTCTTCTTCATTTTCAGGTCGACCTAAAAATGCACTGGGGCCCTAGGGCTCAGTTTAACATGTCATATGAATAGGGTACCTCCAATAATGAAAAACTCCCTCAGTACTGTACTGTATCAGCCGAGATTTTGTCCTCTAATCCCTGGAGGGGGATTTGAACCCAAATCTTTTGATTCAAAGAGGAGAGTACTACCATCTACAACTGATAACACTTAATGGCTGAGATCAAACTCGGGGCACTGAGGCTAACTATGGCACCAATACACCTATTATTATGGGACTGTTTCAAAGAAGAGCAGGGAGGTTCTCCTGGTGTTGTCAATACTCAATCTCTCAAGCAACATCATTTAATACAGGTGATCTGCTCATCACCTCACTGCCTTTTGTGGGATCTTGCTGTGTGCAAATTAACATATCAAAGATTGAACCTGGGAACATGCAAGTAGCATAGCTGATCCCAGCCTGTGAGCCACTGGGCTTTGTAACGGTGAGCTTTAATTAGCATGTAAAGACCATAAGACATAGGAGCAGAAATTAGGCCATTCGGCCCATCGAGTCTGCTCCACCATTCAATCATGGCTGATAAGTTTCTCAACCCCATTCTCCCGCCTTCTCCCCGTAACCTTTGATCCCCTTACCAATCAAGAACCTATCTAGGTCTGTCTTAAATACACTCAATGACCTGGCCTCCTTCTGTGGCGATGAATTCCATAGATTCACCACTCTCTGGCTAAAGAAGTTTCTCCTCATCTCTGTTCTAAAAGGTATTCCCTTTACTCTGAGGTTGTGCCCACGGGTCCTAGTCTCTCCTACTAGTGGAAACATCTTCCCCACGTCCACTCTATCCAGGCCTTTCAGTATTCTGTAAGTTTCAATCAGATCCCCCCTCATCCTTCGAAACTCCATCGAGTATAGACCCAGAGTCCTCAAACATTTTTCATATGTTAAGCCTTTCATTCCTGGGATCGTTCTCGTGAACCTCCTCTGGACCCTCTCCAGGGCTGGAACATCCTTCCTGAGATATGGGGCCCAAAATTGCTCACAATATTCTAAATGTGGTCTGACCAGAGCCTTATAAAGCCTCAGCAGCACATCCCTGCTTTTATATTCTAGTCCTCCCGAAATAAATGCCAACATTGCATTTGCCTTCCTAACTACTGACTCAACGTGCAAGTTAACCTTAAGAGAATCCTGGATTAGGACTCCCAAGTCCCTTTGCACTCCAGATTTCTGAATTCTCTCCCCATTTAGAAAATAGTCTATGCCTCTATTCTTCCTACCAAAGTGCATGACCTCACACTTCCCCATGTGTTCCATCTGCCACTTCTTTGCCCATTCTCCTAACCTGTCCAAATCCTTCTGCAGCCTCCCCGCCTCCTCAATACTGCCTGTCCCTCCACCTATCTTTGTATCATCCGCAAACTTAGTCAGGATGCTCTCAGTTCCTTCATCTAGATCATTAATGTATAAAGTGAAAAGGACCCTCCATTTAGTTATAAAAGGCATTTATAAAATGTCATTACAAAAACAGAATTACCTGGAAAAACTCAGCAGGTCTGGCAGCATCGGCGGAGAAGAAAAGAGTTGATGTTTCGAGTCCTCATAACCCTTCAGCAGAACTGCTAATTCTGTTTTTGTTTTGGATTTCCAGCATCCACAGTTTTTTTTGTTTTTATCTTTTTTTTATATCGTTATGTCATTGTTTGAATCTCAGTTGACTGCTAATCATAGCAGTATTTTAATAGAATGGAAATTGCGAATTTGTTTATTTCCTGGCTCCAAAAAGTGTTATTGTTCATTTGAAACTTTACAAATGGGCCTCTGCTTGCAGGTGAAGCATTTACAGGGCTATAAGGAAAGATCAATGTACTGGAGCTAATTGACAGCTCTTTCAGAGAGCTGGTACAGGCATAATGGCCAGAATAGTCTCCATTTGTGCTGTATGATTCAATCCTTAATACAAATAGGAAAATGTGTGTGCCCTTTGTTTTATGTTTGAATGATCAAATAATAAATAAACAGAAACAATCTTCACCGTGAAAGTGCATTGTAATAATTCCGTTGAAAATTATATGTAAAAGGGAAACTAATTAATACCTCAGCTACTCACGATGCATTCACTCAGGATGGGAAATCCAAAGATAATTTTGTTTAAAATTCAGCAGTATTGCTTAGACTGACTATGTAAATGTTCCATTTCTTTATGGAATGTCACCGAAGTGTAAATTGTAAGCGGCAGAAATAAATGCAGTTTTGGTGGCGAAATGATTGAATCTGATTCTGATTGTCTTCTTGCCATTCCATTGGCTTGATAAATGTGTGAGATGATTATATAATTTAGGTGTAATAACACAACCCGATTTGATGCCCCTCGTTCTGAAGAGTAAACGCAGCTCCGTTATTTAGATGAGTTTGCTTTTTGTTTTAACTGATCTGCTTAAATCCTTCATTTCAGTGCATTATGAAAATAACAATTTAGCATGCCTTATACTAATGGAAAAAGGTTGAATATTGATGTGAAAATAGCAACTTTGTGTAACAGCTACCTCCTGTCAGATAAACCAATGTGAAAAAATATATAATTTTTAATGTCATTATGGAATGGTAGGATACTTTTAGTTAATCCCAGCTGCACCATATTCTTCCTCTCGGACAAATTACTCATCTTAAAGAGAGGAAGTAAGTGAAAATTGGAGAAGGCATCCCAGGCTATTCAAGCAGATCATAATGGCCTGTTCCACGGCAACACTGACAGATGGCAGGAACACATTACCACTCATCCTCTTGGTACAAGAAATGTAAACATGGGTTTAAAATTGAAAATATTAATTTTTTCCTTAAAAAGTCATACTGAATTTTTATATGCACAACTTTTTATTTTTTCATGTACTTCACAAAAGTGTTTTGTATTTCTTTTCCTCATTGGCTTACAACTAGTAACCAAAATAGATTACATTATGTGTGAGTCTCAACTTCCTCTTACAATGATTGTGAAACATTTCCTTATTCAGAGAGAGAATCCATTGGTTAATCTTTTCTCTTTCTAAATTACCTTTGATGAGGAAAAGTGAACAAGCAACACCTATGTGGAAAGGATTTACTTCTAAAGTTAAACATTTGAGATATCTTATTCAGATTTAAAGTACAGTAGAACCCTGTTAATACCCGCTTTCCAGGGATGAACTAAACCTTGATTATATAATGACCCAGATTTTGCTGTAGCAGGGCATCGAACAGCATTGATTTGCCTTTGGACATTTAGGTTTAATTTTTTTTTGTGTGGAAAGTTGCTGAGACTGTGAAGTGATAGCATCACTACGAGGGAAATAGGGCATCTGGTTCCCCAGTGAATAGGATAAGTAACCGTGAATCTGCTAAATCAATCAGCTTGAAGGATTGTGAAAGAGTAATGAAAGTGGAGTGTAATTAAAGTGAACGAATTCTTTGTCAAATCAGGTACAAAAAGAAAAATAAGTAGAGGGAAAGAAAGATTGGATTAAAGAAGAGAGAAGAAAAAGACAAAGGAAAAGTTTTCTAAAAATTTAAATGAGCAATTTTCCATATTTCAAATCAACAGTAGCTGCATGTTAGAGACTCCATGCTTGTAACTGTTAATTTTCAGTGCCAGAGAGGTTGATTGGCTATAATTAACTATTGTTAAAAAGGTATGTGGAGTTGAAATGACTAAACTTTCTGTGATGAATTTAGTTTGCATAAACTGTAAAGCAGGCACTGAAATGCTATTTTGTGAAGGTATGGTGGATTGGCACATCTCTGGTAGCAACTTTTGTACTTAACCAAGCAAATTCCCCTTGTCTAAAGTTGCTGTACTATTTGCACATAAATAACAGCATGTTATCTAAGACATTCATAAATATCGTGAATAATTGAAGCACCAGCAATGTACCTTGTGGGAAATTACAAGTCACTTCCTTCAAAGTTGATACATAACTATTGCCCCTATGTAACTTTCCACTGACTGACTAATCTCATAACCAGATCAATAACTTGCCTTTAGTTGCATGAACTTCAACGTTAGTTAACAGTGCCAATGTGGAAGATTATCAAATGCCTTCTGGAAGTCCACATAAACTGACTGACATTCCTCTGTCAACTACTTTAGTTACTTTAGCCATTTGTCTCATTTCAAATTGCAGCCTTTCCAGTCAGTTGAAAATTTAAATCATATTTTAAAAATATAGGGACATAACCTCAGGACAGATGTAAGCAGGTACTTATATAAATCAAAGTCTTTTCCTCCATCAACAACAAAAATATTACTTAAAGGCAAGAAGATATGGAACTGTTGGAAATACACAATTGGCCTGTGAGCAGTTGTCAAGGGAACAAGCATTAGCAGTACACTTTGGGTTTAGATCGCTTTTCATACCCAACACGATGATCTGGATTCACCCTTTACAAATACCAATGGCTGTTCTGTGCACTTTCAGGGTATTCCGCTTTTAATTCAGCTTTCCAACAGTTGGAGTTTCTTTATCCTTGTGAGGACAGGTGTTAATCTTCTGGTTTGGGACATAACAACTCCCCTGACTCCAACTCCGCCTTATTTTTAAGCCTAAGTTTCTTCAAAATGTCATCAAATGGCTCTCTAAACCGTTCCGAAAACTATACAGGCTTTACAAGTCTTGAACCTGACTGCAATTGAGTCAAAGGCTCATGATGAAAATGATCACAGTAAATGTCAGCCTTCAATGCCAACCTCAAGATTGAATCACAGGTGGAAAAACTCGGAAGAAGGTTCATACTGGACTCGAAACCTTAGCTCTGTTTCTCTCTCCATAGATGCTACCGTACCTCCTGAGTTTTTCCAGCACTTTCTGTTGTTATTTCAGAGCTCCAGCATCCGCAGTATTTTGTTTTTAATACATGAATCACTACATTTCTTTAAAGGTAATTAAAACTATGGGTGTGGTGTCTGATATTGCTCATTAGTTTGGGCGGGCCGTCTACAATGCAGTATTTTTATCTGGATTCAGGGAACTATGCTGACTTTGGAGGGGCTGCAATGAGTCATGGACATTGAGCAGCAACATGATTGGTTTGATTTGCTTAAGTTTCCTTCATAAATTTAGACCATAAGACATGGGAGCAGAAATTAGGCCCATCAAATCTGCTCTGCCATTCAATCATGGCTGATAAGTTTCTCAACCCCATTCTCCCGCCTTCTCCCCGGTAAGACCATAAATTTTGGAGTTTATTGTTTCTGACCTATTTAAACTTTGGTTAACTGAGTTTTTTGTTATAATTTATCGATTTACTGTGAGACCCAATACACAGAGAATACAGCAGAAGCCATGAACCGAGAAGAAAATTTGCAATCCAGCCCATATGTACTCAATTTCTTGCATACATTTGGTCCCTTCCATGTGAGCCTAGTCTGCGTTGTAACACAATTCCAGGCTGTACAATGTGCTGCTAATTGGTATTTGGCAAGTGTGCTTTTACCTGGAAACAGGTGATGGTTTGCCTTACCCCCTTCCCACCGCTGGGGGGGGGGGGGGGGGGGGCGCAGGGGCCGCTGGGAGTTGTCGTCCAGCCGGTCGACCCGCGCGTCCCCGTGCAGAGCGAGGAAGGCACGAAGGACTCCAACTCCCAGCAGGCACGCCGCAGGCACGCATGCGCACTGGCACTGGGACGGGCTGTGCGGGTTAAAACGCTGGAAGCCGAGAGCGGAGCCGGACAAGTTTGGTGTTAACTTTTCGCAAGTCTTAACGTCGGAAATTCGAGCTGATTACGAAATTCCGAAGAGGGCGTGAAGGAAAAGGTAGTGGACTTGTTTTCTTTTATTTCCTTGTAAGCTTTCGGGCAGAAAGTGGAATTAGGTTTTTTTTATAAAAGGAAAGAGTTAGTGTGTTTCTTGTGGTTTTTGAGTTGATGATCCTCTCGGGATTAAGCGAATTGTCTTTGTCTTTCAGCAGCGCAAAGTTCACTTTGGATGGAGACTGACCCACTCCTCGGGCGCCGACGCTCATCCTGGTGCAATTTAGGAAGCGGGGAGAGTCGCAGGTCGGATTCCTCGGGACCCCGGAGCAGCAGCAGCCGCAACAACAGTGGCAGCAGCAGCTGTACTACTCAGCTAGGTACAGGGAGCAAGGGGGTCAAACCCAGGCAGCAAAGGGGAGGGAGGGAGACGAGGCACTGGGACAGGGAGGGAGAGGGAGGGGGGAGGTGGGGGGGCGTGGGAGGGGGGCAGACAGCCCCAACGAGCCCTCGCAGAAATGATAATGGGGATTGTCAGATGTTTCTACGCTGTCTGGTGTCACAACTGAGGCAAAGTAAGTCGGTTATGGTCGTTGGACGCCACTCATCTTGGCCCAGAATATTAATGTTCCTCTTAGCTGTTCCTCCCCAACCATCTTCAGCTGCTTGATCAATATCGTCCTTCCGTCGTAAGGTCAGAAGTGGGGATATTTGCTGATGATTGCAATGTTCAGTTCTATTTGTAATTCCTCAGGTAATGAAGCAGTACATGCACCAAAATCTGGACAACTTTCAGGCTTGGTGATCTCCACAGGAGAGTCTAACTATCTTCCCTTGGCATTGACTGAAATTGTTATCGTTGAAACCTCATCATTGGCATCTTGGGAGCACCTTTGGCTAGAAACTTAACAGGACTAGCCATATAAATACAGTTGGTACAAGAGCTGGTCTAAGGCTATGTATTTTGAGGTGAGTAACTCGCCTCGAGTCCCCAAGGCAGAATTCAGCAGAGCGATGGAATATTCTCCACTTGCTCGAAAGAGTACAGTTCCAACAACACTCGAGCAGCTCCATCATCCAGGACAAAGCAGCCTGTTTAATTGGCATCCTGTCAATCACCCTGCACAATGGCTACAATGTGTACCATTTTCTAAATGCACTGTGACAACTCTATTCTTTGACTGTACCTCCAGAGCTGTGACCTTTAATATCGAAAAGGGCAGCAGATGGATGGGAACGGCACCTGCATGTTTCCTTCTCAAGTCCCTTCCACCCTGATTTGAAACTATTTCACTGTTCATCGTTGCTGGGTCAAAAATGCAGGAACCCCCCCCAAAGCAAAGTAGTATCTGCACCACATGGATTGCAGCAATTCAAGAAGGTGGTCGCTACCACCCTCTAGCGCAATTGCCTATGAGCCATAAATGCTTGCCTTGCCAGTGAAACTCACTGCCCATGAATGAATATGTACAGTTGGGGGATTGAAAAGAAGCAGCTCTCTTGAGTGCACTCCACATTGAGCAAGTTGTATTTTTATTTAAATTGATTGCTCCATTTGATTTGAAAACTGCTGAGCAGGATGAACGGGCCTCCGTGTGTCCGGATATCTGTTGGTTGAATGGGAAAGAGGGCATTAGGTGATATTGTATACGTGCACTGAAGTACTTTGCTATTCTAATTGCTTGGTAATTGCGGTAAGGTTTTGACTTTGAAGCTGCTCAATGTGTAAACTCTGTAGGGTTGCCTTTTGCATAGACAATCCAAATCTCTTTGGGAATGATGAGCTACTTTGCATGTTATCTCTGTTGTATGTTGGAAATGTCATATTTGATCTGTCAGGAAAGGACTAATGTTCACGTGCTAGCAATTTTTGTTTCAATTGCAAAAGTAGTATAATTGCTCTTAAAGAAACTTATTTGTCCAAACTATTGTGGTTACATGAGAGGGAACATTAATTACCAGGCAGAAACTGTCATTCCTCAGTGTTTTGGCACAGAAAAGCACTTTGACCTAGCGTGCCTGTGCTAGCTCTTTGACATATTCAGCTTAGTCCCACACCCAGCCTTTCCCATAACACTGAAATGTAGCAATTGCTGCTAAATTTCATATAAAGCAATATCTGATTGGGGATATGGCTATTCTATCTAAGATCTATTGGTTCTAAATATGAAAATAGCCTATTAGACTTGACTCCTGAATTAGGTAACATTGTGGATTTTTCTTGCAGTTGAATGCATACATGCATTTGTTCTTTTAAAAAAAATAAAATGTCTGAGTTTATTTTCCCAGATCTTGAGACCTAGGTAAACTAATATGATTAGTAGTATAAAATAGAGATCAATTTCATGTCTGGTAACTGAGTTAATACACTGAAAGACAGCATTTTTTTAAATTGACAGATGATTTGTATATTCAGCAAGCTGCTGTGTTTATTGAAGATGCAATACAGGTATGTTTTCACTTTTTTAAAAAAAAATGCATGTTTCACTGTGTGAATTAATGGTTCTACAAAAAAATCTGTTCCTTCTGGTTGTATGAAAAATTCAAGAAATCAAGTTTATCTGATGACTTATTTGGCATGTGATAAACTTGATTGTACTGAGGAAATTCTTGAATCTTGTGCGCCATAACTCGCCCGTGAATGTAAAATGTGTATCTTTCACTTAATCAGTTGTGAAATCTTCAGAGGCAAGTTACAAGAAACCTGAATGATGGTTTAGTTTAAATAGATACCACATTTTGCCTGTTAATCATACTAGCGCCAACTTGAGAGAACTCATTTTTTATCATTGCCTTAAAGTTAAATCCTGCAGGTGCAGGGATTTGCCATTTGATTTTAGCTATTGAGTTTGTATGGGCAGTGGAGATTCTGTTAGAGTTTATAAACATTTTGCTTTAACCTTTTTACCCAAATCAGCAAATGTTTGTATTGTAGCAGGGAAAACGACAGTTTGATTATAAATCCAAATGTTTGATTATAAATCCAAAACTTGCCTGTTGCGGTTATTCAATCTCAATGTGTAAGCAGTGTGCATGAAGTGATATGAAAACAAAAAATGCTGGGAAAACTCAGGTCTGGCAGCATCTATGGAGAGAGAAGCAGAGCTAACGTTTCGAGTCCATATGACCACATAAATGTTTACTTAAGTAACTAATCATTTACTGTTTGCTGCAGGATTTTTTTTATCAAAAGGGAAATATGGGCATCAGTAATGCTTTTAAATATCTGTACATTGCACCATAATTTGTTTTGCAGGAACAAGTGATGCATGAAATTTCTGTGCCAGCTTAATACGGGTGGGGAGTGGCAGGAGACCCTGCAAGCAATGTTAGAGCATGAGAGAAAGCAAGCACCCTCTTGCTCTCCCTCCCCTTTGGCAATACCTTTCATCCTTTTGATGTTCCAAATGTTTTCCAACTAAAGGATTAATATTAATAGTTTGGAATGTTTTGTAGATAAATCCACTAATTTGCAAGGTTAAGCAGCAGAAATGTTTTTCGTGATGTTGATTGAAACAAAATTGTTGGCCAGGGTATGGAGGAAACTCCTTCTGAAATAGTGCCTTTGTTAAATACCTTGTCAGAAAGGCAGCATCTCCACTGGCTCATATGGACATGTTGGACCAATTGGACTGTTTCTGTTTTGTAAATTCTATATATCTCAGCACTCCCTCCTCCAGGTCAGCTTAAATGGGCTTCTGACTGAGTGCTACCCATTGACTCATTGACACTTGACATACGTAACTTGTGTAGTCTGTGCAATTCTTAAAACCGTTCCTTCAAACCCAGTTGGTGAGCTGAAGCTTGCAGGGGCAATTGATGACAACTTCAATTATTATGTTAAAAGCATATTTGGCAAGGGATACAACCAAGTGTCTTCAAATTCAGTTGGTCAGGAAAAATAAATGCTCAGTGATTTTGTATATAAAACCTAGTGTTGTAACCAAACGAGAAGATTTCAGATTGCAGAGGATAATTCCTCAATGTGCAACAAACTACCCAGGTTTTGCGCACTTGTGATCATTTGGGATGCTGAATAGAGAAAGGTCAAAGGCTGCGATTAAATTCTGTCAATCCTCATCTGCCAGTTTGTTCTTCGTGCTGTCTATTGTCTGTAAGTTGGTTTTCCCTCCCATTTTGCACACACTACCCCTGTCCTGCAAACCTTCAATTTCCACTGTGAACCAGTTTGGTGCACTTTTTGGGGAGCAGCTTACACCACTGAGATAGTTAAGCCTATTTCCAAGCAGGGAATAGTGCAGATTGCTGATCATGCATTACTGCATTGTTACATACATTTTTGCATTTGTTTAATAAATATTTTTTGTTTTTTGATTATAAAACCAAGTTGTTATACTTCTATTTTTACTAGTCCAAACATATTTTTAGTAACATTTTTGTGACTGTCTTCCCATATAATTACTTTGATTTTCTTCTGGGGCCCCCATTCATTTTGAGGTATTGATTCTTCCATTCTAACTAACTTTTCTTGTCAGGTTTTTTTTTAAAAAAGAGGATATGAATTGTTCAAGTATCTTTTTTGATTTGTTTTAATAAGCTGACTTGAAAGTTGCAGCCACAGTCACTGAATTTGTTCTGTCTGACTTGACCTTTGCTTGCAGTATCGTACCATAAATCATCGAGTAGATTCCCGGTCCTTACGACTTTATCGATGGTACTACTCGGAGGCTTGTCAATGGTAAGACCAGTACTATAGAAACTCTTTCTTTTATCATTTGAACTCTTGACAAAGCTGAATTTTTATTTTTTGCACGTTTTGTGAACTTGCTGTGATTTAATCTTTCTGTTGACTTATTGGATGGTATAGTTTATGTTTTAATTTTGCTTTTTATGCATTAGTTTCACTACCTTGGGGAAAAATGAAGAGAATGCAGCTTATGTAAATATTAAGGTGTTTGCTGAGGTGTCTCTCATGGGTATAGAAGGAAATAGAGCAACATAGATCAAGAAGGTATTTGGCCGTAAATAGTTTGGGCAAATGTGTATTGTATGAATTGGAGAAAAGTTGGAAATAATATACCTCGGAGAATAGTGCTGGGTCAACCTCTACTGTGTAAAAGGTAATTTGGATTTAGGCATAAGGAGCACAATCTCGATCTGCTGACAACGTGAAAGTAATTGTTTGGTAAACACTTGAGACTTTGAAGATGCAAAGGTTATTGAAATGGACCTATGCAATTTAAGGTTGCCTGAATTTTTTGCTTTGTACCTCACGAGCATGTTGGCAAGAGGCTGAATTACTGCTTTGTCTCGCTGCAGATTTTTTGTTTGTGCCATTGTTTCTTTCTTTTCTCAGGGTTTTGAACACTGCTATTTTTGTGATTTTGGCCTTGGCCTTTTTTGAAAAACCTTCATCTTTGAGTGTTACATCTGACCCCCGATTCCGCCATGTACTTTGGGAGCCACCTTGTGGATTGACTGAAGGCATTGAAGCAACTTGTCTTCTCTTATTCATTGTTGATGTAGTGATAAAGGTAAGCTTTTCTTTACCTGTTGTCCATATGCTCACCGAATCCTGAACTATCATGGGCATTTTTTTTTTTTTTTTGAGACAGTAACGTCTGTGGGTTCAGTTGTCTTGCAAGTTTTTTTTTGTTAAATATTTAATGAGAAACTCTAATCTAGATTTTAACTTGGTGTTGAACTTTACTTTTCATGAACAGACGGATGCTGTTGGAATTTAGTGTTTGTGACCGATATCTAAAAATGCTATTCCAAAGCACCGAAAGATAACACAGGACTCACAATTGAAGCTTCAACTGAGTTGAAGCAAATAGCATTTATATTGTGCTGTTAGCATTCACTTCTAAGTCTTAGGCTGTGGTGTTTGCTGCTGGTGAGGGCTGAAATTCCCAGCTTTCCAGAAATGGCTCCAGGGGCATTTCCACTGATGGGACCTGAGAGCATGGAAACTTGGATAATTTTCACGGCACTTGCCCTATTTTCTTTTTTTTTTTCAAACCCTGATTTACTTGGAGTTGTTCCCAAGACTTGGGATTGCAGCCCTTTTAAATCGGTGTCAAAGCACTCCAGCACCACTGGCTCTGCTTACCTACCACCCCGGCTCTCCACCGACTTTGGCCGGACTAAGAAACTGGGAATTCTGGGTGGTGAGCCAGGCTGAGGAAGGAGGGGGCTGAGCAGAGATTTGGGGGCAGTGGGATGTTTTTAAACAGTGCTGGAGTGCAGGGGTTGGGGATAGGATGTGGGGGGGAAAGGGGGGGTGGGGTGAGGCAGGTAAGAAGGGGTGAAAAGCCTGTGGGTGGGGGGCTGGATGGGTGAGGCAGGTAAGGAGGGGTGAAGAGCCTGGGGGCGGGGTGGGTGTGGATGAGGAAGAAGAATG